>NW_005187419.1:969819-1046142 GCF_000239375.1 Pundamilia nyererei
ATGATGTGGACAAAATACTCATTTGCCTAATAATTCTGCACTCCCTGTACATGATCTTTATTTTATGAAAGTTTATAGAAATGTTTTGGTAAAAATAAAATGAATGAAACATACAGAAAAAAATATTAAAAAACAAAACGTGATATTATGCTGTATTTTTGTTTGTTTTTTCCAGTGTATCTGAATATTTGCAATATTTTATATATTCAAATCCATTCAATTCAAGTCTGTTCTGGGTGATGATACAGAATTGTCAAGAGAAAGTAAATATATTAAAAATTGGCTCATACAAACAATTTAGAAGGCTGAAAAATTATTTTTAAAAAGTTGCAGAATCTATCTTGGTTGTTGTGTTTTTATTTTTTTATTTTTTGGATAAACCTGGATTTAATGATGCAATGTGCTCATAATTAATTATGAGTGATGACTAATGTTGGGTGGGTGCTTGGGTGCGTGGAAGTGTATTTATGGATTATGATATTGTGATTTGTCTCTGTAAGTCTGTTTATTGTTGTTTGAAATAGAAATAAAACTGTTAATCAAAAAATATCTCAAGCTCAATCACTGCTGTAATAGATAATAGATTAAAATTGCTTACATGTACTCTGTGTAACAGAACTGGTCGCCAGTAAAACAAACGGGGAAAAAACAAAAAAAACCAAAAAAAACCCACACCTTTTAGTGTTTTTAATATTTTTACTCACAGCAGGCAGTTTTTAATGAAACCGATGAGATAAATCTACTTTGCAAAAAGTAAATCAGCTCAATCAGCACAATTCCAAATGAAACTAATGTTGCCCCTTCCTCTGCTGGCTGTTTAGACCTTGTAAAACAGCACCTTACAAAAATTTAGTTATTGCACAAGCTAAAAATGATGCATAAATATATAATAAGGTTTTTCATGTGCAAGTTTTTCCTCTCTGCAACTACAGCAAAGATGACGCATTTGTTAAGGTTTATTTTTATTATCATCTACTGTAATAAAGCTTTGCCAGATGTGATTGGATAAACATAGAAAACTGATCAAAACTTCTTTGTCACAATGTGCACATGAAAGTAATGCATCAATATCTAGTGAAACCTAATTACCTATCTAATTACCTAACAGTTAGGGTTTCATACATCCATCCATTTTCTTCCACTTATCCAATTTAGGATTGCCGAGGGGCTGGAGCCTACGCCAGCTGTCATGGGGTAGGAGGTAGGGTATATCCTGGACAGGTCAGGTGTTGTGCATAAATAGCAATATTAATCCAACTACAAGTGGGCCTACTGTGCGTACCTTTCTTCAAACTGTAAATAGAGACATAAATAACACACTGATAACTGAAAAAGTCCCACACATAAATACAACTCTTTCATGTTCAAAATACTGTTAATCAGTGTATGAAGATGACATGACCAGCAGTAGCAGCAATTTCTTCAAGACAGAAAAGTTTCAGGATAATAAATTGGCTCACAGAAAGAAAGTTTCATTAAATTATACCAGTGATATATTTACCACTCTACTGTCAAGCTGCCTAACTTCTAGCCCTTCACAGGATCCCGGTAAGAAGCTACGTGGTGGGTTCTGCTAAAAGCCACCAGCATTCATCATGGTTTTAATGCTATCAAACTCTAATCTGTCTGGGATTTCATGTGTGTTAACACAGCTACAAATGCAGGGAGCATACACTTCAACAACACTACATAAATGTCTCAATATCCGAACTAGACAATAAACAAACCCATTCAGTTCCAGGGATTTGCATGAGAAACGTGAGCATTAGCGAACACTGAAGAGTCTTCTGCATTTCTGCAGAGAGGAACGATGGCTTCAAACATGATTCTTTGTCAGTCAGGATGGGGGACACAGTCGCGAGCGCTTCTCAGTTTTGGCAGATCTGGGCTCACAATGCCATAGATTAGTAACAGCCTGACCACGGATCTGGAATAAGCTAATTGCTTAATTAGCTGACCCAATTCTATAAGCTTCTTTTAGCATATTAACAAGAGCTATGTAACAAATAGTAATGTTTCACAGAGGCGGTGTTTGTTTATGGAATTACAATAATGAGGATCAAATACAAAACATCCGGTCAATGGCATTTCTTTTATGGAACCTCTGCTTTAGAAAATCATTGCATTGTGTGATTTCAGCAGAACACTGAGGTAAAACTTTGCTCTGATCATAATGCTTATTTGCTTCTTATTTTTTCCTTTTCTTTTAAACAATTAAGCTACTTTGGGGTAATGGTTTGACTGCCCTCTTAATGATACTGGACATTTGAGCAATGTGGGACAAATGAGGAAAAGGATGGAGGGGAAATGTTATTAGATTGAATGATGATTGAAATGGATTAATTTACATTTCCGGCATGCATACTTTACATACATGATCTTTGCTCAGCACAGGGAGTTCTGGGCAAAAGAGCACTATTTGTATGAGATGAACTCATCTATATGCTAATTCATTGGCATGTAGACCTGCTTCATTTCTACCATTCAGGACTGTTTACCTATTAGCTCTTATAGATGCAAAGGGAATTGGAATATTAAAATAAAGTAAAAAAAAAAAAAATTATACAGGGCATCAGCTGTTATTATATTTATAGAAGCGGTGGCATTTCTGCCCTTTGTTTAAGCTGTAACCAGCACCACAATCCAAGACTCAAAATGAAATAAGCCAACTCTTTCACTTAAGTGGGACTTGTTGCCACTGACAAAGGTGCCGCAGCTTTTTAGAAGTCCTTCAAAGGACTAGAACAGACTAAACCAGGCTCAAAGCTATACAAACTCCTTTGATTCGAATGAAAAATGATCCGACGCTCAAAAAGCGCAAGGCAACTTCTCTTTAGCATGGAGCATTCAAGTCAATTTAAGGTGCTACATTATGTTTGTGTATTAGTCTACGTGACTATAATTCAAGCAAAAAAAAGGAAGTGATTTAAATGTTGGCTGAGTGCTGCGTAGTAACACTAATATGGCCTTATAAAGAGATGTTTGACAGATCAAGCTGCAAGTGATGCCTAAATGCTAATGTAATTTCATATGAACCAGGCTGAAAGAGATGCAATCAACCATTCCCCGATTCAGATGACTGTTGTGTTTAAGAGGATGACAACCCCTTTTCTCATTGTCTATGTAATTCACCAAAATTGCCACTTACAGCCGCTAAGAGCAGGACGTTTCATCTCCAAGCTTCCTCTGGTCTTTGCTACTCATCCCATTTCTACTTCCTCCAAAAGTGCCACCACTTCATTAACCTTGCCAGGCATGAGATAAGAGAGGCAGTGCATCAAAGCTGCCAGCCCACAGAGAGAACAGAGCCCTGCATGTCTCCACTACACAGCGGCCGTCACACACACACACACACACACACACACACACACACACACACACACAAGCAGATACACAGTCCAAAACCCATCCAACTCACAGAAAAGACCTTTTGTGTTCCAAACTGTCATTCACAAATGTGGTGGTTTTTTCCTGTTCTTGTGCACATGACATCATTATGTTTTAAATATAAGTCCGGGTGGAGCAAAAGCATTTGGTTGTTCCAAAGGTTTTAAGTGAGTTTGACTGTGAGGAATGCAAAATAATTGGTCTCGGTCAGACTTTTCATTGCCTCCAACACTTATCTCCTAACACGCATTGTCTCATTGCATAGTCATAAGAAGAGTTCAGGTACACGCTGCTGTCATCGCTATGACCTACACACTTAAAACCTCGAAAGTGAGAAAATGAAACAAGAAAAGCATCGAGCATCATTCAGCCCGATGAGTAACAACTCCCGACTTCCTCAAAGCATGACAGTAGATGGAAGGAAATATATTAACTGAGTCACAATATTGTTTTACTTGCACCACATACAAATCTCTCTGGTGTATTTAATCCCTCTACCCACAGTTTCTCAGAAAGGAGGATATAAATTATTTTCCTTTGGTGGAAACGGCAAATCCCTGTCTGGATTCTGTTAAAAGGCTTAAAATGTCACTAAATGCCAAGGCTGAGACTCCTGCTAACACGTAGGTCTTTAAGACAAGATGTTAAAGCGTTGAAAGTTACCTGAAATTGATGAGGTTAATATTCTTATCGCAGACTGAGGCTTCTGAGAAAGTGGATATTGAAAATAGCCAGGTAACCCTTCATATTAGAGGCTATCAGGCGGATTAGTAGCATAAACACCAATTACACATTTCATTGTTTGTTAGCATTTTAAAAACATGCCACAATGCATAAATTAAAAGAACCGGGATGTGAGGGGTGGGGGATGTATTTCGCTGTACAGTATCATTACCAGTATGGATTTCAGTGAAGAAGACAAGGAAATGTCCCTAAATAACAAGTCGGAATGCTGAATGCTGTGCTATAAATGAGTAATTTACCATGAATATCCTTCTCTATCCCTTTACGGCCATATGAGTTTCCAAACCACATTATAGGATCATGGAGGGGTCTGTCACTGAAATTTGAAATAGAGGACAAAGGGCCACGGAGCAAATAGGTTTTTTTAGACACCATCCTCTGAGTTCTCTGCCAATGTGAATCAGAGGTAAAATACAGTGCATTAAGTCGACCTCTGAGGCTGCACAGAGGAGGGTAGAGTGAGACATTCTGCTATCTATTAAGACTTGCGTTATGTATATATTGTGTTTTGAAGGAATTTTACTGATCCACAAAACCAGCAGGCAAGGATAAGAGTGAGTCCCTAAGACCATGTGGTAAGCAACTGCAGTGCAAAATCTCAGGCAAGTTGAAAGTTGCTGTGCCGTTAAGGAGAAAGTCTGGCAGAATCCTGCATGCCCGCTGATAACATGGTTGGATTAAGGATGTTTAAGGGAAGTGAAAATTATTCATTTGAGATGGATGAAAGCTGCACTTGTCAAGTCTACCAGTCATGCACTTTATACATTTCATTTCCACTAGCCAGCATGCATAATTTCCCCTCAATGCAAATTTCTACACACTGAAAATGGTGAGCATATTTACACCGCTCCCTTAACACATTCTCTGACACAGAAAATGGATAATCTCTATTGAACAGGGAACAAAACAATGCAATTTTGTTTGCAGAGGTGTGAGAATCTAATTTTGTGCAGAAAGATAAAAACTCTCAAGACTCCCTAGAATGCAAACAATGGCTTTCATTTGAAATCATGCCTGAATGCCCCCCCCAAAAAAAGAAAAGGAAAAAAAAAGACGACTATGTTTTGTGCCCTGCTCATCACAGACACATCTTTTGTAATTTTTAAAGCATGTGCCCAGTTATCCAAACGGGCTTGTCTTAGTAGTGTAATTACTGATTTTAAGTCACAAAGTCTTGGCCTCGGTGTTGTTCTAGGAGCTTTGCAACCAAGTGTGTATATGTATACTGTATCAGTCTCACTCTCTATACAAATATTATGATCTCTCTGATGAGAATTAAGTCTCCAGCCTGGATGGCCAATAAATTAGAGGCACGCTTCTCGTTTACTCATCAGAGCTAATGAGCCTGATAAAATTACCTCGAGGATCATAATTACAGGCTAGTGGCAGAGACTCTGGCAGTGACTGGAATAAGACGAAACACACATACGCACACACACAGAATTTAGATGGTGTTGGAAGAGGCAGACTAACAGCCAACCTAGAACATCACAAAGAACTCACGCCCTATTAATAGAATAACAGACTAATTTCAGTAAAAGAAAAAAAAATGCTTTGTACATTTTCATTAGACACACAGAAACCTATACTGTTTAACATCGCGTCGTCACGAAATGCACAAGATTAACATAATGTAAGGTTCTGAACAATATTACGATTTCCACCTTTCTGTTTGAGCAGTTCAAACTGATTTCACCACCCTTTCATAAAGATTAAGCACTTCATGGGTAATGGCATATTTTAATGAACGATGGCAGCCTGGACACAAGAGCTCACCTCAGAGGATTCCATTTCATCACACATTCACAGGATGAATTGTTTTACTTATGAATATTAATGTCTCTCTAATTTGAGGCTGTTGTTAATGCTTGTCGCTAGGAGCTCGGCAAATCAGGTCCCATTCCTGTTAAAACCATGTATTAGACACCCCCCTGACACTAAGCCCTCGCCTTTGATTCTTAATTGCAGAAGTGCAAGCATTTGCAGTAGATGGGGCGCAAAGCTTTAATTAACTCTAATATCACACATTCAGTCTCGACTGTCACCCACATCACGCGTGGCATTTTGTACCAATATCATCCTCAACTGTGCTCAGCTAGAAAGATTGTGTTCCAAGTTCATGATCACAATTTCATGCATCTCAAAATGAGCGATATGTAGTTTATAAGAAGCTGCGATATATTGACGCCAGTGAATTATCTTGATGCCGTCTTTAAAAAGCTTTAATGAAGGCATACATCGATGCTGCTCCGTGATCGCTCCGCAGCTTTAATGCAAAGGAGTTCCAGTGCTGTTGGCTTCTTACTGAAAGCAATGTCTGATCTTGGTAGTGTCATTGTATCAACAGTCATTGGTGAAGCTTGTAACATGGGGAGGGAAGAGATGAAAAGTTTGGGGATCTATTTAAAATGGAAGGAGGCGGTTATTGAGTAAATAATTCAACCTCTCGTTCGTTCTAATCTTCAAAGGATTTATTGGACAACAGATTTCAAGTTTTAAAATACTATAAATAGGAGAACGCATACACACACACACACACACACACCTTTCAATAACACTTCTAAAATGCAACATTACAGAGCATTCCTTACAAACACAGCAAATGCCATTTTCACAGATGAGTGCGCTCGCACGTCATTTCAACATTTTAATAGCTCAGGTATGGAGCAATTCTGATGCAGATATTAGTAAAGAGTAATGTTTAATTAAACCAGGTTTGAAGATAAAGAGCTCAATACATCCTATAGTTTATAAGCCTTTGCCAGCCATAAGCTACTGCTCTTCCTAATCCTCTTTCACATAACATTATTGCATCAGCACAGCTGAACATTTTTGCAGCATTTATAAAATTAGCAAAGAAATTAACTGTCTGTACTGTGGCAAATAGGATTTCCAAGTTCTTGCCGTGTGATACAGCATACCCAGGCTGCCACCTACAGTACAGTCTGAGAGAGGAACTACAGCCCAACAGTTCAACATGTGTGGCTCCCCATTTTACACTCCACAGCCATTCAAACTTAATTGTCAAGGCTCCCTCTAATATCCTTACAGGAAATTTGTTAAAATCCATTATTAAATAAATACTGAAATAATTTCATTTCGACTCAAGACTGGCAAAGGATTACACATTTATCCTTCTCACTCCTATTCACATGTGGAAGAGCCAGTGTTCCCTCATCATTTTGACATTATGACAGTTGATTCGACGCTGCTTTTATTTTAAACCATGTGCGATTTTAAAATGGTTACTTTATTCCAAGAATATATATATATATATCTATACAAATTAGTATATCCCCAAATGTGATATTCATTTTACTTTAGTGAGACTGAAATTATATTAACAGAAAAATGAGAATTTTCTATACGAACAACCTTAACAGTGGAACAACAGTGGAGTAGCAACAAACCAAGAATTGAAAGTGATTTTCTAAACAAAAACATTTGCACCGATTTTTTTTTCTTTTTTTTCTTCAAATGGTGTATAGACAAAATATGGCTTGGTACATTCTTCCTAATTTGAGATCTCTTCTGTTATCTTTCCCATGAGCACAAATTATACATAAAAAAAAGTTAAATTTTTAAATGGAATATTAATACAATAGAAATAATGACAATTTAGTAAAAAATAAAAATAAATAAATCAAATAATCCCCTTTAGGATCATTCAAAGCGTCTTTTACTTCTTCGCCTGAACAGTTTTGAGATGGAGGATTTCCTTTCATTTTTGGCTTTCTTCACTCCTGTTCTCAACAAAACCAGTATATTAACAACTCAAATCAAATTGAAACAGAAAAAAAGACATTTCATATGTTGCTTACCAAGGTTTTGCATCATTTTATTCAACTGCTGATCTTCCTCCACTTCCCTGAAATTAGCCAAAAATCAAACTAAGCACTGTCATATCTTTTTACCACATCAATCTTTAAGATTAACTGCATTGTACTTAAGAATTAATTAGAAGATTGATAATGTTACCTCAGCCTGTCCTCATCGAGACCCTCCACAATTGCGTTTCTGCCATCCACGATCTCCATCAATTTCTGCATTAGTTTCTTCTCCTGCCGTTGTTCCTCTCTGGACTTTAAATGATCTGTGACAATGTTAACAACTGCATGTCGGAAAAGGAAGTAAGACAGATGCTGACAGGCAAAGAGACCGAGCGCTTACCTGGCTTCTCGAGCAGCCTGCGAAGTTCCCCCTCAACACCTGGCTGCTGCTGCTCCAGCTCTTGAGTCCTGGCTCTGAGTTTTAACATCAAATACTAATTCAAAACTCACATTATATCTAAATCTTCTAAACAATCCTAAAAATTTTGAGTTTCTCAGTTAAGTTAGATTTTTGTCCTAATGTTAAATGCAAGTAAAAGTACAAGCAATGAGGGAAAAATCTTTAAAGAAAATATCAGGTAAAATAAATAAGGTTTGGAATTAATATAATCAAATATATAAAGAGAAATCCAACTTTCAAGTCTCAAAGTCAAGTCAAAGTAAGAATATTGTTCAAAAGCCTTTTCTAGTGTAAACAAATATTATCCAAATGAGTAATAATTCCCCAAATAATGGAGAAAGGGTCATTTAATATTCTCAACCTGCATCGATCCTTCAATAATACTCACATGTAAACGAGCTCCGATTCTTTCCTAACGAACATTTGTTTTTTTCGAATGAGGTTAAACCAGTCGACCATCAGTGGGTCCATCAAGATGTCACCTTCTCCATCTGCAAAACAAGTTAGTAGCACTCAGCTGAATTTATTCAAAAAATAAAATAAAAAGTTTTATAATGGTCTTGGTCTTGTTATCCAATCACTGATGTGTATATATTGTAGTAAATCAAGCAATTATAATCACTGACTAGATGTTTATTTAACAAGCTCATAACATTTATCATTTCACGTAAGCAAAATATTTTGTGTTGTTCTGATGTTAACTGATATACTCCAAGAGCAAACTTAAAAAAGATAAAAATTAAAAAATAAATAAATAAAAAAATACCCCACTTGAGCAGACTCAACCTCACTGTTTGCAAGAAAAACATTAAGTAGAAATTAAGGGGGGGTTAGGATAATTTGGCTCATATGCAAGTAGGTGGTTCTCAATTTTTATTAAGAGAAGAAGTGACTCACATCCTGGAACCACGCTGTCACCTTTATTAAGACACTATGTCACAGCCAACAATCTTAAAATGGAGCTTAGCCTGCCAAACCCAAATCTATTTTTTTTAATAATATCAAAATGTATGTCACAGAACATGATGTTACAAAAAAACCTGTCTATAGACACTTTATAGTTTGTCAGTCATCATTCCTGTGGCATCGACTTTAGAATATAATACAATGTTTTGTTGACAAACATCTTTTTGCAATTTACTCAAAAACCAATCCAGTAAAAAAAAAAATTAATGAATTACTAATTAAATCATTCACAACAATACTGCTTATATTTTTCCAAAGCTTTCATTATGTGGGGTTAAACTGGTGGCCACACATATACAAAGAAGCATTTTAAAATTTCATTTTCAGCCCTGAGAAGTTATATTATTACTCAGATTTTAAAGAAAATGTGAGAATGGATGAATTATGGATACATGATGCAGGGAACAATGCAATTTACCATCAAAGATGATTCAATATTTAAGGTTTTCAGGATACGGTGTATACTTTTCAGTATTGGTCCACCACAGTACTCCGACATGCACTGAAACAGTGCTTAAATTTGCTGCTTCACCGAGTCATACCCGAGTAGGTGGATCAATTGATTTTAGGCTGAATATTTTGCTAATCCTAATTAGCGACCAATCAGTCAAGTCACATTTACAACAGAGAGCGAGCTGCAGAGACAGAGGACAGAGCCCCACACATCCTGTCATTACCAGAACAAACATGATTTGATTCTGAACTGAACCTGAGTGCCAGGGTTTAGTTTTTATGCCAACAAATTCCAGTTGAGAAGTAGATGATCTCCTAGGTAGTGTGGAAATGATGTTAAATTCTGGCCAACTGACATGCTCAGGCTTCCTGGGTGGCATGTAGAAAAAAAAAAGCAATCGACCAGAATACACACATATAAATATATATATATAAAAATTTATTACTATATCCAAGTCATGTTGACCTTGAGCAAAGCAATAAGGCCCCCTACTCCTACTACCTCAAAGGAGACGCAACATCCCTGTGGGCTAGCTGTGCCTCTCACCTCATTTGACTGCAGAAACACTAATAGAAATGGCATGCAAGTCCCCTGCAGGCACACACACACACACACACACAAACCTTCAGCTGATGGTGAGCACATGTGTGAAGCACCCAAGATACAACTCACCAATGCAGCAGAGTGATTCAGCAGTTCAAACAAAAATATGATGTCAAATTTTAGTTTAAGGTTATTGCAAGACACATTTTGTTTTAGAATATTACCTCCTTCAAACCAACATAGCGGTGAAGGGTCTACCAACCCCCCTCTTGTTCAGAAATGGCCAGGTATTAAATATTACCTAGCTTAGTCCGATCCACATATACAGATGTCACAATTGGTCATATTCAGTGATATAGATGTTACAGATGGGATAGGATAAAATAAAATAAAAACGGAGATACCGCAATAAAATTTAGTATAATCATCTTGCAGCTCAAACTTCTTGTTATTACACAGAAAATCCTTCACGTTTCCAGATAATCATACTTCAAGCAATGTGATGATTGTATGGAAAGATGTAGTAGCTTTTGCTTTAAGAGGTTATTAACATGGAATTAGATACAAATCAGTATTTTGAAACCCTGATTCCTGGTTTTTACATTACCATAGAAATAAGAAACTACAATAGACAATATGCCACAACATTAAACATAATATTTACAAATAATAATAATTATTATTGAAGGATAAAAAGATAATATTTGCATTGTGACCTTGTGAATAAGGAGAAATGCAAGATCCCATAATCATAGTATGATAATACTATCCTGATATGGTAAAGCATCACCCAAAATAACCTTATGATTATGAGGTTACTACCACTTTAAAAAAATATATATATATCAGTGTATGAAAAATGTAAAATGCACAGATGCAACGTATATGTATTCCTAACAAGTTATGATATCATTACCAATATACTCTATGATTAATAATTGGGTTTGCCTCAAAGGCATGTATGTTTTCATTTGTATTGCCCCTAGATTTTGGCCCCTTATTAAATTTCAGTGTAATATTACTAAAGTAATTAGTAATGTAAGATATCACATGATATTCATTTGTAATCAAGATGTGGTAACTTGCCATTTCCATATCTTTAACTTATCATATCCAGCTTATTACCACACTTGTTCAGAAATAATATGGAACTACGCTGCAGAGTTAAGAGTGAAAAGCCAGCTACTAAATGTCTCATGAACCATGTCTGAAAGTGGACTATTGATTGCATTGTTTAATATTTGTATGTTTTTACAAGTAAAAAGGAGAAGTGGAAGACATAAAACGTACCTTCCTCACAGCTTCGAAGCTTCTGTTCCAGCTCCACACCCTCCTTCTCCAAATGAGCCAAGTTTGTCTCAATATCATTCAGCTGCCTTTCAATCTGCTCCATTGGGATATGATAAGACCTTACCTGGTGCAAAACAGAGAATTTAAGAGTCACTGTCAAGTAAAGATTATCGTAATTTGAAAATTCTGACTTTGGCCACTTTAATGTAAAGAAGGTCATCCATTTTTTGCTGGGAATGTAATGAAAGCATATTTGTAGAGCTGTTAATTAATCTCTTAAGAGACTTAATGGAGGGAACTTACAGAGGGTGACCTCATTTCAGTCCTGGAGGCGTTGGTGGGTGACAAATACTTTCCCTTTTTAGCAGCTAAGAGGTAGATAAAATAGGATTAGATAGTTCTTTCATGGCAGCTTTTTAGAAAAGTATTGTCACATATGACTTAACCTGTTTTCAGTAAAATAACAATTTTTTAAACGTATTTATACACTTTTCATATGAAATCAACAAGAAATCTGAAATCATGTATATTTGGCTTTGATAGCTATTAAAAAGATGGGAAACAACCTGATGGATTTCCATGATTGGCTGGAAAAGTAGTTGAAGAGCTAATAGATTTCACAGCTGGCAGTCTGGGTGAGGATTTCACAGGCAAGCAACTCCCAAATTTAAAATCTAAAATAAAGAGAAGAGGCCTTAAACACTGCAGAAGTGCAGAGTTCACAAAACTTTGTTTTCATTTTGTTTGTTTAATATGGGAACTAATACAATAGGGTGTGTATAATTTTGTGGACGTTCAGAGCATACACAGGATGGGTCCCATTGGCTAGAGTGAGTAATTTAGCATTTCCTCAAGCAAAACCATGAGGTTCACATTTATAGTTTTCATTAAAATAAGCCAACTAAAACTGGCATAAAATTTATACAAACCACCAAGAATGTATTTCATTCTTTGTGTTGATGCTCTCGACTTCTCATACAGTCTAGATTATAGATAATATTTTTGGTTGGAACCCAATCACCCTACCCCCAAATTCAAGTACATCTATTTTACCATCTTAATAGATGAAAGTGCAAATTTTCCACCAACTTCATAGTTTCCTTATGTCGCTTTAGATTCTTCAAGAGCTTGAATAAGTTAGCCAAATAAATAAAATACACATACATTTGCTTTACTTGGGTATTGCTGCTCTCAGTGTGTATTAATTGATTCCATTAACACATGACTGAACTTTGTTATTTAAACATGAAAATGGCCAAGACAAAACAGCTTGAGTCACCAAAACCTTTACAGAGAGGTTCCGTGCAAGCTAGTTCTGGTTCACTTTGACATCAAACACTCAATTCATTTAATATATCAGCAGACAAATGTCTCTCATTATAATGCAAAGAAGCCTCTCACCTAGGATTTCAGAGGCAGGCTGAGGTTTCTGGGGACTGACTTCCCTAAAGCACGCAGGATCAAACAGAGCAAAGCTAACTCCTGGTGCTGCAGGTGTTTGAGCCAGAGGAAGCCTTGTTGGACTAATTGAGACATTAGATGGAGGTGTGGACATGAATTCAGCTTTATGATTTTCAGTAAAAGCTTTAGCATCTCTGTAAGATATAAACAAAGAAATGAACCTATTATTTTAATACAGAGGCATTAATCCGACACAGGTGAAATGTACTAATAGGTCAGACGAGTAACAACCTCACCTTAAATTTTGAAATGTTAAAAAGGTGATGAAAACAGTTGAGGAATCATCAGCAGGGGTTAGAAATGAGAAAATCTAGTGTTAAGGAGTAGGAAAGCAGGAGTTCAGGCCTTGCACTCCTCGGGACTTGTTAAGATGGGGGATAGAACTAGCGGCTCCACTTTGAGCCAGTCAGCAATAAAAGAGATGGACGAAGATGATTCTGCGTTCTGGAGAGTAAATAATCTGATAGGTCATATGTATTTCAAGGAAAGTCTTTCAAGACATTCTGGTCCACTTGTGCAGCTTTTCAACTTTCAGCCGAGTAACTGTAAATACTTACTTTAGCCCGAGTTCGGTTTTAACAGGTTTTCTTTGCCACTCATGGTATACTGGATCTGCAGAGAAACGACAGAAAGTAAAACCAAAACTGGAAAAATAAGATCATTATTGCTAGTCTCCAAAGACCATGAATACTTAGATGTGAAAACTATAACGGCATATCACTGCATTTAAAAAAAGGACTTGCTTGATAAACAGCTGAAACAACCGTGATTAAAATTAGGTTGATTCCAACAATTCATTTTTTCTTGCTGAAGCAGAAGGGCATTCCTCCACAAAGATCAATGATACTTTCCTCAATTCAAAGAAAGCGTTTCAAAATTTCAGAGGTGGTTCTTGTGCCTGTGCCTTAAATCATGCTTTTTATTTGTTCTTGTTTCTAATGTCTCTGTAAAGCACTTTGAATCACCTTGTTGTTGAATTGTGCTATACAAATAAACTTGCCTTGCCTTGCCTTGCCTGTGATCGACATCGCCACCAAGTTTCCCAGCATCTCACTTGGCAGTCTTTTTCATAATCTTGCTGAAAACAATAACACAAATCGCAATGATCACAAACGTCTAACTCTGCATTAACCTTGGCGAATAAAAAGCACAATGGTAAATCCGTCATTACACTTCACCTTATAATCTTGTGTAACTACCGTTTTAAAACTTTTAGAACGAGAGAAGATGGTGCATTGCAGCTTATGAGACATCTGCTTTGTCAGTGACGTGCACACTCGCGGCACTTCCAAGTTATTGTACACAAACAAAACAAAACAAACAAAAAAAATCCCCTCGACTCGTGTGTCACACTCGTCTAAACAGCTGTCAAGCGCACAGTTACTGGTTTCATTATCTAGGTATTCACAGCACTCCAATAAAATGATTGCGCTCCACATTCTCGTCTGTACACAAGACCAAAATGATGCTTTAATCACCGACCTTGGCGTAATGTCCAGTCAACATATGGTTAATATTAGTAAGAAACAGACTTCATTTCCATGTTTGGAAAACTTCCATCAATGCTAAAAGTAAAAGTGACTGAAAAACCATTCTCAATAGACCCACCAGTAATTGTATTTCTGTCTACAAACCCACCGACAGTCAGAATGTGACACCCGTGCATGCACATCCATCCCAGGAGAATGACAGTTCAACTATGAAAGTTCATTAGTGTGAGACAGGAATTAAAATGTCAGCTATCAGCATGCGAGATGCACTGGTTTTATAAATAGGGCAAAAATGACAAAAGGGCTTTGTTTTCTAGGAATGTGAGAGACAGACTGAATGGTGGGGGTGGGTGGATGCTGGCTGGATGTCAAATAATGGATCAGACACAAGTAAAATGAATTTAGTGGAGCTTGCCTTTGGTGGTTTTGTGTACAGTTGTTGGCCCTGTGTTGTCTTTATTGATGGCCTTTAGACATGGCAATTCCTTATTGTTTGCCTGAGTGGTGGAGGGCTGTCCTGCGTAGTTTCCTGCTGAGGCTTGGCTGCATTTATCCTTTTTCAAAGCAGAGCTGTCAGCTAAACTTGGCTCATCACCAAACCTGGGGACAGAGAAAGCCCTCACCATCAGCTTTAAAAAAAAAAAAAAAAAAAAAGACTGTGGGAAAGTTTCCTTCAGAAGGACAGTGCATTCATGGCTATAGATTGTATATTAATGCAATGCTCACCATCTCTCATCCGCCGATCGGATTGTAAATGGGCGTTTGTTATTATTGTTGTAGTTTTGCTCTGCTAGTTTTTTTCCAACCATTACCCTCGACTGGCTCTTTCGATCATCATCATCATCATCAGTCGGGACCTTTGGCCTTACTTGAACACTTGATTGCTCTGTTGGCTTCCTGTTGTTGACTTTGGAGATTTCAGTAACTTGTGGCACAGTCTGGAAAAACTTCTGCCGGGCAGCCTGTGTCTTCTGGGCTGAGGCCGTCCAGGACTGGGAGGTTGGAGTAGGAGCAACTGGTTTCAAAACATTATTCAGTGGGGCTGACAACACCGAAGGGGGGTGTGGTGAAGGCCGTTTTAGGCTGGCATCATTTAGTGGTCGCGCAGCTGAACTGGTGAGACCATTTTTGATCAGAGCCTCAGAGGAGGAAGTCTTGGAAGTGTTCTGGTGGGAGTTACAGATAAAAGTGTCTGGATCCGTCCCAGGTTTGTAACCGCCTACATGGAGTACGCTGGCGCACTCGCCACACCTGGTGGTGGAAGTTTATTAATATTAAATTATTAATGGAATAAGCCCCTGTGCAGGGGGGAAAAGCATCTATGAATATAGATTAAATTCTTACTTGAAACAGCTTCTGTGATAGAGCTTGCCTTCCACAAAGTGCCTCTGAACAAGATGAACATGGCCCTTGCATGAAACACATTTGCTATTGAGAGTCCCGTTTTTGTTGGGGTTTTCAGCCAAAACTACCTTCTGTGAAAAAGAATCAAAAGTGAGAAAACATTTATCCAGAAAGGTATCCCATTTCCCCTAGGATTCCTTTGGTGACCCACTGAAAATAAATGCTATGTTTAATCCTAAATATTATTCCTTTAAAAAGCAAAGGTGTGTAAAAGAAAGACGTTTTAACACACAGCCTTAATTTTAGCTGACTGATGACGTGCCGTTTGACATGACTACTGACCTGAGTAGAAGCTCTTGCCAATTTGGGTGAGGTCTGAGCTGTGTGAGTGGAAGGTAAACAACTCTCAGTGGCAGTTTTAGATACAAAGCTTTTGGCAACCACTGGGAGGTTTTTTTTCTCCGATGGCTCCTCCTTGGAGCCCTCTGCTGGCCTTTTTACACCTCCCACTGAAGACAGTAAAACATCATTAGTGTCAAAGAGTTGGGGGAAAAAAAATACCTCAGCCTGTACATAAAAAAGAAATATATAAGGAAAAAGCTCAGAATTAAAGAGGATGAACTACTCAAATGCAGTTGCTAGGGATTTTTAAAGCAGACATATTCTCACTGGGAGGCCGTCCTTTGAAGTAGTTGTAGTACTGGGAGACGTAGGTAAGAATGCTCAGCCTGTCTGGGATCCTTAAAGCCACCATGTCCTCTGCATCTAACAAAGCTGGGATCCCCAGCTTCTCCTCTGCGATCTGAAAAGCCTTAAGAGAAAAAAATAAATCAAAGTTTAACCAACAGCCCCCAACTCCAACTAAATATGACAAACAAAGTAAGCATATCCAAAACACTTTTTCCATGTAAAAACATGGCATTGGCTGGGCTACCTCCTACAGTTACAGCATGTGTAAATATGTCACACAATACAATTTACTTTAAATAGACTGGCGGTATTCTGTGGCACAACCCTAGGAGGTTTGGAAAGGGCTCTATAATGAATGGCACACTTCCTGTGAGCTTGTAGGGATAAGAAAGAGGATGGGAAGAGCGGGATATCAGTGCATTGTTTAGGATCAGCCTGGATATGCTCATTAAATTTAAAGAAAAGCCTTATGGAATAGCAAGTGGGCATATATAAAAAGAAGGGGATACTGAGGAGTTTAAGTGGACAAAACCACAAATTTCAGCTCATGGGGAGGAAAAAAAAAGTCTAACATGGTTATTTATTAAATTAAAATATATAGAATTTACTCACCTTTAACCCCACCACCACCCCCTATCCCTGTACATGGGGGATTTTCCTAAACCTCCAGTAATATAAAAATAAATAACAGAGTATCGGAGATAGGGAAAATGGGTGTTCAATCAGGAGTTGGGCCCATAGGTACAGGATAGTGGATGTTTTTGACTATGAAGCAACCGGTTGCTCTGCTGGCCTCCACTGTGAGACGTCTGTGGGTTCAGATAAGGGCAACAAGAGGCCCAGTGAACTCATAAACATCAGAAGACCTCCGCTAGTGGCAACAGGAGGAGGAGCATAGGCCAGCTCCTCCATTGCAGACCGTGTTAAAGACCCTGGAAATAAAGGCAGCTGGGATAAAAAAAATAAAAATCGGTTTCCAATGACCATGTTCTCCTACAGAATCCTTCAATTACTTCTCTCGATAGGTCTTGTTGAACAAAAGGCTCGCTTTCTGTCCACGTGGCTTGAGCTGAACTAAATAGCTTAGGCTTTTAGAGTGTAAAATCACACCACTGTCAGGTAAAGGGGTGTGCTTTATTTCTAACACAAAACAAATTTAGAGCTTTATGGTGAAAATGAATTCTAAGAAGCAATTTCATACTAGATTGTACCTGAAATTAAAATCCAATTTATCATCCAGCCCTACCTGTAAGAAGCATGACACCATTCATGAAATATAGAAAGGGTGTGAATTACCAGGTGCTGTCTCATATTTCAGTAGAGGGAGCATCTTCAGCAGTGTATCAAACTTAACCTTGACCAAACACACAGCTCTTTGCCCACAAATCGTTTTGTTCTCGTATACCATTCAAGATGTATGTATCAGCAGTGCCTTCAAGAGAACAGTCACCACAAGGCCCGAGTGGCAGACGATAGTAAAGCCTAATTCAAAATGAATAGACTTGAGAGCCTCTCCCCTGAGGTCAGGTTTGCTGCTGACACAGCCAAGATGATCGAAAACAACAAGGAAGTCGTACGGAGCGCGTACTGTAGCACACTTACTGCAGGGCCTGTAACCCTCAGAGGAAGCCGGCAAGAGGTTAAAAAACTAAATAATGGAGAGGTCCCAGCTGTGCTGCTCATGTCACGCAGGGGTTAACCGAATAGATGAGTTCAAACGGACAGAGCAAGAGCAAAGATTGAGAAAGGTTGAGTTTGACAGGAGTCTAAAATTAGTAGAGAGATATGGCTTTTGCTTAATCTGCTGTGCTGTGAAAATTGAAACAGCTAAATATTTGTCCAATCTGCTGCATAGACGCCAAGGCAAGAACAAACAGCGTGTTACTACGTGGCCCGTCATGTCTGGGGTTAATGAAGTGGATGTTTTCTGCTACATCAGATTTTGCAGTTTGTGTATGAAGTCTGCTCCTCTCAGTAAGACGAAGGGTGAACATCTTGACATCTTACCAGTCTGTTGTTCTCAAACACGTCCTCCTTTCTGAGTGAGTCATAGTCTCTGGGAAAACAGGAATACAATGAACACAGAGAAGTTACCTCAACTACCCAGAATAGCTCTTTTACAGCATGTAGAAAAAAAATATATGTTTAAAAGAAGAAAAAAAACAGCACTGTGAAACTGGACAAATGACAATGTATTAATAAAACACAGAAATAAGAATAGGGATCACTTAAGTTAGTACTTATACAACTAACATATTAAAAACAAAATAAGGGTAAATTATTGGAGGAGGCAGGCTGTCTATATGTATTACAATTATTAAAGTACTTGACCAAACCAAGGTAAAGTAAAGTTTTGGGAGAAAAGAAAAAGTTTTCAATACTTACATCAGGTCCGGTCTGTACTTGTGTATTAGCGCACAAAAAGCCAACCCGTTCCTGAATGAAGTCGTCATGTTGGTGATGGCCACATCTCTGTAGCCCTCACATTGCATTTTACACCACTGCTCCAAAGCCTTGATGGCAGCCATGCTTGTAGCGCGACAGAACCACTACTGCAGACAAAGTGTGCAACAGGCAGGAGGTGTGACGGAGTGAGAGGAAAGACAGATATAAAACAACGTGTCTCTGTGCTGGCTTTGACCGTGATCTGCGAACTGCAGCTGCGTCCTGTTTCCTTCTTTCACCTGCTTGTCTGACTCACCGACTCTGCGAAGTGCTGCTGCTGCTGGTGTGTGTTTCTCGGCTCATTTCACTAATTGACGCCACTGCCGATTCGTCATTCACGACAGTTGAAGAAAAGCTCATTCGGCTAAGGAAATAGTTGGCTAAGTCTGATGTTCATAATTCATGCACGTTTTAATCCCAGGAAGTGGATTATGCTGACCTATTATTTATTTATTTTCCCTGGGGTGTGATTATTGAGTTAAATGATGTTCAGAAAACCAAATGAAGGTTAAATCCAGTTAGTAGGTAGGTTAGTGTAATCTGTTATCAGACAGCACATGTTGTTATTTAGTGTTTTTAGATCCTCGTGCTTGTCTCACCTGACCTTTTTTTTTCCCCACAACTATGGCACATTTGAACCATCTTCTCTAATAGTCTTTATTGCATTTATTGACCCTGCTATGACAGCCAAAACGATGATCGTGGAATAAGCGCTTCTTGATTTTATTTTGCTGGTAAAACACGGTGTTGGACTTATATGCACGTGAGCCAGTTACGAAATTGAATTTTCAGTTATATCTTTAAAGATGTAATTAAAAAGATCAAATTAAATAAAAGATATTAATTGAACATAATGACATGACAGTTATAGTTAAACAGACATAAGAGACATAACTAAACGACAGCTGCAACTTTTTGAGGACAGAAGTTTTATGGCCATAATATATTAATTTAATGCTAAATAAAAATATCCTTCGAGCTAAGCTTTGAAGAACAAGTGTGCTCTGGAATATCTACAGTATAAAACCCCAGTATTGCTACCTCAGACAGTGTACATAAGGATAGTTAATGCTCTTCTACATGCATTCTTTAACCTTATTGTTCTTTGTGTGCGGCCTAATTGGGGACTAATTGAGGCCAGCTAGCCTCATCTAAAGAGTCTGACCCAATTAACCCATGTCGCCATGTCCCATTAAATCTTAGGGAAAAGTTATGTTAATTTCTGGGCAATTTTTCTATGTAGTAAACTCAATACTTAGGCATTTGATTTGCAAAGACAGCTTGCAGACTGATTTCACCTTAACTGGGAACAAAATAAGTCTGTGTGCTTCCCTGGTCCGTTTTGAAAAGTAGTCCCAAATCAAATTTGACCCAGACCTCATCCATGAGTATTCAAACCTCTGACACAGAGAATGTAATTAGTGTGAGACCAGAGCTGAAATTGAGTCTTTGAACTGGGAGCAACCCACACTGACCTCATCATCGATACATGTCACAATTACTGTAAGACATGAATTGTTTATTAATTGACACAGGGTGACTCAGAATATGAAAGCAAAGTCTAAAACTATTGTAGACAACAATTTAAAAAAAAGTTTCAATACGTTACAATAAAATTAAAAAAAAACACACATTCAGTCGGTACATGTAAAAAAACAAAACAAAAAAAGGAAACAATATTTGTCGCCTTGTCCTGTCTAAAGACGTATTGAAGCCCAGAAGGGGGCAGTGTCACACTGTTATCATACCGCTTTCAACCTGTGGTCAACTCTATAAACAAGGCACACATAACATAATTAGTATCTTTAAAATCTAGAAGTTTAGGTGAAGCAGGAACAATTCAAGAGGCACAGAGCACATATCATCAACCATATATCTTTCCACACGTCTGTGTGTGATTCAGCACATCAGAGCACAATTTCCTAATACTAAATAAATAGGCTGTAATTATAGTACAGAGGAATTAGTATAAACAACAGGGTTTGTTGATCCAAAAACACCTGAAGGTTCCAAAGAGAACCAAACCACCCCTCTCACAAGCGCTACTATGCAAATATGAGAAATGTCTTTTTTTTTAAATGTATTGTAGACCACTTCTATCTCCTTTAACCTCAATATTAAACATGAGGTAAAGTTTTGACCCGACATCAGAAATGAATAAATGTAGATTTTGTAACAGAAATGTTGTATTGATTAGTATTAAATGTCTAATAAATGAGCGTAAATACTGCAGTTAGTCTTCATGATTTCATTTTTTAGCTATTTGCGTTGTTTCCTGTGAGGACGTGTGGCTGCATGTAGACATCCTGCCTGTGTGTGGAGGTAACCCAAGAGGTCAGGGATGGTTGTCATGCTGAAATCATTTACAGATTGAGTGTATCCCATTTCAGTTTTGCCCTGATAGGCTGACACAATAAGACGTCCACATTTATCATTTGTCATTGTTACATGTTGAGGCCCCACCATGAAGCATCTACCATTCATTGGGAGTGGATGCCACTGCACATATCTGAGGTGTATCTAAAACTGTATTCAGCATATAAAAAGACATGATCATTTGCATATACACACACACACACACACACACATATATATATATATATATATATATATATATACTCAAGAAAACATAAGGAAAGTTAAAAGTCAGTTGGAATGCACGGTAAAGCCAAAACCTTAAACTTTGACATTATGTAAAATTTTTTTTTCAATATAAAATCTTACAGAATATATAGATGTACATATATTCAGCTAATGACGGCTAAATATTTAAGTTCCACTTCCACCAAAAGTTCCAACTCATGTATAAACAGGAAGATTGAAAATGATCAGTCATTGTGCGTGGCATCAGTTTCCTGTGTTTGTGACAGTTTGGTGCCTCCCGACATGCTTACATTGCCTTGGATCTCAGCCTCGTGCTCTCTGGCTTTGGCCCGCAGCTTAGCAATGCTGCAGGAGCGGAGCTCCTCTGAGCTCGGCCCCTCCGGCCTCTCCCACTTCCCCAACTTCTGGGTTGTCCATGGATAACCTTCAGCTTCCTGTTGTTTCTCCCAGTGCTCACCGTCCGATCTCTCTGTGTGTTTTAAACTCTTGCTCGCTTTTGGAGATGTTTCATCGTTGTCCCTTTTCACATAAGGCCCTGGACACTGGCCCTGGAGTCTCAGTTGCCGTCTCATTTTTGCACGGCGGTTTTGAAACCAAACCTTGGAATAAATGAAAGAGATATAATATATGAATGTAAATAACATGGAGATTATATAGTTAAAAAACAATAGTTGAAATGTAACTGCACTAAACAGGCTCTGATGTATCTGTAGTCAAGAATTACTTTCATACTGGTATCAGCTGAAACTGTGATTACATTTCTGTTGGGACAGAAAGGAATCTTGACCCATATGGATAGCAAAAAATTACAGATTAATCTAGTCAAGTTATTGTATTCATATAGAATAAAATACTATTTTTTCTCCAGGCATTTTCCTTTATTTGGTGTGCAAGATGATTTCACTGTGAATTATTGTAAGTATTGTCAAACATGCCTATGATGGAAAATAAACAGTAGGGCTAAAGGCAAATTTGCACACTGTGCGTAAAAATTAATATCAGCTAAATGAGTACAACGTTAACAACTCCAGCAGGAGTTCGTCGTGCCAATCACCTGGACTCTGGCCTCAATAAGGTCCAGTCTGAGGGCCAGGGCTTCCCTCATGAAGATGTCCGGGTAGTGGGTGGTCTCGAACGCCTTCTCCAGCTCCTCCAGCTGCCAGCTGCTGTAGTTGGCCCGTGCACGACGCTGCTTCACTGGCCTCTGTTCATCTGGAAAGCACACCACAAGCACCAATTACACAATCGCCAATGGGTGACAAGGAACTAATGGCTCTAGATTGGATAATTAGCACAGCAATCATTAGGCCCAATTTAACACTGCTTGATAATTGATTGTTAGTTACGAGCTGTTAGTCAGTCTTTTGTAAACATTTACACTGCAATCAGATGGTGCTCACAGACTGTCTTTGAGACTGGTCATACTGTGCCAGTTTGGCTACGCTCTATCTGAACAAGTCCAGTATGATACAATCAGTCCCATTTTGGCTACAGCAGCTGTGGCTTGAACTCACCTATGCTCTCTGTGAGTGGCCCAATCCTGACCGCCTGTGTGGCCATTAGCAAAGCTTCCTTGCATAGCTCTGGCTGCAGATAATTCCTCAGGGATTCGTAGCTGATAAAAGGCCCCGGGATCAGGAACTGAGGTTGAGAGCCCAGTCTGGCTGGGAAGGCAGGAAAAAAATGAGCTGCAGGTGAATGGAAAACTGCAGGAAGGAGAGAGGATACCAGCTGCCCTGCGCCAAACATGTCCAAGTCCAATATTTAACGTCAGTCCACTGAAAAGGGTCTGGTTGACTTCTAGAGGTTTGCTGGTAGAAATGTGAAATGCATTCCAAGGTCCAGGGTACAAATAGAAGAGAAAATTAAAGAGCTACGATTGTCCAGCAGATGCATCCACTTGGTTGTCAGAGCTGCTGTTTGCTGCTGAGGTGCTCAGCCCAGGTACAAGGTGTTGCCTGAAGAGGAAAGGTAAGACTTGAGCGGTGGAGGTGGGCTCACCTTAGCTTTCTTCCCTTCCCCTCCAATCATCTTCCCCTCTTTTCCCAGTCACATGACATCTAAACAGATGTAGGTTTATAGCCTAAAAAAACAAAAAACCTATGATTTGTTTCTCACAGGATTAATAGTATTACCCCATCACTATTTACTGTATTTGTCATCTCTTCTCCAACCACATACATCCTGCAGTCTTTTTCAGACATGCCCCAAACCTCCTCTCACTCTCTCTCGCTCTCTCTGCCTTTCAGGGACAAGTTGCAACATCTTTGGCTCCTGAAATTTCAGTGAGTGAGACGAATGGCAGCTCAGTAAGTAGCAGAGATGTTTATGTTCACTTAGGCGCATACGCTTCAGACAACTAGTTCAACGGTTGTCAGATATAATAGCAACAAATTACTGTACAGGAGACATAATAAAAGCAGTTGTTCAGTTTTGTGGAATGGAAGTAAATACAACGGTAGCTGAACCTGAATAGCAGGTCTCAGTGTTATTGTTTTTGATTTTCTTCTTCTTTTTTTTTGGCTGTTCCCTTTCAGGGCTCACCACGGTGGATCAGTTGCCTCCATGCTGGTTTGAGTTTATTGTTCTTAGTAAATGAATGCTGTTATGTTTTTTTAACAACAGCAAGGATAGCTGTACATCATGCTACTCATCTTACACAGTAGCAGAAGTGCAGCACAAATTACTTTTACATGATAAAATAAACTATTTAAATATTCAAATAGATAAACAAAGTTAGTTAAAATGTCTAAAAAAAACCCCAATAAAAACATAAAGTATTTTTATTGTGTGCATTTTGCTTTATCCTATACATATTCTATACTCTATATCTTAGACATCTTCTTTTGCAAAATCTGGTCCCGGACAGTGTTTTTTTTGTTTGTTTGTTTACAACTAATTTACTAATTTACAATTTTGGCAGACTCCCATTATAACTCCTGAAAATCTAATGTAATAATCTCAGTCTTCTGTAGATGACTAAAGATCAAAAATAATAACTTGTCTCACCTGTGTTTGCTGTACTTTGTATTCTTCTGAGTTTAAAAAAAATGCTAGAAGAAGCCTATTAAGGTAATTTTTCAAACCTTTATTCTCGCACTCTACTGATGTTTCTTGCATTTATAGTTCACAATACTGCTTTGTTGTACAGCCCATCTTCCATTTGGCTTTCTGTTAGCAGACTGCAGGTTTCATCCACAGGTGGGTGGGGTTTCCCTGCCTAAAATGACCATAGTAGGTATATCGACTCTCGCTGATATCATACAGAGCCAGTGTTTGAAAAAAATGGTACATAGGTACATTTTAGCATGTTATCTATATAGGTTAGTTAACATTTAAGATGATAAACTTAAAGGTTTACAACTTATAAAAGCATATCATCAACAGCTGCATGAATTGGAATAAATTTTATAACACTTCTTTAAATGAATGGTCTCCTGTGGATGTTTGAAATTCTAGCACACTTTAAATGGCGATCATAAGTACTCTAACTGCTAACTCACTGTGTTAGGGTTACTTGCTTAAGGAAGAAACCAAGCGTCCATAACAAAGGGTATCTACATGCAAGGGTAGGTTTCTTCAAATGTTTAAGGTTCTCATATTATGCGGAAAGCAAACCTCGTAATAACAACACTGTCACTTGTTCACTAAACCAGAATCAAAAATGCCACTTTTCTCACATCTGATAAAATACAAGTTTTAAAGAGGAACCAAATTGTCAAATATATCTTTTAAAAAACATTGCATCAGAAGGATATGTCCTTGATAGCAAATCTTTAAAAAGGCAATTTTCTATTTTTGTGTATTTGTATTCTGTCACTTATCCCCTATAAAAACCCGCGTTAGAAGCGAACTAGAGAGACATAAAATCTAAAAATGTTCTGTAGTTACAGCAAAATAGTTTTATCATATCATGTGTTTGGTAATGATAATCTTACTTCCACAGCTGTAAAGTATGTAGTCAGTAGTCAAGCCCTGATGGGATTCTTCCATCTCAGATCAAAGCTAACACATCAACACATTAACAGCCAAGGCACGAAGATTATTAACACTTTTTTTTTTTAAAGCAAGACAGCTGTAGCTTAGTGGTGATGGCTCTCTGATGAGATGATCTCCAGCACTGTCTGTGAGAATTAAACCCAGGTGTGTCAATTAATCCAAAGTTACACATCACCTAACAACATCTCTTTCTAACTGCTCGTCAGCTCAAACGGTGGTGAAAACACTCCGCTGTCAGTGTTGTCACCACAGAGCTGGCGGGCTGAGGTGGCTTTGATCAGCCTGGGATCTCTGCAAGAGGCAGCTGGTCAGAGCTAAGGTGAGTCACAGGATGGTCATTCCTATACGTGCTGTGAGGACTGCAAATCCATCACCTGTGTGGCCCTTTCATCTGCACCTGTTCAAACACTAAATTAGGAGGCAGGATTAGGGGTTGAGCAATTCGGATGTCT
Source organism: Pundamilia nyererei (assembly GCF_000239375.1). NCBI lineage: Eukaryota > Metazoa > Chordata > Actinopteri > Cichliformes > Cichlidae > Pundamilia > Pundamilia nyererei. The sequence continues at coordinate 995,919 of NW_005187419.1, forward strand.
TTACAGCCTGAGTTGTACCTGAAAGCCAGTATTTAGGTGGAGTGTCTTGTCTTGAATTGCAGATAAAAATTGCTCGTTTTCCCTACATTATGATTCCATAACAAAAACCTAACAGCAATGAAATGTCAGCTAATAAAGCATTTTAGCATCTCTTTAGCAATCAAATCACCCCAACCCAAAGGAAACGGCACTTCTAACTGCACTATTAATCAATATGAATGATCTATCGTTTTAAGTGAGCCAACTCAACAATTAACAGGTCTTAGCACTACTTTCTACTCATGTGGAAGCGTATGCATGTAGGGATGGGAAAGGACAGACGGCGATTGAGAGAAATAATTTCTTGGGTTTGCAGGGAAAAGGAAAATAGATTAGAAGTGTCTGGTTTGAGCTGTGGTTAAATAAACACTGTGTGTGGTGGGACTGACGACTGAATAGCCATTCTGTTTGTCCCTGGCACACAGATAGTTACAGGGATTTCTGGATTGTCTGAAAGTAGACCCCTTTTCCCACCCTCAAACTACTTCTGTTTGTCTGTGCCGGGGTCCTTTAATGCCCATTGATCCAGATAATCAGGGACAAGATTGGTGAAAAACCAGCGGGGGAGGTTCTGACAGTAGTTGCTCAAAAAGCCTGATAGTGGATAATTGAAGGAGGCATTAAGACAACAATAGTAATGGCTAATGCCAGCCTGTATTGGAGTTCCAGCTTCTTGAATGACAACACTGGAGATCCACAGCTAAAGTGGCAATCATTGTATTATTAGCAGACCTTCAAGTGAAGGGACGGACTACACATTATCTGAGATTTTAGTAAGTCACCAGTGGGATGCTCTTCACGTGTCTTTAGCTTGAAATTGGCATGTTTGAGCTTGAAATTATTCATTGTGAAAGTTTAAAAAAAAAAAAGAAAGTAAAATCAGTTTTTTGGTCTCAAAGTGAAGTAAAGTGTTTTGTTTCTTCCCTTTCAGTCACACTTGAATTTAAAACCAATCATCAACTCTATCCGACATAAAGAAGCAGAAAAGTACTATTAGACAAAAATCATTATTCAGATTTGAAATTTGTTTACACCTGAAAGCCAGTGTGACTGTTATATAGCCATCTGACAGCAGTGTATATAAATTATGAACACAACATGGATATACAGTCATGGTACAAACAAAGTCCACCGGCTGTCTCTTCAAAGTTTCACATATCAGGACATAATATAAAATTATGTAAACCTTACTAGGTCTTAAATTAGGTAAATACAATCCCAGACGAACAACGCTTGACATATTATGCCATGTCACTATTTAACAAAGTCAAAATACAGAAGCAGTGTGTGAAAACTACAGTACAACTCATGAGTCAACAGTTTACAAAAGCACTTCTGGCAGCAACAACGTTAAGTAATTATTTCGTGTATGACCGAATCGGTCTCTTGCATCATTGTCAACTCTCATTTACAGCGATGCTTGAGTTCATAAAGATACGTGGGCACTCACAGCTCTTTTAAGTTCTCACCAAAGCAGTTCAATCCACCCAATTTGGTACAAAAGTCATCTATTGGACAGACAGCCTCAAATTTCACTCTAGAATACTTTAATATACAGAGGAGTTGTGTTCATGACCCCTCCACCACCGTGCTTCACAGCTGGATTGAGGTGTTTGTGCTGATTTGCTTAAAGTGCTTCTTTAAGATCATTGCTGATATACCACCCCCTTAGCATTGTGTTAACGTACACCTGAATGCTCCATATCTGCAAAATCCTGCTTTTATAGAAGTGCTTACACTTCTAATGATCAATTAATCTCGTGCAATTGATTATCAGCACCTGGCTGCTACTTACCCTCCACTACTTACCTTCCAATGGAACCAGTTTTCAGATGCGTCTTCTGCAGTTTGACCTAATGTTTGCCAAATACATAATGACACATTGTAATAAGACTTGTTTTGTTGTTCACCTGGAGTTGTACTTATCTAATTTTAAGACCTGTTAAGAACTAGATAACCTTTCATTATGTCCTGATATGTAAACCCTTAGAACTGGCAGAAGGTGCATCTCCTTTTTACCATGACTTTATCACTTTCGGGTTGAGATGGCAAACATTTTATCAAACAGCTGCTTTTCAGTAGATCCAGTTAAAAAATAAGCATAAGGGAAGTATGAATTGAATATCCAGATTCCTGATAAATCTTTGTCTATAATTAATGCTCTTGAATTAGTCAGTTTTTCTCCTCCAACTCCTCCAAGAAAATACTTAAAGTGTCTATAGCAAGCACATCAGGAAGTTGCAGAGTGAGTCTGTCTGCAATTTGTTTTTTCTTTAACTTTGTAACCTAAAACAGCTTCTGGCCACAGCCAAAAACAACATCACAAGAGCTGCGTGACACAGGAGCTGATAATTATCTGTAGGTTCAGTTTTCAAGTACATAAATATTAGTGGGGGAAAATAATAATCTCAATACCTCCAAACAAACCTATGTATAAAATAACCTACTGAAGACATGATAACTCTATTTAAAGCTATTAACAAGACTTTTTTACTGATGAAACTTTTTATATCTTTAAATTTGTTGCACAAAAAAACCACTTTCACTAAGCTGAAATTTAAATTAAATCACTCAGGCTATTTACCCACTTTTTTCCTTGACAGACATGGCTGAAGTGGATTAACTGTCACGCTCTGCCCTCGTTGTCATAAGATACCATCTGCTCTAATAGAGATCGTGAACACTGTGCATTATTATTTTTTCTGATCCACTCCAGTGGCACTTTAGCTCATAAAACAAGAGTTCTGCCAAATGTCATGCGAAGATGGATGATTATCGTCAGCTCCACTGTCATGGGAATTTATCTATCTGGTGTAATTTGCAGGCTGGAACAGCAATGAGCACAGATTCAATATTTAATGAAAGTATAAGTGAAGCTTAAGGGTTGTCACTTATGCCTCTGCTGTTAATGACGTGTCACATTATCATACTTATCTGATTGGGTCAATTTTAACTGCAATTACTAGCCTCATTTCTTTTTAATTCATTAAAAATGTTGGATCATTTCAGTTGTCCACCTCTGCAAACACATTGGGAATGTATTGTAATGTATTCTCTAGCTTCTATATATTTTAGTGTCAACTGTCAGCACAAACTTAAGTCTAAAATCTATTAATGGGAGCTTGGATTTGTATAATTCAATCAACACACCTAAAATATTTTAGTTTAGAGGGGAGAAAAAGTATGATGACTGAGGAAGCCCCCATGGTTGGTGCCTCACTCTCGCTGGTAACAGTATCCCACAGCGAACTGGTTGATTGTTTTAGTCCTGGATCACTGGCCATGGGATAAACCTGAGAGCCCAGCCTGCTTTTCATGTCAAAACCTTCAAGGGAAAGCGGCCACAATCCAAAAGCAATCACACTTGAGACATCAAAGTGCCAGGGAGAAGAGAGGCGAGAGACGGTCCACATTTTTTCCATGCAAGCCAAGTGCAACTCAAGCGTGGAGTAAAAGGAGATGATCTAAGACGAGGGTGCCATTGAGAGGAAGACGGAGAGCAGACAGATGTGCATGGGCAGGTAGTGGCACATCAGGGCCCCTCCTGCAGCTGAGAGAAAGACCAAAAGGCCTCCAGTGGTCGGCATTCCTGCTTGCCGCTCATTTACTGTCCACTTTGACATGGACGGGGAAAATCGGTGATTTTTCCAACACTTGCATGGTTGGTGCTGGAAGAAATATTAAGACTGTGTATTCAAATTAAAGTGATCTTACATTGAGCAAACCAATTATAGCATTCAAATTGTATAGTACCAAACAATTACAGCAAAATGTTCTGTAAAAATGAAAACTCCAAGCACTCGTTATGCACAAGTGACTGCTGTTAAAAAAAAGAAAAGTGTACCGCAGGTTGAGATGGAGCTGAAATGTTTTAACCACAACTTAAACCGTTTGGTAGATTAGTCCACCCCCACCCCCACCAAGGTCACGGCCTTAACACAAGAGTGTGTGTTTTGGGGGCTGGAGACCATATGAGAAGCCTCGGTGTTGGAGCTGCAAACAACCAGGGAGAAATCTGAAATGTGATAAGGAGCACCAACTAGCCACTGTTGTTTTGCAAGTGGTCATGACTACGAGCCAGAGTTGACGTTCACGGCATTAAATAAGAATAACATTTACTTTTATTCTGAACTCTTTACCCTTAAATCAGCAGTTAAAGCCGGTGCCAAAATACATTTAGTGCATAATTACTTTCTGCAGTAGATTTGGTTTTTTGAAAGGATTCTTTATTTTACCATGAAGCAAAATGTTAACTGTGATCACGCAAACATTTAGCTCTCTGCAGCTGCCTTTGAGTGCATCTGGATTGGTATGATGAATAAAGACAGAGGTTGTTAACTTGTCAGTGGTCCATCAGGCTATTCAGCAATAGGCTTGGCCCCCCGCTCTCCCTCCCACCACTTCCTCGTTCGCTGTCACTCATCTCTGTTCCGCCTCACTGCTGTCCAGCCAATGGGATGCTGGCGCCGGACCAAGAGCCCAAGCTGCTTGGACTTGTGTAGTCTGTTGACTGATAACCATAAACAGAATTTTTGGCGAGTTACAGGACACCATACAGGTGCAATTAACATATCACACAGCAAGTATGGTGCACGATATATATTTTCAAAACGTTTAAAATTTGAATTATGAACATCATTGTTGTCACAAGTCACCCTGTGACAGTCCCCCAATACGTTTTTATAGCACTTTGTCCAACAGTTTTGTTATTGTTGTTTTTTTTATAAGAAAAAACACACTATTTTGATCTGAAGAAAACCTGCTTCCAGCTGCCAGGCCCATATATCTCAATGGGTGACTGAACATTTCTGAATGACAGATTCCACTGACCCACCAGTGTGGGCATGTCTTACCATCACTGATGATCCTCAACCGTGCTGCGACTGCATCTCCACGTCCTCCTATGTAACAAAACACCAGGAGCACTCTACGTTGTAAAACGGCCTACCCACATCACATCTTCAAAGAAGCCTTTGGTCTGTGTGATTGAACAATTACCACCATGGTTAATTTACCATAAATGTGGACGTCCACTTTGCTAGTTTACCGGCATGCCTGCACATTGTTTAACTTATCCCTTTGACTCCATCAAGAGGTTTCCAGATGAAGTCACTGGCACTGGGCAAAACAACTCACACTTTCATGGCAAAATGGTTTCCATCACAGCATGTGCATCACGCCTTTAATTTGTCTGTTACACCCCAGTGAAGAGCAAGCGTACATGTGACAGCTGTTTCCAGTTTTATCAGGATCCAAGAAATATTGGAATGAAATGAATCCTTACAGCATGAATTTTTCCTCAGTTCAATCTTTTTTTTGAGGTGCTAAAATATTATTTTGAAAGCTAATAATGGGTTCTTGTGAAATTTCTGTTGCTACATTTTGAACTTTAAACTGCTTTCCATATTAAGTTCCATCAAAGTGTCTCCACTGAGCTTCCAAACTACTGAAATATTACACTCCTCACATCCTGTCAGGTTGAGTTGAATGAAAAATAAAAAAGTGGCATTTTCCAAAAGTTATTTTATTAAGTTCACAATAAGGTTGCTTCCAAATGGTGCGCAGGTTTGAAAGGAATTCACAGCACTGTTTAAACAGTTACACTTTTTCGTTTCTTAGTTTTAATGATTCACAAGCTCTTCGAACATTTTAATAACTAGTTAATAAATGAAAGCTCTTCTTGAAACCAACTAATACAGTCAAGAAAATAAGTTAAACTCTTAATTTCAAATTCTGGAAATTCAAAAATTCAAAGAGGGACTTCATTTTCAAAACTATTAAAAGTGTGAAGCCAAAAACCCCTTTTTTTTTCATGAAGCGTTGAAATAGTGCATCTGTAAATAATTGAATAACTTCAGAAATGCAAAAGTTTCTCTCCAAATTACACCCCAAATTATGAAATATGAATTCCTATATTATATTTATTTTTCATTATCTCCTGTTGAGAATTTCTTCAGCGTTATCGGCTCTGCTGTCTCCAACTAATATTCCTATATAATAATATGACCTTTTGATGTTCCATTTAACTTTATTGTTGAAGTAATCGAACCAAGTTAAATAATCCATATCTATTCAAATGTAGCACAGTAATACCTGTTCCATTATTACAATTACGATGATTTTACCATTTTAATTATATTATTTTCATTTTATTCAATGGGATTTTTTATGCATTTCTTGAAGTTAATAAATTATCCTGAAATTACTGAACTGAACTTAAGGGATTGAAAAAACATAATATCAAGGTGTGGAACGCGAAGAATGACTGACAGCATTTTTAGTCAGACGTGGAGTCAAACACTTTATCGTTAGGTTGTTGCTTCCATGTGAAGGACTTTCATGGACTCTGAGATCATTGAACTGGTGTCGATTTGTCCGTAGATACCCACCAAAAACGCTTTGTAGAGCAAGATGTCTGCATGTTCTGGAGAGGGAGGGGGGAAAAGAGAACACGGCATCATTCAGCTACAAATGTGCGACAAAGACCTTTGTTAACCTAAGACCCAAACTCTTCCACGGCATGCATTTTTAATTTCTCTTTGATATTTGGGCATATTGGGGCCCGATGAATGTAAAAACAAAGAATTACCTGATTTTTGATTTTTTTTTTTACCTGATTTTTGTTTTTATGAAAAATCAGAGCCACATATGAGGATATTCATTTTAAATTTTGATAGAACAGTAGCAGTATGATGTCCTCGTAAATGGTTATCAGGCCCTCGTGGAGCAAAATTGAGTATTTTGGTCTAAATAACCCAAAATGTGATGTCCACATATGTGGACGCCAGTTCCTAGGAGGTTAAATCACTTAAAATATTTAAAAATACACAATTTACAAAATGTTTAATATGTGGTTCGTTTGACCAGAATACCAGCGCAGGACTCACAGAAGTGTCTTCTTACCTTGACAGAGAAGCACATATTCCGGAAGATTCCTTAAAGCAGTCTGCACCACGTCAAAGTTGCCACTGCCCATGCAATACATGAAAGTTGGCAGGAAGTCTGTTGCCAGGCTACAACACAAGAAACACACACTCTTATGTAAGCAATCAGAAATTATATAAATATATGAACTAAAGAACAATGACAGATAGAGATCAACATATTTTTTCATGACTATTGGCCTTTTTCCTCCTCTCAGTTATTGCCACACATTTTCTTTTGCTATCAGCATGTTTTCCTTTGAGTTGTTTGTCCTGAAATGCTTTGAACCTACCATGGATTATTCTGAATGCAGCGTAGGGCGAGACTGAAGGCCATGTTCCGACACAACTCCTCAGGCGAAGTCATGAGCCTCTGCAGATCATTCTACCAACAGAAACACAAGGTGGTGATTGACGTGTTTCACACTGAGACACTGCACTTGACCTTTTTTGTGTCCATTTTCTGTGACTCACAATGAAGTACTGTATGATCTCTGGGCTCCTCCTTGACTTCTCATCCACCTCTGTCAACACCTCCAACACATCTATAGCAGTTAAGGGGGAGAGAAAAAAAATGAGTGTATTACTCACTATAGGTATTAAAACACTACATTACTCAGTATGTTGTAGGACATAGAGGAGAGAAGTTACCCTCGACTGCCTCTCCCTTTGACATCTTTTTCAAGTACATTGTCATGTCTGCAGCGCTCAGTAAAAATGAGGCCGATATGTTGACTAAGGGCAGAGAACCTGCAGCCAAGTCGTCTGGTAAAGAGAAAAAAAATGAGATTAAAGAATTCACGCTTTTGTGGAAACCACAGTTTGCATAGAGAAATGACAAAAGATGCTCTCAAAGTGTATCACTGAAAACGTAGCAATGTATTCAGATATACAGTATGCCAGCAGGCACAAGGTGATCACTTGTAGCTTTAGTGTAATTACACATGAGGATCAAATGTGGACAACAGCAACTCTTACCATCTCTCTCTTCTGTAGATACCTCTGCAGAAGAGCTTTTTACAGGCAAAGTGAGTCCAGCTAGGAGAGATTTCAGCTGGACCAAATCTGGATTTTCCGCACACAAACTCCTGAAACGAGAACAGAAAAATTTGCCAAGTCTTTCTGCAGACTTTTTTTAAAGGTGTTTACCCATCAGGAATGCTTTCTAAAGTTACTGCTGCCACTTACTGTAAGATGTCAGAGTGCTTCTGTAGATAAGGAATGGCTGCTGCTGCGTCGTGCGTAATGTACTTCTGTGTAAACTGAAGAAACTTGTTAATGAAGACCAACGGCGAACGTGTCCTCTGGAAATTCTACAAGGCAAGAGAGAGGCACAAACATAAAAAAGACACTATTAAAATCTTATTTGTAGCTCCTTTTGGTAGGATCCCGATACTAAATCCCCTAAAGAAGATTTGGAAACGTGGAGCTACCCACCTGAAGGACCTTCATAAAAGACAGAAGGCAGTCTTGAAGCGCCCTCTGGTGATCACTGTGGAAAACAAGTGGCTGCAGAAGCTCCAGAATAGCGAGTACATTGCTGAAGAATGTCATGTGGTTTTGCTGGCGAAACTCCTGCATGTTTAGGTGCATGCGACCGTGTAGGAGGCCTGCAATCATGGGCAGGTGTCTGGAAGGTCAAAAGAAACAAAAGCGCATCAGTAATCAGCTTAAACACAACACACACACATCTATAGTGGTGGATAATTTACAAGCTCATGCAACAAAAAACGGCATCATAGTTTAGTCTTTCTTTTTCACCTGAGTAACAGTACAGGGTGCGATACAGCCAACTTCCTGCAAGCGAGGTTGGCATCAGACACGCGGCTCTCGGCAGACTTTGAGTCTCCTATATCAGCAAGCAGTGTGACCAGGCGATGCACCAGGACATCAAGCTGAGAAACATAACATTTGGCAGTAAGTGGTATGTAGTAGTGAAATTGTGATTTTAAGAATTCAGAAAACTTTATTTATTAGGTAGACAGAGACAAAATATTTGGCAAAAACACAATTCAGCATTATGAGAACTTTTAGTGGGGACATCAGAGATGGTTTAACCATTAAGCAAAGCTGCAAGTTACGATGTGTGACCCGTTTCTAATACGCAACATCATGATATTGCTATAACTAATTGTAGCACTGAATAAAGGGAAATAAGAATAATTACATTTAAAGACACAATCAAATCACTCAATTACTTGTATTTAGTAAGAACTATACCATTCAGTCTACAGTAACATCTTGTTGCAAAGCTGGATCATTATTGGATCCTGGCACGTTGATGTTGTTTATACTTATAGTCCAACTTTACGTCGTTGGATACACGAGGAGCCTACACAAGATTAGGCAAGAAGTTCTGTAACAGAGGGAAGACATCTTTACCTTGCAGCTGCTGCCATCTGCTGCCCCGCCGCTGCTGAACGTGCTTTCAGGCAGGGCAACGTGCTGGATGACCTCAGGGAAGTGCAGATAGATCTGTAGCAGCAGGTTCTGGCACCTCTTACTCATTGCACTGAAAGCCAAAATAAACAAAACGCTAAGTATGCTATATGTTATGGTTCCACCATGAAAAGTTTCTTTGAGAGGCAGGGGGAAGACACCATTAATGCATTATTGGCTTAGAACAGTTCAGTTGTCCATCCTAAAGCTGCAAACTTAGCGAGAAAATAATCAAGAGTTTAATCCCTCATGTTATGGAGTTGTGTCACTTGGACCTTTTTATTTGACAGTAAATGGATGCTTACTTTTTGTGCAGTCACAGAACACTTGTCACAGCTTTTCTGCTCAAGCGAGCAAGAGTCCCACTGACTTTATAATGTAACTTTTATCAAATTCACTCAAACTAATCTTTTTGCAAGTGATTATACACCGAGCTGACGTGACACCAGTTTAAGGAACACGATATAGTAGTTCCCTATTATTTATGTCTGTAGGCAACAACAATTAACATATATTAACACAAGCTATTGACATGAATAGCTTGATGCAATTCAGAGGTATTCACCTTCGAGTCAATGCAGTTTTATAAAATCCTCTTACTTGCTAAGGCTCTTGTCAGGCTCAAATGATGCACTTCTACTAAATGAGCAGTTTATTACAGCTATGCATTAAGCGAATCAGAGCGACCTTGACCAAGAGTAAAACATCGGCTCACTGTTCAATAGTTTCTGTGTAATTGGAATAAACACCAGCTTATCTGTCAGCAAGCTCTCGCAAGAAGAATGCTTAACATACAATCAAGTATTTACTTGACACAAGGCCGAAACCCTCTACTTTCAACATGTTTTTACCCCGCCATATTTTCACTAGCAACCATTTCACCAAACAGCTTAACTGCACTTAAATTACTGTAATTCTGAAGCTAATTTTCCTTGACCTTGGCCAAAGTTTCCTCATTAAAGTGGTTTAATAACCAGAGACATATTCATGAAAGGAGGGTTTGCCTCCACAAAGAGTTGCACCCTGATCTCTGACAGCTAAGTCAGTGCAGGAATTCACAACACAGGCAAGTTTAGAGCTTCAGCCTTAATCCTCTTGCCTTCATTATAATACACTGAGCTTTTAAAGAGATCACAGTACAGACGACTTCTGCTGGTTTTAATTTCACACCAATAGACCTAATTATCAAGTTTTCCCTGGTCCACAGCATTGTGGCTGACAGAGGAAGTCTGAAAAGTTCATCTGCACTGAGAAGGAAAATCTGGTGCGATTTACCCCAAGTTTATCAGCACAGCATAAGAAGGAAAAAATGACTTTCAGTATTGGGGCCAATTAGTGTGATCAATACAATGTGTCACAATAAGATTAATTGACTACTATGGTAAAATATCCACAACTAAATGCAATAAATATATGTGTTACCAACTAAGAATGGATAAAGAAAAAATCAATCTGAAAAAAAAAAAACCCAAAAAGATGAAGAAACAGAGGAGGCGTTGCCGATAAATACAGCAAATTTTTAAATAATATAAACCTTACCTGTCCTCCCATTTTTTTGAGCAGTTGATGAGGTACTCTGATACTTTCTTGATGTCTTCTAAATTTCCATTACAGTACGAGTGAAGGAGGGGCAGTCTGGATTGGATGAGGGAGCAGGGGGCCTGGTCCACACTGTTTTTGTCATCCTGGAGTGTGTCGTGGCTGTTAAGCTCTGATTCTGACAATATCAGGTCCATCAGGCTAATGAGCTCCTCTGAACTGAGCCGGAGAACAAACTTTTCGGTTTTCTTCTAAAAAGACCAAAAGGAGAGCACCAGAGTCACCAACATCAGCAGAAAAGAAATAAGAAAAAAAAGGTGGTAACTATGAAAGCTTTTGATCCTACTTGAGGGATCTTCTGGTCACGTCCTTGCCAGATACGAGGAATGTGGCTGCACGCCCACAAGAAATCCAGAGCAGAGGATGGGTCCAGTCTAATAAAAGCAGCAAAGTGAAATTTTGAATTCTCTACACATAGGATAATCCTCAATAAAACCTCAAGACTGTGGCAGACAAAGGTTGTGATAAAACTACATACTTGTAGTCTCTGCGCTTGCTGAGAAGAGCACTGATACACTGCAGCAGAGTGGACCAGTTTGACTGATGTGTAAGCAAGGCCAAAAGATAAGGTCTGTAAGCTGGGGTCCCTCGTGCCTGAAACAGATAAACAGTAAGAAAGGATGCATCGCTAATGCCAAGCAAACACCTTCTCTGGTGTGATAAGCCAAGAACACTATCTGCACACAAGCCTTATCTTACCTTGTTGAGGGCAAACAGCAGCTTCTGTTGAAGGTCTGGACACACTGAAGTAACCTCAGGGTCAAGACGCTCCAGCCAATCAACCAGAAGTCCAGAGCTAAGTCCTGACTTTGTCACCTCTGAGCCACTGCCAAAGATCAAACCAAAGGATTCGTTTATACAAATGTAACTCAGCATCTGTTAACTACTAACAGGAGAGCTAAGGCACATCAATAATAATATTTAGTGTTAACAAAGTTGAACTGATCAATTAGAAACAACAAACCAATTTTGAAGTTGTTACATGGAACCTGTCTTTGTCACCTTTAATTATCATTTTAGCCTCAATAATGACAACAAAGCTTTTAGAGCTACATCCCTTTTCTGACAATTTACAGAGAGCATCCAATAGTGCTATTACTCCCTCTACTTGTACTCCTATCAGAAAATATATAACACAGTAAGCAACTTCTCAGTGGCAGAACTGATTACAGATGTCTTTGATGTCCATAGCACGTGCATCTGAAAAGCCACCACAAAGCTGAAAAGCTAATTCAACATTAAATTCCAAATGGAGTTTAAAGTATAAGGCCACAGACAGCAGGCACTGTTCTGCTATTTGTCCCAGGCAGGCATGTTTGCCATCTAGTCCTGTCAAATATAAATGTTTCTTGCATGACTTGTGAGGGAAATAGAATTGTAGCGCTCACTTATTAGAATCCACTTCCTTTTTCACAGCTCGCTCCTCGCTTTCCTGAAGGAGCAAAGAAATCACCATAGCAACAGAGCCCGCTGTCCCATTCTGTGTACCAACAGTCATCAGCAGAGACAGTAGCTCCTCCAAATATGGTGACTTCACCTCCATCAGCCCTTGTAGCACTGAAAAATATTAATAAGTAGTGTATTTATCATAGGCTTTGGACCACCTTTATATTGTTTAAACACAATAAATGGGAGTATGGGAGTGATAGTTCCTAATTCAAGCTGCTGTATGTATGTATGTATGTATGTATGTATGTATGTATGTATGTATGTATGTATGTATGTATGTATGTATCTATCTATCTATCTATCTATCTATCTATCTATCTATCTATCTATCTCCTAAACAATCCAGTGACTTCATTATTACCTTTGCCAACAAGTTCAGGTTCTGCATTACATTTCTCTCCAGTTTTCAGCATTGCTATGATGGCTCTCAGTGGAACTTCAGTATCTCTGCGATATGCCAACGCCTCAGCCAGGTGAAGGAAACCTGTACGTACTGCAAAGCAGAGAAACACATTACTCGCAGTTTATAGAAAATGAATAAAGCAGCATCTGCAAAGAAATTATTGGCATACTCACCATCACTGAGCCTGTGCTTGTGAGAGTTCTGTCCAGCAAAAGATCTGAGCAGAGTCTTTAGTGGTCCTGCCTCTACAGTTGGGTTGTCTAACCAGATTAACATCTCAACAATGACTTTGAGAAACAGTGATGAGAAAGCAATGTCCTGGGAAACGAGACGCTGCAAAGAACATGCAGAAAGCAAAAGATGGGAATACTGTATTTAGAAGCTTTATAAAAATACATAGAAATATGAACTGACTCTGCTTGTGTATGTGTGCTCCACCTGATAGAGATGAAGCTGGCGCATAAGAGGGCAGGACAGAGAGTGACTCCGATGCATTGATATTACTATTGGCCCTGCATGAGCAGAAGCGAGCAAGGCTGCAATGGCCTGCAGGAGTCGAAATGCCAAACCACCCTGCTGAATCTGGCCCTGCTTAGCTCGCATTAACTCTTTAGCTAAGGCCTGCTGGAGGGCCAGGGAGACCTGACTGGGAGGAGGGCCATGCCAGCGGGGGTCCACTTTCAAGGGGAAAATCTATAAAGATTAAGAGAAAAAAAAAAAGTAGGAGAAGTTACCCAACATCAGTCTCAAAAGAAATAAACTACTTTTTATTTGGATTTAAAACTCAAATAAATAATAAAATTCAGCCCAAAGGAAATTGTAACTTGTCTACTAAGTGCGCTAATAGTTTAAATAATGCCAGGAAGAGTGGAGAAATAAATGGCCAGTACATCCTACCTGAAGCAACATGCCAGTGAGATCATCGTCAGGCCCGACTACAGGAAGCTGAGTGGCTCCTCTCATCTTCACAGAGCTGTGAGGAGTTTCCACTGTAACTTTGGCCTTACTTGTTTCAGATGAATCTGCCGGGAACAGTGCAATAAGAACATTAAATAATGTTGAAAATGCAATAAATTCTGAGGTATAACTTTGCAATCTACTTCAAATTAAAGCCCAGGGCCGTGTACTGTTAGAAATCAAAGCATAATGTGGATAAACATTTAATCTATACAGTGATTTTAATGTTTACTTAAATGTTTTACAGGATAAAGACACTGACCTCTGTGTGGAGGAAGAGAGGAACTGAGTAAAGAATGGAAAGTATGCCCCCCAGTGGCCCCTCGCTCATGCTGCACTTCAACCAAATGGGCCATGTAGTCTGTGACAGAGGATATACACAGTAAGATCAATGTTAAACAATTTTAAAAAATCCCCCAAAAAGTAAAAAAAAAACAAAAAAACAGGTAGAACACAGAAGAAAAGAAAATCTTACGCTTGTCCATGATGTTTTGCTCTAAAGCCTGTGGATCATGGGACACAGCCTGATCCAAGTACTGCAAAAGTTTACTCATACTGGAGACTGGAATCCCAAAAGATTGAACAAAAAGCAGCAGCTGCTGAGCCTCGAGGTCTTGTAAAGCTGATAAAAGGGTACACAAACATTCATTAAAAAGTAAAAAATGAATTATTTGATGAAAAACAAAGATTTTTATCCACATGACAAGTTGTACCTGCATCGACCAGTCGTGAGACCTCAGAACGAATCATCCTCAATTTCAACCAATCGGGAAGCAGCAGGGCTTCCTCTGAGGTGTCAACCAGGAAGGCAGTGGGTAGAGGTTTCTTGTCAGGAAACCAAATGTCCAAAAGCATGTGGAAATCACTCTCTCCTGTAATGATACACAGTGCTAAACTTGTTCTTACAGCCCTTTAGCAGTGCTGACAATGTACTTTAAAGCAAACAGGGCTACCTTTGGGTGGTCCCAGAGTTAGCAAGATAACAATAGCATGGACTACAAGAATGTGCATTGTAGCTGTCTCCCCTGTAGTCCAGCGTAGAAACACCTGGTCTTGAGATTCTGACTGTAAAACACAAAATAAAGCATGAAGTTACAAAATAAATGCATCTTTCTCTGGTGTATGTCCACAGTTTAAGGACAGAAATTACTCTTCGATTTAGAATGACTCTCAGGTGGAAGTTCAATATTTTCTGTACTTGGCTATTCAGTACTAGAATTGTTTTTTCTTTAACTCAAAACTGTTCAATGAAAACAGAAAATTATTAGTTTACAAGGCCTAAAATCTTAACATTTATTTAAAAGAGGAGCTATTTTAAAAATTTCTGTTAACTTTCTTATCACTTAACTAGACTAGCTTTGCTAGGTTTAAAATAACCCTTATTTATCTTAAACGCAGCATTGGGCAGTTTTATCTCCCTTTAAGACCACCCTCCCTTAAAGAAGGAGGGTGGAGTCTAAAGCCTGAGCTTTTGGATCACAGGGATTACTTTTAGACAATTATTTGAATCTTTAATAGAGAATCCAACATTGTAACAGTAGTTATATGACTAAAAATGAGGAAAAGTTTAAATTGCTGTGGGCTAGTGAGAAGATCAAGAGAGCAGCATTCATCGCCAGTGCTCACCCAGCTGTAAAGATCCTCGCCCTCCTTGGTCTTCCTCATCCTCTTAATATACGTAGAGAAGATGGAGAGGAAAGCATAGAGCACAGCGTCAGACTCAGGTCTGCTGGAGTGTTTGGAAAAGAGGTTGTTCATGATGGTTGAACGCTCGACGATGAGCCGGGCAATGTCCTGCAGAGAGCAAAAGGGAGACCAGACCCATGTCAGCGCTGCTCATTGACAAAAAGAACGGTTTAAAATAAAGTGACATGTGGAAACTCAAGCAACTCGCTGTGATTACCAAAGCCAGGTCATTATGAGAAGCCTGCTCCTCCACTGGTGCATGCTGGGATAGATAGATGAGATAGGCACTGATCGTCTGTGGATCTGTCTCCATGTGAATGGCCTTTAGAAAGTTAACAGACATCAAAACTCTTATTAACCTTCATTAAAGTTTTACACTTATTTCCAGTCCACTGTTGAGAAAAACTGACCTGCTGCAGGGCAGTGGATGTCATGCCCCTGACACTGTCAAACAAAGGGAGCTTGGGGAGGTCCTGTAGCAGCCACTGGTAACCTGGTAAGAGCTCAGCATCTGCAGAGTCTTCTTCCATGGGCTGGTCTCGCTCCTCCCCATCTTTCAAGCCTCCTTCAGTCAGCACCAAAGACAAACCCTGCACACAATTATGCAATGTATATTTTAAATAATGATTTACCTACAACACAACACCATGAAACATTTTTTATCCTTTCAGGACGGTACCTTCATGGCTAAGACTCTTGATGCCACTTGAGAAGAGCTGAGACGGCGCAGGAAGTAATCCAGTACTTCACATGTTGTCTGCTCATCAGCCTTGGGACCTAACAAAAGATCCTGGAGGCGCCCAAGTAATTGCCTCTGCTTTTGTTGTCTCTGACAGGAATAAAGATTAGAAATCATAGGATTAGTCATTAAGTCTTATTTTGTACCCAGATGCAAATTTCTGTTATCAAGCACATGTATACATTTTATATGGAGGGTATGAATTTGGGATGAAGCCGTGTAATTAAGAAATAATGTTAAACTAATTAAAATACTTGTCTCTTCTTGGCTTTCTGCTCTTTGCTTTCTCCTTCTTCATCATCGTCTATGAGCAAGCTGTCATCTGCAGCATCGTGAAGAAGGAATTCACACAGGCATTGCACTGGGAGCACATCCAAGGATCCCTCACTGGACTGGACCAAATCAGCCAACCATGGCATGGACTGAGAAGAAGCCTGTAAGGGATTGAAAATATACATTTTAACACTGACATTACAACAGCAACACAATTTATATTTTCTTCCAAGTCAGTCCCATTCAACCAATCAGTCTGGATGTGAGAGGTAGGGTACACCCAGAACAGTTTGCAGGGGTTACACAAAGAGAGAGACAACCACTCACACTAACAACTTAGAAACACCAAGTAAAGTACAAGTACATGCACTTCTGGGGAGAATCCACACAGGTACAGGGATAAATATGTAAACTCTACTCAGAAAGGCCAAAGACAGCAAGAGGATTTGAACCCAGAAGCAATGGTACTAACAACAACTCAACCATGCTAAAGCTTACAGCACTCATGTGGTTTCCCATTCAAATACAAACCAGGTCAAACCCTGCTTAGCTCTTGAGATCAGATGAGAATCGGGCACACTCAGGGTGGTACAGCCTAAGCCCCAAGCCAAGCTAATATAGCTAATATGCACATCATATGATTGTTGAGGCATAATCTAATCTTTTATATCTAATATAATTATAATCTAATATTACATGTTCTTGGAAACATTAGATAAGTACTGAAGTCAATATAATACAACAATGACCAGATCATTTTGGACATTTTAAAACCGATATGTTCCATGTAATGCCTTGAATTTGGTCATTGTTTGGCAATTACTGAAGATGAGTTTAAAAAAAAATTTCAGTCGCAACAGACAAAACTCACTGATTAATAACATAAACTACTGCTCTTTTTCAGTACTGTGGCTGAACTGTCGGGACTACAACAAAAAAACTGAAAAGGGGGGAAAAAACGGGTTTTTTTATGGAGATGGGGGGGATGCAGAGTTTGGGAGAGTTATTGAAATGGTCATTACCTGTCTCTGGATGATGTTGAGAAGAAAGTCGGGGTTGCGACTGCGGCAAAGGAGGTGACCGAGACGCAGAGACTGGTTGAGACTTTTAACCTGCTCCTGGACCTGAGGGGGAGGTCTACGAGGAGGTCCCCTAAACACAAACACCAGCTATGATTCTGACCAGCAAATAAAAGCTAAGATTATTTGTTATGACTTCATTCACATTGTGATGGAAAGATATTAAGCTTATATCATTTTTTTCAGTAAAATAGGGGATTTCAAATGTCCTAATATATGAGCAAAAATGTTTCACTCTAGTATGGGTGTCCACTCTCAAATAACTGTCTTGGTATCTTACTGTGGGTCCAAACTGGTAAGCTGAGACAAGAGCAAGCTGTTGCTCTCGGTGATGGTCTGTTTGGTTGAAGCTGCAGCCAAGTGGCTCTCAAAGGCTAAAATCTCTTGTTTCTCTCTCTGGGAGATCTGTAACTCTCTGTTGATCATCTCTGTTTTTGTGTCCTCATCCGCAATGGTACAAGGAGGGTACGTATAGTTACTATAAAACCACAGAGATAAAAGTGTTAGCCAATCAGAATTATTACATTTAAATAATTTAACTGTTACTGATAACCTTTACTTACTTTGTCATAACCATCTCCATAAGCATTTTTAGGGTGGGATATCCATCCCAGGCAGCCAAACCTAAAAGAAAAAAAGATATCAGACACCACATCTGTCAACAGATACCTATAACAATTTATCTTATATGAAGATGTATGTAAATATGACTGCTGTACCTATCTTCTGAGGGTTAAATGCAGCCACAACAAGCAACAATAGCCATGCCTTCCAATAGAGTGTGGATATTGCCAAATTTGGTGGTTGGTACCTTAAACAAGAGTAGTCATTTGTTACTTAAGTCTGTAAACAGTATAACCTATATGTGTTCTTAAAAGCCATTAAGGATAAGTGACATACCCAGCAGGCAGTTGAATGTTCTCTGGGTGGTGGTATGTACACAGATTCAGAACAGCATCAATGAGCTGGATCCTCTCCACTCTCAGGACCTCGAGATCTGCTTAACAAGAAACAGGCAGACAACTCAGCAGCACGCATCGTGCCAAGAAAACTATAACAATGAAAATAGTCTTTCCTTTGTTCCTAACATTACTTAGCAAATGTAAAAAACATAAAAGTTGCCCCTTGAAATATTTATGGCAGCTCATTAAAGAGAGGCACAAGTGTTTAACAAATCTACAAACATTCGACTAGAGTTTATCATAAATAACTTTAACAGCAGTCATAAACATTTACAACCAAAATGGATCTTCCACAAACCATCTGACTGAACTCCGGCAGCTCTCTTAACCAGGTGATCAGCAAGCTCCATTGCGTCTGCCGGGCCCAGAGGCAAATCACGTGACAGCCCGATCACCAGAATACGCATCAGAGTGTCCTCCAAAAGAGGAACTTCAGAACAAAGGCGAAGGAAGAAACTGAGGAATGAAAAGAAAAGGTCCATAAAGTTACAGAAGCTAAAAAAAAATTAAGAAATAACAAAAAGCAAATTATGTGCTACTATTTCAGGGTTGCTCACTTTCTGTCGCTCTCCGGAGGCCAGTTGTCCCACTTGTAATATGTCTCAGGCTGCTCTGTGAAAAGCACTTTGTGAAGGCTGCAGACATGAAGCAGATAAATGATTTATAAAGCAGCAAAAATATTTCCACTTGGACAATCTACACATCTGCTACGGATACTGACCAGTGAACGTAGTCTTTTGCACCAAGTTTGCTGATGGTAGGAACAACAGTGTGAAGCCACCACACAGCATCTCTCTGGATGGCAGCAATCTGATTCTGAAAGGACCTCAGGACCTCAAGATCTGAAACAAACCAGACACATGTTTAACCCAAGCCAAGTCGAGCTACTTTAAATACAGCAGAAGGACAAATAGACAGAACGCACTCTTCTTCTCTCCTTTGTCCCATGCAATGCCTGCTTCCTTGACCTGAGCGGTGATGCCCAACATCATAGAAACAGTGAGTAAATCTGTCACCTGGATGACAAATCGCTCCTATGGAAGAAATAACCAAGTTTAAATGCATGAACGAAACAGCTTCAACAAAGTAGGCCTGCTGAATTTTCATATCCACTTACTTTAAACTCCATGTCAACATAGCTGGCCTCTTTTCTCTCCTGCATCAAACCAAAGCAAAAGGACTGGAAGTTGATCTCATGCTTAGTCTGCTTGATGATTTCTCTGAGCAAAGCTCTTGAGGCACGAAGGTAATCATCCTTATTGGTTAACAGGTCTTGGAACACCATTGCCAAGAACTGCCGAGACAAAGATAAAATTAAATGCAGAGTTTATTAAAAAATAATTTCATTTCTGTTGAAATTTTTCCAAACGATCTAGTTTTACCTTTGGAGCTTGCTCTGGGCTGTGCTGCAGCACTGTATGGAGGACTTGCATGTTGTTGGGATTCCGGGCATTGGACAGCTCATTAAAGATGACGAGCTTCACCATAGTTCCCAGGTTGTCTCTGTGTGCATTTAGTAGCTCCCTGCAAAGATACACCCAAAGCTCCGGTTAGTGCGAATTACAGACTGTGATGACAAAATAGATGTGTGACAATAAGAACAACTTTACAGACCTGACACACAGCATGTAATGATTAAGAAGAACTTTGGGTTTGAGTCGGATCTTGATCAGGTTGGAGATAACCTCCATGTCATCTGCTCCGTGGGTGTTGCAGTTCATGCACAAAGACATCAGGAGGTCCTGAGCTGGGCGAGTCAACTGCAACCACAGAAAAACGTAAGCTAATGCTTAGTCGCCTACTTTTAATGTATTGCAATAGCTGTATCTTTAGAGGCCACATTTCACCTTTTATTTACACAAATTCTGCAACATATTATTAGTACAACTATATAACACTATGGATTTATTTAACACAGCTGTCAGTATCAAGGGTTTCACCTTTGGGTTCTGGAGCCACATCTCCAGCCTTTGCACCGCCATGAGTCTTGCCTCTTTGTAGCCACATGTGGCTGTGAGCAGACGCAACAGATTTCGGGACACATTGTCCATCGGCTGCCTGCGGTTCAACTGATCCCTGAGGACATCAAGCACATAGTCCTCCACACTCTCTGCAAGTTCGTCATACCTACAGGTTTCCAGTGAATAAGAACAATAAACACAAAATGATCAAGGAGCTCAGTGCATTGTTTCAATCATTTTTCATTGTTCAATTGTGAAAATTTAACCACGTTACCTATATATGCTGTAAATCTGAACACACAGACTGTACGCTATGGCCGTCACATTTATGTTGGTAGCTTTCATACCTTGGCATAACCTGCCCTTCATCCTCAGGGCTGAGTTTCTCCTCAGCTATCAGCAACTCAGTCTGGCTGTCATCCTCATCTGGGGTTGATGGATGAGGGCTGCTACCTAAAGATCAAAAGCAGCATGACCAATCAGCACTTGTTTCTGACATCAGTAGTCCTGACTTACAGAAACCTGAATGTACCATACCTGCACTCAGATCTCCAGCAGAGCGGCCCGTATCAGCCTGGAGCAGCATACTCTTTGGGGGCATTTTTGTTCCAAAAGCAGTCTGAATGTTGTCAACAAAATTCTTACAGTGAGAGCTGTCCACCCAGATTCTTTCACCCAGAGAGTCCTCAATGTAAACCTGAAAGTATATGTCAGAAGGACAAATTATAAGAAGAGCTCATGCATGACAGAAATGTGTTTGAATTTTGTGGGTGTTCTCACTTTGACAAATATCTCTGGCCAGTTCTCATCCTCCTC
This sequence comes from Pundamilia nyererei, assembly GCF_000239375.1. Lineage (NCBI taxonomy): Eukaryota > Metazoa > Chordata > Actinopteri > Cichliformes > Cichlidae > Pundamilia > Pundamilia nyererei. The sequence goes on from NW_005187419.1 coordinate 1,017,244, forward strand.
GTATGCTGCCATCAGCAGATTGCATGCCAGAACAGAGACCAGGCTGTTGCCTTTTGCTTTAAAGTTGATAGAAGCATCCCTACGCAGGAGGCTGCACAAGGCCTAGTGACACAAGTGTAACACATGGAAAGTAACAAAGATTTTGTCAAATCAGTGAGGTTCACTTGGCGAAATATTGTAATGCTGATATACATTATTCATCTGTGTATATGTACTGAAGAATAACTGTGTTAAAATAATTACCTCAATAATTCCCTCAGTTGCAAAAACATTGGGCTTGATTTTGGCCAGAAACATGAGGCTAAGGTAAAGTGTGATGTCGGGCTTGGCTCTGTTCATCTTGAGCTGTTTCACTGCTCCACACAGCAATCCCTCAATGCGATCGTCATTTCCTTCTGATTCAGCAGCTTCAATCTCGTCCAACAGCACTGCTGGAGAAACTGCCACAGAGAAACATATTTTTTTACTTTCCTTGTCAGTTGTCACCTGAAGATTTTCTGACATTCCTATCTCAAATTTTACAACACTTCAGAAATGCACAGGCTTCAAAGTTACCTTCAATAGGTACTACTGATGGCTCCTTTATTGAGGGCGATATAGCCCTCTTGTCCACTGCAGCAACATCAGCGAGACGTCCAAGGGCACTGACAGGAGGGGTGGTGGATAGTTTGGGCCGCTTAGTTAGGTTGGCTAGCCCTGATGAGGATGGCAGAGTGGAGGAAGTCTCTCTCTTGCGGTCAGCAGGTAAATTTGTAGAGGTTGCCTTCAGGAGGACAGCAGGGGCTTTTGGCTCTCCTCCCTGGCTCTTAGAGCCCAGAGCAATAAAATCTCCTGTAGGGGGATGGCCTGCAAAAATGCAGATGTTACAATTTTAGTTTCTCGTGCCTAGGTGCTATTCAACATGGAACACACAGCTAAGATTGGATTTGGTTGCACAAGTAGTCCGACCTGATGGTTTCGCTGCACTGGGGCGCCTAAGAGTTGTAGGCTTTGGACGATTCATATTTACTGGTAGGCACAATTACAATCAAAGTAGAGCGGGAGACGTGTATGTGTCATATGTGTAGCCTGTGTAAAACAAAACAATAAATAAACATGAGGTTAGTAACAACAGAAAAGTTAAAAACCAGTAATAAATAGCAGTTTAAATCGCTCTAAATCTCTACAGCTAGTAAATCAAAGCATAAGAAGACTAGCAAGAAGGATGCGTTCAATGCCGCTTAGCACTATAAAGGTTATTAATTACATGTTTACAACACACAAGACAAAAAATGCTAGGCTAACAACGAAAACTATGGCTAGTATGACTACTAGCACGACGTTAAACGTTAACACTGACAACTAACAGGCGTTAGGTTTCATTTAATTTAATTCAACCGTAATTCGTTTAATTAATATGCTCAATAAAAGTCATACTGATATGATACCTGGACGATATACTTCACACAAAAAAGTCATTCACCGCCTCAAAGCTATCAGACAGACAGAGCCGTGGTGGCTTCTTTTTCTCGACTGAATTACTCGATAATACCAACAAGTAACAAGTAACAAGCGCCACCAAGCGCCAGGGAGGATCATGTACATCTACTTTGAGCGTCACCTCCGTATACGAACTTGCTCTCTTCTCTCAACTTTTTATTATTAAGGCATTTCCAATCAGTTCAAAGTAAAATAGTTCGTCGTATCCTTAAATGTCTATGCAGCAAACATTTGTGTGTAATTACTTTTACAGATTAAAATGGTTAACTCTTCCAATCATGGTGGTATTCTTATCTTTAACCCTCATCTGTAATATTTACGACAGAACTGCGCCATCACAGTTTTATGATTTTATTCCCCAGCTTCAGTACCAGTAGACGTGGTTTACAATATGTAAAAAAAAAGTTAAAAATCTAATAATAAAAACTATATATGTTTAGCCAGTTTTATTTGCGGGGAAAAACTTATCATTTAATCACATCTGCCTTGGTAGACATGACAAATCTTCTCCTATAACTTTGTTTAAAACTTTGTAACAAGTTTTTTTTAACCGGAAGTCGTATTATGTCATTGTTCCCGTAAGCTGACGAGCCAGCGGTGATCGTCAGAGGGCGTCCTTATACAAAATAACGACATTATAGATTCATAATACATAACTGTTTCCATTTACTGTTGATATAGCATAGATAATGTGTGTATAATGCTGTCACAGTACTATCTATGCTAATGTAATACACGTTAAAGGAAACGTGCTGTACACCACAGGGTTTGCACCATCACAGCAGACGAACGTGTATATTTGTGTGTACTGTCATTGGTCAATACTTAATTTAAAACATTTTCCGGTCACCTCCAAAATACTTTTTTTTTTTTTTAAGCGAAGTAATTACGTGATATTACCAATTGGGGGCGCTAAAGATTCACACATTTTTCTTCTCCCTTTAGCGTTAATAACATGAAAATAAAAATAAACAAGAATGTGTTGATAAAAATGTTTTTGTATCAAAATTACTGATGTTAACGCATGTTGTGAAAAATAAATATGTGTTAATTGAAATAGTTTATGGTAAAATTAAGTTGAAATCAGTGTCACATAAAGAGACAGAAATAATATTTTACTACTCTCTACAGTATTTAAGTATATTTATATTTAAATATGTCACGTTTTTCAATAGAATCTCCAAAATCTTTTTCTATTGGAGAAAAATATGAGAATAACAGCAATGTTTTATACTTTGACTCAGCTTTTTGATTAGGTCTTTTTCTAAAATCCCAAGTGAAAGATGAAGAAATGGCCAGCAGATGTCATCACTCTAACTCTATCAAATGCTGCAAAACCGTGAATCATTTTAAGCATAGTTACTGGCATTTGCTTAATGGGTTTCAGTCAGTGCCTTGCAAAGCTTTTTCATCATCACTTGTGCCAGAGTCTGCAGATATTTTGCCATCTCATAATCATAGTCATCATTATTTCTGCACACTGTTCCTCACTACAGCTTTAGACTGGTCGAGCTTGAAAAAAATACCGCTCTTCTTTCCCATTTAACCTTCATTTTTAGTCTCCTTTGTGTTCCCTTGTGAAGTCGGAGGACAAAAAGGCAAGCATTGCATTTGAACTGTGAGTTTTAAGTGCTTTATTCTGAATTAAGAGACAAGATAGCTCTCATCACTTCATTTGATTCACATCATGCATTTAATTACTTTCATCCTTTGTGAAAATTAATTGAAAAAAATTAAACCCAAGCAAAACTTTGGCTGCTTTTAAGCTTAATAAAAGAACTGCATTTCGCTTTCAAAAACACCGCAGCCAAAGGTCTGAAATGAGATGCAGGTCAATCAGCTATTCTACTAAAATATGAAGATTAAATATTCTTCTGTGGAGGGATGCAGGTGCTTTTTTGCCCCCTTTAGCAGAAATGACCTTTTTTAAGAGTTTTTACATAATTGCTTACTATCTGGCACTGGTTGAAATTTTTTAACCACTCCTCTATGCAAAATTCCTTCAGTTGCCAGATGACCTTAGGCAGGAGGGTTTTCAAACAGCAGTTCCTCTATCAAATCCTTTTTGAACTCTGGGCTTTAAGGACATTCAATCACCTTACAGTTCTTCCTTTTGAGTTATTCCAGGGTGGACTGAAGGTTAATTATTGCCTTGTTGAAATGTCCCTTTCTGATTCACTTTTCAGACAGGTAGCCTCATATTATATTCCAATAATCTTAGTTATGATGCAGAATTGATAGTTCAATAAATGATCGCCCAGTCCCCCAAGAGAAGGGAGGCGACCCCAGACCTTACCATTTCTGTCAGTTCTTCTTCTACTAAGCTCCCGGTGTGACAAACATGTCTACTGTTACTTTAACCAAAAAGCTCTGCCTCTGATTTGTCTAGACAGAACAAATTATTCTAGAACTCCCAGCCTCAGCCTGTTGGCAAAATGTATTTTACTCTTAAATTTTTTGCTTCGAACATCAAAGTATTTTCCCTGCAACATCTTCAATACAGGGAACCATCTCTTTCTGATTGTCTAAACCTTTGCCTTGACAGTAACACTTGCATGAGCTACCAGCAGCTCCTCTAGTTAAAACTAGGGGTTTTGTCACTCTTGGGTTGAATTTGCTTTGGCAGCCGGTTCAGTAAAAACTGGCAGCCATCTAAAATCTACAGTTTTTACTGAGAGTGGAATCGTGGCTGCAAAAAATAATTTTAAAAAAATCTCTTGCTATATTCTTCTGGAGGTCTTAGAGAAAACTTAAGATTGTGGCATGATGATTTCAAAGAGAAGCAGCAAACTCTAGATGGGTTTAATTAAGACAGGCTCCACTTGTCACTTTACAAGCGGAGGCTTATTTTATGCTAACAGTGACTAAACTTTTCTGAATATAAAGAATTAACAGTGTTCATTTTAAATGTGTTAATCTTCACTTTTTTTTCAAATTTACAGCTATCAGTAGCTTTAGGGGAAAAAAATGAGAGCATCAAAGTGTTACACTTTATAATGCCCATATTTAGTCCCGCCCATAGTCAGCAGCAGTGAACTGTTCATTCCTTAAGCATTGCTCAGCTGTGACAGGACTAAAAAAGAGAAATAACTCTGTCCTTCTCTCTGCTCTCTTGCTGTCTGCAAATTCCCAAACTCACTTTTTTGCCATTTAAAGCGTAAAAGAGACTCTTGGTGTTAGACTTTAAACAGTCCACCAGTGTTTGCTCCAGCTAGTACTGCCATCACTACCACTGTAACCTCACCATGTTCATTTCCATGCTGCTCTAAGCTGCCAGCTGGTTACGTAAAGTGTTTTCATATGAAACACATTTTGGTGAAGTCAGTGGAATGTTCAGTAAATGCTCCAAATTAAATCTTGTGTCACATGTGAAGTCTACAAATGTACAAAAAAAAAGCTGTTTTTTAGCTTTCGAAATTACGTACAGCTCAGACTGTGCCAGAGCTGGCTGTCTAATATGTCAGGTATTTTCAGCAAGTTGTGCCTGGACATTGTGGAAGGATCTAGTTGGGAGGAAAACAGGATTATTATTATTTTTAATGCAGTGTGAGTTAATTGGCTGTGAGTTTAAAGTATCCTATAAATATCTTAAAACCATTCTTCTGCTAACAAATCATTTGGAGTATTTGGAAGAAAAGGAATGATCCCCTTACAACAGTGGGCCTCTTTGTACCAGATCAGATTTCTTAGGAGTTCAGAAGTCTGAGTCAGAAAGAACCCAGATTAGTGAGTCAATGTTACTTCCTGTAATTCAAAACTGCCCGCAAGAACCCAGACCCCACAGCACGTCGATCTGACAAAAACCCCGGCAAGTCTGCCGCACATGGTTTTGCTGTTTTTGTTTTGTTTCACACGTCGGGTGTATTTCAGGTCATCCGCATACACTGCTGCCAGATGGACAGTAACAGAGGGTTATGCCATTGACTGAGCAGCTGGATGTCTGACTGGTGCAGAATATTTGCGGTGGTCCTGCAGAGACTCTCCAGTTTGATCTCTTTCTTTTCTCTGTCTGCACATTCTCTAGAAAACAAGCAATGCACCACACTTTTGTATTTACATTTTCTGCATTGTATCCCATCATCTTATTTCACTTAATATGTGATCCTGATTTACTCAAGCTCATCTTTAATACAGTCCAATAACAGTTATTCTAATAACTCATTTGTGTCTCATCTCATCTATAATCTGTGATGTGATGCAAGTAACCTGTGCACAAAGAAGGTTACTCATTTGGTTTATTTGCTTTTTACTCGAAGCAGGTTCCAGCATAGATGAAAGTACGGAGCCAACCATCCTTAGTAAACAATTGATTCCATATGTGATTCGGGGGAAAAGGTTGAACTGTTGAGTCATTTGCCATAAATGATGACATTCATTTTAAATCTATCCCAGTCTGCTTGTCTGGCATAAAGCCAGAGTACCAAAAAAAAAAAAACTGTTCTAAGGAATTAGTCAGTTTTTCTGTAAGCAAGCTTTTGTGAATCGTATAAAGGACTACTCCTCTCTGACTCAGAATTGTCAGTGTCCAATGTTTTTGTCAAGTGCTTTGGAAAAACTGTAAATGTTAAACCATCCACCCACCAGAGAGAAGTCTGCACAGAAAGATCTCAGCGCACTGAATCGCCCAGCCAGAAGCCAACTCAGCATTTCTTCTTTATTTACTAATAAACTACAACTCATTCTTTATCTAAAGGTCACGCTTTTGTCATGGATCTGACATTGTGTCTGTGTGCCGCTCTGTTTCCTCATTCGCCTCACCACTTGCTAAAGATAGCACCATTAAACATCATGGAACAAAAAAAGATTCAATAATGAAGCTGCTTTTGGCCTAAAATGGTCAAAGAAAATAAAAAGCTTCCCTGACGTCCTGACAGCATGTCCATGCTCAGATTTTGAAGAGATGCATGGTAAATGCACAATAACAGCTCAAGAGAGTATTTAACTGTTTGATATTCGTCATAGGTAGCCATAAACCAATAAATAACCACAAATGGCTGAGTATGCACTTTAATAAAACCAACCAAAATCTACATATTTGGATGGCTTTGGATCCAGATGTTCACTTCCCCAGGGTTTTACTGCATTGTACAGCAAAAAAAAAGAAAAAGAAAAAGAAAAGTTTTCAGCAATTTCAGCTGCCCAGCTCAAAGTGTTTTCTAGTGTCAGCACACTGCATCTGACTATAACAGGCACCATAGTTCAAGTCAAAGCTGAGATCTTCTAATACCATATAGCTGCAGAGGAAAAGCCATACAAGTAGAGGCCATAAAAGGCTACTGACTTAACATATTTACATTCAGTACTTAATTACCCAGAATAACCTGTGACGCTATTGGCAGTAGTGCAGTTAAAATAAGAGAAATCCTGGGACTGCTGAGCTACTACACCACATACTTTCCCCAGGAATGGAATGCTGCTGCTGCTCCTCAAGTCTGAGGGAGGAGGTCGCTGTTTTCCCTCACTCAAAGGTATTTTTTGAATACCTTGTAGTGGAGAGCTGACTCAAAAATATAGGAGGAGGAGAAGAGGGAGGAGGGGGTGGTGAACACACTTAGAGAGCAACAGGTTTATGACTTCCTTTAGAAATCTGAAGTTTTTCTTGGCTAATGCTGGCAACGTGAGCTGACTTTGTGCAGATTAGTTTTTGTAAAGTAAGCAAAAGCAGTCGCCAGCAGTATCTGTCTTCTATTTATGGCCTCCCCCAGGCCTCCCCCCTCCCCACCCCACCTCCCCAGACTGACGTCAGCACAAAGTTATTTTCATGAATGGAGGGGGCGGTCACGAGGAATCGGTGACGTGAGTGCTTGCGGAAGCAGAGCGTGGAATGTTGGTACATTGTTGTTGTTTTGTAGTTAATTTAGTACGAGGATACGCCGCTGCCCGTCTGTGCTGGACGCTTTTTTACCAAGTTTGTCAACTTGCTTCACCGGTTGTCGAGGAAACATACTTTGACAGTTTTACACACTCCGGTCCACAGATATCTGAGTCCACAGAGGTGAGGTTGTATTTTTTTTTTAATTATTTATTTTTTTCGGGAAGATGTTTTGACATTCCTTTCTAAATTACTCGAGTTCTCACGGTGACATAGTGGCGCACGCAAACAGGCTTGTGTTGTGCATCCTCTTCGTAGGATAGGTTTTGATCCCAGTTATGAAAGCTCATGTTGATTTCGTAGATTTGTTGCTTTCGGGCGGACACGTGTTGTGCTGGAGATACATAATACAGTGCTTCAAAAGTGGCGCAGACCTCCGAGCAGTCGCATATAGGAAGTTAGAAATTGTATGAAAATATGTAAAAGGGGGAAACAAACGTGTGTTTTGCCGCTTTCCTGCGATTTGAAATAGTTCTTTGAAAATAACAGCGGTGATTATGACACTGACTGAATGCGGTCCCTTTAAAAAAAATTATAGCTAATAATTTTTATAAACTGTATAACGAGCGAGGAGACGTTTTCGACCAGCATTGTGGGAGGGAAGAAAAATAAGACGATAAAAATCACACTATTTCTTCGCACTTCTCATTAAAAGTAAAGCTAAAGTTACAGAATGTGTTACAAAATATGTTTATATACTATTACTAAGCACGCCTGAACCTCTAAGGTTTTAGATTATAACTTTTTCTAGAACGAAAAAAACCCAAACCCCAAAATTGCATTTTCCCCCCCACATGTGTGTTTATTTATAGCATTTCTGTGACTTGAATGAGATTTTCGGAAAATGGAAGTGAAATAAACTTCCTCACTTTCCTATTGAAACAAATCCATGTACAACATTTTTCACATCCTCCTTAATTTTCGCGCTCTTCCCCAGCTCATGGCAGCGAGGTTGATAGCGGGTGCTATAATGCAGAATACCAGCCTGCTTTTGACATTGGAATCGACACGTGGTCTGCATTTTTAGACATGTGGGACAAAGGGCACGATGTGGAGTGGAGGTAGACCACCGGGGTTGACTAGCCTACAAGAAACAGCAGAAGGAACCCATATTTCCACAAACGATGAATCACTTTAGAGACTTTATCTTATCGCTGTGTTTAGCTATAATTCCTGCTCTGCATAACTCTTAATGAATTGGGTAAAGATATGAAAACCTTGAATTACAATGACTAATTGAATTTTTGACCATGGCTCTAAAATAGCTCACAATGATCTTCTTTGCAGTCTTGTATGTCCACCTTTCAGTTTGCCCTTTGCCATTTACTTAAAAACTTGTGATTAATATATGGAAAATATTTGTGTCTGAGTAACTTGTTCCGCTTAGATGGTCACAGGTTGATGTCTTGAGGGGGGGCTTTATGATTCACTGTTGTTTCTGGTGGGTGCACACTGACTTTCAGTCTGAAGCAGTAGGAGCAGGGTGTGCTCCTGTCATGAGGTTAACATGTGGTTCAATCACCAAAGTGATGATATCTTTTTTGGATGGAGAAGTTACAGCAGCTGACTCATCATACCAGTATGGGACAGTGGGAGGGGGGGGGGGGGGGGGAGAAATTCCCCTGAAGATGCAGCATATGGTCAAATTGTCTTCCCTTTGTTTCTCATTTTGCCGGACAGTGGTGATGGATGAAAGCAGTGCAGAATGCGAGACCGTTTTTGTGGTGGAGTATTGTGAAAGTGAAATGTTTGTGGTTAGCAATGCTATGACTCACACAGAACACGTTGGCTGTGATGTGTTTTGCTCCTCTTACTGGAAAAAAGATGTCAAGTTTTGATTACTGACTGTGGAAGCCAGTGATTTTTATTTGCAGCCGAACATGCCAACCAGAGTAGACACAGGCAATAAGAGGCGACTGTTTGAACAGGTCTGCCTTGCATCTGTCAAACGTGACTCCCTGGCAGTTATATAGCATTTGAGATTGTTCCCTCTGCCACCGGCAGCGACTTGTATCAAGTCATTTCTGTCAGAAAGACTGGATCTCAAACCACTGCTTTCACCTCATTATGGTCAGAGGTGTGGCAAGTGTCAGAGGTACTCCTGTAATTATATTGCCGGATTGTGTTGCTGGGAATTCTCTGTTGATTCCTGATGGAGCTGGATGCAACTCTTGATTCTGTTGTGATTCAAACTCAAATCAAATAATTCGAAACGTTTGCTCAACCTATCTGTCCTGAAAGAACATTATCGAAATCTTTAGGATTATTATTAGCAGTGACTGAATATTAATATGTCTTCTTTTATTCACTAATTATTCGTTATAATTAAAAAAAAAAGGACCGATGTGTCCACTTTTCATTCTTTACATCGTTCTGAAAACCAGTGTCGATGACTGGGAGAATATCTTCTCACAGATATTCGGTGAGATCTCCTCCCTTTCCGCAAGAAAGTTCCGCTGGTCATGCCAACCATTTCTGAGGTTCTCTGTACTTTTCCTTCCTCTCCCTGAAACAACGGGATTTTCCAGGAAATGTCAGATCAGGAGGGTGTGATTCCCTGCTGCTGGTTGTCGCTTTTACCAGTAAACAGCATGACTCACTGCTCAGCTATGCTCTCCATTTCCTTCACATAATATCCCACCAAATGTGCTGCGCTGGAGAAAGAGCAGAGTGCTGCGTGCCTCAGTCTGTGAAGAAATCTCTCCACCCCCCTCCCCTTAGAAAAGTGCAAGAAATGCAAGCGCTTTCTCATGAAGACTAAAGTTGAATGTCAAGGGCAGCATTAAGTCTGCTTTGCGCTGAACCCCCTCCCCAACCTGCACAAAAAGAGAAGAAAAACAAAGAATCCAGACAAGCCAGCTCTGCATTTATTAGTGAAGTGTGAGCGCATAAGTCTTTGATACACTGTTTATTTTAGGGGAAGGCTGGGCCCCACAGTTACCTGCTGTAACTGAACAGCAGCCATGAACTTGACCCGATCCCTGACTTCAAAAACAGTAAGCTATACTTTAACCACAAGGTATCGGTGAAGGAAAGGTACATACATTTATTTAACTGGCTTGGTCTCAGATGTGGAGCAAGGTTATAATGGATTTCTTGTCCCACAATTGTTTGCCTAGAGATGATTCTTTTTAAAATCACTGTTTTCTTGCTTCTGCTCTGGTTTACTTGCTTTTGAACTAGTTAAAAATATTCATAACATGCATCTGTACATCTTCAAAGAACACAGCAGGCAACATTGTGCTTTTTGCTCAAATCCCCCAGCAAACAAGCAGAGCCGTGAAATGTTTGTGCTTATAGTGGATAGACAGTGGAGCATTTACTCCAGTGAGTACTTATTTGGTTATCAGTCGTCAGAGGGGTGTCGTTAGGAATAAAACAGTATTGCTTGTTGTATATCAAAATGAGGGAAAGTGAATTTTTAAAAAAAATGAAGCACTTTGTTTACAATTTGTCCCTCAAAGGAACACAACAATAAGACCGAAAGACTCCTGACTTCCACACGTAAGCATGCGCAGGCTGTTTTCCATTTATTTGGCCAAGTGACAGATGTGCGATACTTCAAAATTCCAGACATTTTGTGAAATTTGCAGCCATTGTTTTACAAGTGGGTTTGTCTCCACTCCACCCCCGCAGCTGAGCGCATTGCAGGATATATTCAGACTGCATGTTCCCTCTTCAGCGAAGGTTCGCCTGTGTGCATGTGAGGGTTTGCACATGTGTGTTCGCTCAGGAATGTGGTTTTGTTCTTTACCCGCCAACTGTGGCTTTTCTTTGAGGTATTTTCCCACACTCCTTTCCTTACTGTTATGAAGAAAAAAAAAAAGCCTAACGTAAGTTGTTTTCTTGACTATAGTGAGAGGACGTGTTTTGTCTGTCTTCTCTGTGTGGTTGCTGGGGTTTGTTTTGTTCTCTGAGGAAACTTTGGTGTCTTAATCAAGAAAGCCGTGTCCCTGTGCAAGTTGCAAAAACATAAGCACATGCCTTAAGAATTTCAGGCAAACAATCTGGCATACTGGCTCAGACTGGGGACCTCTTGTATAAAGATCAGAGAGGCCCCAGTCCGCTTTTCCATGATTTTTGCAAGGAACATACCCAGGGACCCCCCTCTGACGCAATACCACTTAAATTAGACCGTTTAGGGCCAGCTTGCTTTTGAGGAATGTTTTATTTTAGTTCATCATCTTTATTTGATGCCTCTAAAATCTCAGTTATGTAATTCTTTGCAGCATGTTTTGCAGATAAATAAAAGACATCAGCGAGCACACCAGATGTTCCTTAAATCTCTAAACCGAAGTTTATGTGGATTCTGTTTGTAGCTGTTCGCGCATTACACACATTTGCCACGTGTTTATTTTCCAAGGTAGGATTCTGACTTGATTTTCTATTTCAGGACAATGACTTAGTAATGTTTAAAAGACAAGAAGAAGAAAAAAGCATTTGTTTTTCTAAGTTTTCACTGCACTACTGGTCTGAGTTAGAATCCCCTAGAGGCCCTGTATTAACAGAAATATATATATATCACACAATGAACAGCCACACCCACAGTATTTTCTTCCACGAATGCTTCAGCTAATAGGTCTGAAGAGAATATTTCCCCTCTTACTGAGGGTATCACTTATCGCATTGCTCCCTTTAAATTGTTTAGTTGGCAGAAATTTGTGTCAGCACTGCGGGCTAAATATATCCACGAGCGTTAAATAAGGGCATAGGGCAGCTCAGGAAAGCCCAATGTAAGAGGATCCAACCACAGAGAGACGGCACTAAATCGATAGACTACATTGTCTCCCAGCAAAAATACATCAGTGACTATAAAGGAAACTATTTCTCTGTGACACTCTATCTTTAGGAATTTTCCACATGCTGCCCTGTAAAGTTCAGCAGAACTATAAATGTTATACTGATGTGATGATTTGCTTTGATGAGGAGGCAGAATCCTGTAGACTGCTGCTCTGTAAATCCAGAGAGGTCAGATCAGAAGATAAATGATGGATTTAAGAGGAGAATTGAGGATTTTTGTACACAGGTTGCCTTGAAGTTAGCAGCACAAGTTAGTGCTGTTCTTTTTTTCTTTTGGTCTGTACTATGTATGGGCTGTGTTGCGGTTATGAATGAGACTTGTTTACCCTTTTGGTGACCATGTGACTCACACTCCCACGCCCATTTGCAGGGCGTTTCCATGGTATCTGTTGAGCATGGAACAGTGCACTCGTAGTCAAGCTGGTCTGTAGGTCTTGAAATGGAGCCTTTGGGGGATGTGTGCCTCTCACAGGATCGCAGCTCAGCGCTCTTGCTTTTTTTGGCCATGGCAGCAGTCTGGAAAGCATGTGGCTCACTGTAATGAGTACAGAGAGGCTTTTCTAAATACTGCCCTGGCAAAATCACTGAGGCAGAGAGCTTAAATGCAAAGTTCTGTGACGAGCAGGAGAGAGGTTGCCTGTTTCTAATTTTGCCTGGTCTAGTGAACTACATTGTCACGGCCCTCTTTTTAATATGTAAAGACAGACAAGCAACAGTGCTGACAATTAATAGAGTCATGCTGCCATCTGCTGGTATTTATATCACTAACAAACAAACATGAGCACTGACATATGATGTAACCCTGGGATGTGACGTCTGTGCAGTAAACTTCTCGAGTATCACCAGTGGGGGTGTCATTTCTGCTTATCTGTCATATCTGAAATGTCAAATAACATGCAAGTAAAAAATATCAGTATCTCGTTTTTAAAATATAGTGCTTGAAGTAAAATGCACTGTTTAAAATTCCTGTATGTTAACGCACTCTGCAGCAGAAGTAACCCGAGTAGTATAAACTAATGATATGTGCAAAGTAACACATGCTGTCCAGTCATTCTAGTAGAATAACTTCACTACCTCAATTGCTTCTAAATTGCCAACATAAGTAGCTGAGTAAATCTGCTTAATTGTAATTACTTTCGTCCATCAATAATATGTTCTGTTTCACTTACTTGAGGTCGTATGTTTTTTACTTTTCAGTGTCTTCTGTGAGATTCTGGTCATTTGTCTTCATGCAGGGAATGACGACTACTTTTAAGACGAGCAAAGCTTTAAAGGTAAGCATGAGAAGTTTGAAAAATGTTTTAGTGATTCACGCCTGCACACAGTTCTTCATGCACTGCTCGTGTCTTGCAGGTCAAGAAGGAGGTGGGTGAGAATGCCCCTGTGCTCAGCGATGATGAGTTGGTTGCCATGTCTGTGCGGGAGCTCAATCAGCACCTGCGTGGGCTCACCAAGGAGGATGTTGTGCGATTGAAGCAGCGACGGCGGACCCTGAAAAACCGCGGCTATGCCGCGAGCTGCCGCATCAAACGTGTTACCCAAAAGGAGGAGCTGGAGAGACAAAAGACCGAGCTGCAGCAGGAGGTGGACAAGCTGGCCCGTGAGAATGCCAGCATGAGATTGGAGTTGGATGCACTACGAGCCAAGTATGAGGCTTTGCAGTGTTTCGCACGAACTGTGACCAGAGGGCCTCTCTCACCAGGCAAAGTTGCACCTACCAGCGTCATCACCATTGTCAAATCTACCAGCCAAAACAACTCCAGCCCATCCGCTTTCTCAACACCTTCCTAGTGTTGACAGGACTGGGCTCTCCTTTGCCTGCCTGGTCCTTCCTATTTCTGACCTGGTCTAAACCTACTCATCCCACACTGAGACGAGGCTCGGTAGTTAGACTGAGGGGTGGCCGGGGTGGCAAGCTCTATGTGATGTTATGCTGCATTCACAATTCTGTCTCCCTCTATTTGTCTCTTTTACACAATCTACATTGTCTGTGCACTGTGCAAACCCCCTTCCTGACAACCAGCACCGGCAGGTTATCGGGCCTCTGTGACCCTACCTCCATGACTAATAGCAGAGATTTGCTTTTACTCAAATTTCAAGTATTTGACACGCCTTAATGTGGCAGCACATGGTCTGGGACACCTCTCATACTTTATGATGTAAAGAATAAAATACGAGAGGTTTAAAGTAACGCATATGAGACAGTATGGATACTTTTAAAGTCTTTGCCAAATCACATTTTCTTTGTATAAATATTAATGAGCCTCTGTGTCTGTTGCCTTGAACAGTTCTACATGTGATCTATGCAATATCTCACATGTATTTTAACACAGAGGTGATATCTTTCCACTGTGAGGTCAAATGGACACTTCTTCAAGGCCACAGTTATCAGATGCCTTTGAAAGCTAGCCAAACGCGGCACCGGAAACTTATATGCTTAGCACTTTTAGGAGGTGCTAAGCAGTAAAGTCACTTGACTAAGTGTTTGAGTAACATGAAAACTTATGTAGAAATGGTTCTGAGGGATCCTTGCATTATACTGTTGACAACTGACCAATGTTTAGCTAAAAAGCTATACTAGTCTTTTAACCATGATACCTATATAAGTAACTTATTTAGAAAGCAATACCAGTACAGTTCAGAGAAGTTTGAATGATGCAGCTAAAAGTGATCTAATCTGGCAGTTTTGAAGAAACACCTTAAATTAATATTTGGAAAGAGTTAAAATCACCCATTACGATAGAATTTGTCTTTGTCGGACTGGACTGTGTTTCCTTGTACAATATTCTGAAAAGTGCCATTTGTGCCTTCATTCCTCCTACTGGCAACTGAGAAAAGACATGTCTGAGTACCGTCAGATTTCAGAAGGGGTTCCGATCTCTCTTGTCAACTACATTCTAGTTGACAGATAGCTGAAAAGTACTGTTATGTTATGTTGTCAAAGACAGTGTAGGCAGTTGGAGCTGTTGCATGTGATTGCATTTGTGTGTGGCCCCTTGACTCAGAAGTTTCTTGATATATATTGTAGAAAGTTTTTTAAATTCTGTTTAAATGGTAAACTTGGTCAGACTAAATTGCAAAACTGGAAAGTGATTAAGGAACATGCGTTTGACAATGGTGTCTTTCATCAAATAGCACTTAGAGAAGACTGTTAAGATACAGTGAGTAGAAAAAAAAATCACAGGGCCACTTGTTTAAAGAAGGAAGTTACGCTTGCATTTCTGCAGTTACTGGAGCTTAACTAAGTGAAAACACAATGTGGTCGGACCACTTACAGGAAAGTTGTGCCGAATGTAACTAATGATAGTGAACTACTACTATCTGCTGAGGCACTTACTGAGTGGTGTTTAATCTCTTTTCTTTATATGCAACTCTTGGTAGGTAATCCATATTGGATATAATAATAAGAGCAGACCTTTTAAGTATGATGAAATTCAAGTTGCTTACTGTATATTACAGACTAGAGACGGCAAAGCTCCCACCGCTTCTGTTGTCCCTTAGATTGAGAACTCCGTCCAAATAGAAATCATTCCTAATACTGGGTCACAAGAAGTGCTGCTGCCGGTGTTGGTATTTCCGAAACAGTAACCAGCTACTTTTCTTTTGACACGCTCTTCTACAAGAGAACTCCTGACGCCCGTCTCTAGAAACTGTGGTGTCAAGATAACTAAATGCAGTAAAGGCCTTGCTCTCATTGTACATTTTGTAATACCGTATTTAAATATGAAATTCACTTGAAATCGAGCTGTTCTTACCGAGAATCCATTCCCAATTTGGAGTGAAGTCAATAAGATTGTTCATGTCAGGATTTTCTCTTGGCTAAGAGGACATGACTGTTCTTCCCCTGTTCCATAGCTGCAAAGAACAGTATGGGGAACTTTGCTGCTGTACAACCTGCTGTGATTTATAAGCAGGGGCATTGCTGTGTTCTTACTCTCATTTTGTATTTTTCATTTGGTTTGTGTCAATACAGCCCATGTTCTTTTTTTCCTGATACTTAGTTTTATAAGCATATACATTATATAAATATACATTATATAGTACATATTTTTCTATATTTATGTCTTTTACTATGCTGGGAGTGGTGTGATTATGTAATCGGTCTTTGAAGTCTAATTATATGAATGCTGAACTTTTCTCTTAAAAAGAAAAAAAAAGGAAAAAAAATAGTATTCAAATTTACAACGAGAGAACTGTTTTTGTAACTTAAGTTTTGTGAGTATTTATGGCCCAAGAATAGTTCTTCTCAGCATATTCACAATGTATCTAATGCACGACTTGGACAGTAACTAGGGTTACATGCAGGCTGCAGATGACCTTCTGTAGAAGCTATCATATTTTGTCATGTCAAATTTGATCATTTCGAGTGTAACATGAAACACTGCCTAATATCAAAAGTGCCTAATTTCAACCAAGTGTTTAGTTTGCAAAATAGGCTTTTGGGCAGCGTTAACTGAGGAATTATTAAGAATATTGCAAATAGAATATGAGGAA
Organism: Pundamilia nyererei; assembly: GCF_000239375.1. Classification (NCBI taxonomy): domain Eukaryota; kingdom Metazoa; phylum Chordata; class Actinopteri; order Cichliformes; family Cichlidae; genus Pundamilia; species Pundamilia nyererei. The sequence goes on from NW_005187419.1 coordinate 1,033,889, forward strand.
AATTTGCTCTTAAAACAGATCAACCTGCATGCAAACCTAGTCCGCCCCTGCAGCCACTAAACCTGGTATACTTTTCTAAATATGTCAAGCCAGAAATTTCAGTGACTGCAATGCTTTTGTAACTGCTTAACAAAAAACAAAACAAAAAGAACCCCAAAGCTCTTTTACGACTGTTCACCCAGGCCTCTTACAGATAAGGAATGTGTCAAGCCTTGGACAAATGAGTACATATTACCTGTTTACATAACTTATTTCTTGAGCACATTCACCTAAAAGGCTTTGTGGCTAAAAGCATTTTCTGCATAGCATTACAGTGACCTCTTGTGGTTTAGTTTCCAAGCAAAACTAAGCTACATCAGGGTTTCTTTAATTTTAGCACTTATTACTGTATTTGAGTCTGAGGTGAATACTTTTTTATGAGCACACCTAAATAATAATTACCTGAAAAAAAAAAAACAGTTTCAAATTTTAAAGTATATATTTATGTACAGTGCCTAAATAAGGACAAACCTTCCTCTGGGTGAATTAAGTTCTACATTTCAGTATGACCTAGCAGAGAGTTTATTCATGCTCTTTTCTTAAGCTACCCAAAAAAGTCTAGTAGACACACAAGTTTAAAGAAGGTTAAAGATGTAGATACATTAATGTAGACATGTTTATAGGGGAAAATAAAAAAAACCCTCCTGCCATGAGTGAATACAAACCTTGGTTTGATCAGCTTTCTTTCTACATCGAAGTAAACCGCAGTTAATACCAAGGAGCAGTAACAGAACAGATCTTTTTTTAAATCTTTCATACAATAATTATAGCAAATGCATGTACAGAAATGTGCATGCTTGTATATCTTGAGTAAGCGTTCGAGGTGATCAGCCGTCTTTGATTAAATAAGCTTCAACACACAAGCTTTGCCAGTCCTACAAGCTATAGTATTTAACTTTAGCCATGTAGAAAGTCAGTTTTAATATTGTAAGAGTGGAGCATGTGTACAGATTAGGTGTGGCTAAAATTATGGATGAAATACATTGAATGTTAGTTCAACAGCAGCAACTTCTGCGTTTGTGAGTTTGAGATAAATGTCTCGAGGCTTAGAGTGACTGCCAAATAGCAGTAAAAAGGCAGCATAAATTGAGTATGTACCATTCATGACTTGTCATTACTCTGCTCATATATTTTATATTTATTTCAATGATTTGTGTAATTTTATTAAAAAGAAAAAACACCTAAATTATTTTTTACATTCATTTACATGTTTTCTTAATGAACTACCCTCATGTACAAATAAAATCTATGTTGTTTCTGCTCTTATTTAATGTGTGGTAAATTTATTCCTATAAATAAGGGTCACTGAGTCTTTTTTCTCATTAAAACAAAAAACATGTGAGTTAGAGAAGGAAACCTCTTATTTTATTTGGCTGATTAAGAAACAAGAATAAAACAATTTTGAATGTTTTTATACCCAAATGTAAATTAATTTCTGCTTTCCCAGAAAGACAGGCATTATTGGCACAAGAGGGTATAAAAATTCACAAGCATTTGTTATCCTCTGTTTTAAAACAACTCTCATGTTTGCTGAAGGGGGGAAAAAAAGAAATGAGCAAAAGTCTTTTTCTCCTAGCACAGGTTTTGGTTTTATCTAGGCCTGAGATACACACAATAAATATTATTAGGATCTTTAAAATTATACTCCAAACAGAACATATCATATCGAACTAATCAAATTCTGTACAGATTTCACAATCCCTGGCACATGGAATCATAATGTAAATAGTGATGTCCACATGTCAGCCTAAAAAAACAAAATAAAGCGCCACTAAAAGTATTTACAACGCTGCAGGAACTGTGAAAAACGAATCTAGTAAACTGCTGTCTAGTTGCACTGAGTTTCACTCTTTAGCACACTGAGGAAATTAATGAGAATAATGTAACTCCCACACTGTAGGAGGCAGGTTTATCCAGTTTATCCCTGCTACGGTAGACACAAAGCATTGTGAAGTGCCTGCTCCAAAACTAATGTGTCTTTGAACAAATCCTTCCATTTGTCAGGAAACCGTGCGGAGGAATGCTCAGCAAATACTTCAAACAAGCAGATGCGGGAAACGGTCCATGAAGTGCCACTCCCAGCCATCGCTGGCTTCCCTGCTTCCCACCTGGAGTCACACATTAATCATCTCCTCTTTGAAACTGACACGAATCAGAGGGAGCACACTTCAGACGGCCAGAGCGCGAGCAGTGACATAATGACAGAATCAGCATCGGCGACACAGCTGAAAATCCAGCAGCTTGATTTAAATAAAACACAGCGCTCCAGTCTTCTCTGATAGAGTGAAGGCGACATGTCGTTTTCATGCAATTATTACTGCTGATATGAACTCAGATCAGATATCTGGCTATTAAGCTATTCATTTTAATACGTAATCCATCATGTGGTCAAATTAGCATTGAAACAGGACAGAAGTAGGAAGCTCATCTGAAATACTGGGAAACTGAAAATTAAACACCTGGGTTCAATCCAGCTTTATGCACTATAAGATAAAGCTGTTCCTCCAGGGGGTCAGCAACAGGGGTGGGAAGGGCACAAACACCTGGATCTTGCTGGAAAAATGCCTAGTACTCATCATCAGATGTAATCAGCATGATTTTGTCAGACTTGCGGGAGCTCTTGCTGCCTGTGGCCACTTTTCCATTTGTGGTGGGCAGGGTCACCTCCTGTGTGGATTGCTGGGTGTACTGCTGATAGGCTGGAGAGAAGTTGTGGATGGCATCCTGCACCATGTCTCCCGGGTTTATCGTTTCCTTCAGACCACTGGAAATGCTCTGCATTGGTGGGAGAATTTCTGTAGAAAAGCAGGAACGAGGACAGGGGCACATTACCGATCAGACAAAATGAGACTGCAATATAATTGCTTTAAAAATTTCACAAAAGTGATCAATTTGGCCATCTGAATGCAAATAAATGTGAAGGAAGTGAACATTTATTTTTTTAAAAATAACGGCATAATACTTTATTAAATCACTGAAAATTTAAAAAGGAGTAGAGTTTTCATGTACTGACAATAATGTCTATCAAAACGTCCCAATTGCAATGCTAGCAATTGGTCACAAAAAGTAATTTCATGTCTTAAAAAACAACAACAAACTAATAAACCCTTAATAATGAATTCCAGTTATTGGTGGGATCCAGTTTTAATAATTTGTTAGTACTTCTAAATGTTCAAAACATCCAAAAATCCGCTAATCTGTGCAATCAACATTGTGTGATCATTGTATTGATTTCATTGTAGAGACAAAATGGTTTTTGATCTGGTTAAGTGACCAAAAATAGGGCTTGTCACCATCAAGTGACTAAATATTTAATTTGTACTGTCTGTTTATTGTAAGACAACAATAAAAAATAAAAAAGGGGGTGGGGGGCTGGTAAAAAAAACAACATAGATTTTGGTTTCAGGGTCACTGGCTCAGGCTTACGAAGGTGTGCAATGAGAAGCGTAAGGTGTGGTAGTTAGGCACGGCTGACCAAGGTTTGGTGAAACTGTAAACCAGGGGGTGTGGCAACTTCTGAAATAACATATATCAACACCCGAGGAAATATGAATGTTATTGTCCCAAAGTTCAGCTGTATTCTTGAACGGGGTGACTTAAAACTAATCTAATAATGAGGTACTCTATAGAGAAACATTGTTCTATCCAAGTGGACCACATTTCAATTCTGAATTCAAAGAAGTTTAAATGAAACTATGCCTTTTCATCAGCATTTCCAGAAATTGTGTATAGTACGGATTTTAAGGAATGTAGGATTTCCTATATCAGGAAACATTGCAAAATGGCAGAAGACACATCTTTTAGCTTCTATTTGCAATTTTCTTGCAAGCAGCATCGCTCACTTCATCCTTTTTAAAGTACAGTGCCTTTCCCCTCATTTTCCTCTGGTTTGCTCAAAGGCAAATTTTCTCTAATTTATTAGTCAAATTATATGCTCAGCAACTCCAACAGTCACATAGTTCATGTTTGCACTAGATTTAACTCAAGTGCAAATGTGTAAATCTATAGCTACACATTTCAGTTTCTATATCGCTTAAATCAGAGGTATTGTGACTCCTCCAAGTTGCTGGCCTAAAGAGGTACAGGGCAATTCAATTACTTTTACTTCCCAGGCTTTCAGGCCAGTGTCACTCCTTATTCTCTAGGGAAGAAGGGCAATTAGCCTGGGAAGACGTCAACAGATTTTCAAGGCGAGGACAAGAGGTAACAATCAATTGTTTGTTGTTTGTTTCCTCTGTTCTCTGTAAAAACGACATCCCTCACCTGGCACTTCATTTTTTTTCTCCTGGTAGACAGTGCAGGTGAAGGCGTATCTGAGGGCAATGGCAGCAAAGAACATCTCAATGCAGATGATAAAGTTCTGCCAGCCTGCCGCCACAGTACCGGCGCCAACCTCGTGTCCGTCGATGAAAAGTGCATTGGGAATGACGCCACAGCGCTCCAGGATGGCGAGGACCATTCCTTCAAAAAGACAACATTTTTAAATCAATTTATATAATTCTATAGGCTGGCAAAGAAAAGAAAAAAAGGGGACACGCACACTGAGCTTACCTTGCCAGAAGGATAAGAAGATGACGGATTTAATTGTGAGAAACTTGAGCACCGGTTCGTACGGTCTGAGCAGGTCACTTGTTGCGAAGAAGAAAAGGAATAGAGCGTAGAGGGCCAGGCTGACTGAAATATTGTAGATGATTGTGATATACAGGTATCCTCCATTCACACTGCATGAAAAGAAAGTTGGAAGAACGGCATAGTAAATTTGCAAACATATATAGGATTTCTTTTGATAGTGTCTACTTATTTGGGTTTTGACTTCTTCAGCTCTTCAAGCTGACTGAGAAGAAGTGGCTTAAATTTGAGGACATTTCAGCCATATCGCATCTTTTTGTCCTCTTCTTTGAACAAGAGGTTAAGACTTCTATATATACACACAGCCTTCTTATTTTTAGGATGCATCCAGTAAACAGACATTTTTGATTGTCAGCCTGCCTTTTTACCCTTTTTGCATTCTAGAGAGCCTCTCTGAGGATTCAGCTGTGACTACACTAATTACTCCCATGCAGTATACCGTGCACGGTTGGCTGAAAGCGTATAAGTAAACAATCTGTGAATCATTATAGCCTTACTGCAGAGCCTAAAGAAAGATGTGAAGAAAGACACTTATTTCTGACTGCCATTTTTCCTGTTGAAGTATATGAAGAAATAATAACTTTAAACTTCTAAAAAGCGGGCGATGATATAAAGCTGATTGGATACTTCTATAAAAAGCCCTCATTGAACTCTGTGCTTCGTTGTGAAACAAGTGTTGTCACAGCTGAATCTTCAGAGAGAGACGGTGAATCAAGAGGCACAGAAGAGCACCTGAAAATAAGTCGGGCAGAATTTACGGCCTGCAGATTTTATAGCTTTTGATTATATGCTAAAGCTAATTTTATTGAATATATCACACTCTCCTTGTTCTGTTAAAAACCTTATTGGCACATGTGAAGCACTAAAGTATGCTGTAATTAAATCTTTCTGTCTGCAATTTATCCCCAGCTTTTGACAGACAAAGTAAAAATGTGAAATAAAGCAATGCTTCTCCTCCAAGCATAACAGAAAAAGAATGAAGGGCTTTCATTTCAAAACACTACATTTCAGGGAAAGTTGCAAAAAGCAATAACTTCACATTATCAACAATGCCAATGAAGCTGTGAGTGTGGCTACACATGTGACACAACTGGGACAAACGCAGCAGGGCACATGTGAAGTTTCTATCCATCAGTTTCAGCTTAAAATAAATACTTTTAATTCAACTATCTTCATCATGCCAGCTGTGAAGAGGTGATATAATTATCTCTATTTGCAAATTGTTCCCATGCACATAAACAGCAAACAAGCCTTCTGGCTATCATGAGGAAGCATATGATACATGGAAAAGGAACTGCAAAGAGAGGTGGTGCTCACTTAAAATCTCCATCGTGATATTTGCCAAAGGCCTGCAGGATGATGGTGATGACTGCCATGATGGGTTTGACAACACAGAACTGGAGAGTCGCCTGAAGAAGAAATTGTAATTCAGAATGAGACATCAAGAAACTATGAAGGAGGATGTGAGAATCTGTTTGCACATCTGACAGACAAAAACAGTGGGTTATATCCCCAATCCCTTTAATGTCGTCACCAGCCATTTTCCCACCTCACAAGGTATGATTTTTTACATTATATGTCGTATACACCAATTCAGTTATTGTTTGTATTTAGTACAGCTAATAAATGTATGAGCTTACACAATTGAAGAAAAAAAGAAAGGAAAAAAACAAACAAAACACAATTCCATCTCCTGACATGGTAATAAACAGGTTAAAAGACAAATAACCGTTTTATGGTTTTATGAGGGGTTATGCACTGAACCATTTTTTGGCTATGAGAAACAACTTCCTGGGATCTCTTCTGGTTGCTGGGCAATTGCTCAAAGGTAAGAAACTGTCCTGCAGCATCGTCCCATAAAACAACAAATTGTTTTTAAACATCAGTTTCTGTGCAGATTTATCATATCCAGTCTTTGAACTACGCTAACTGCTCTTAAATCAAGCTGACAGATGCTCTCAGCAACAAAACAAGCAGGCATATTTCATACAACAAATCATTGCTGTAATTATTAAAAGACTTAAAACACCTTATCATTGTAAAATATTATTTATTTAACCTACAGGATACATGTTTTAATGCTGATCTGGATGGAAGGTGGATGAAACAACAAAGTAGGCAGCGAATTGAGACCTGCATGCATGCATGCATCCCAAGAGTGACAGGTGCTCTCTGTGTTGTGTATTGAAGCCAGAACTAACCAATTTGAAAGAGGTTGCTCTAAACTCCCATCACTGCTGCTACACTTGAAAGCAACAGACCAGGTCTTTTCAACTTGAGGGATTTCCAGTGACGATGGTCAGCTTGGCAAAACGGCATCGATAATCGTTTAGAACACCGATTTACTTTGAAGCTCAAGTACCAGCAGTTTTCACTTACCGTACGCCTATTCGAGTGCAAGCTTGTCACCCCGAATATCCCCAAAGCAAGTAATTTGCATGATACTTCCTGCCATGCTTAAAATTGAAAACAAAATACACGGCCATAGTTTGCAGTGGATTAACAGTCAACCATGGTTTCTGGTTCAAATTAATTCAGTCCAAGCAATCCACAGTCTTCATACACTTAAATACTAATCTCAGATACATGTGAGAGTGCACTGCATGATACATATGTAAGAGGACACTGTAATTCTGCATGTTTTTTCATCTTGACTAACAACTAGTCAGTGAGTCTCTTTGCTGTTTGGTGTTAACCATGTAGATTTCACACTACACACTAGAAGTGCGATAAGAAACAATCAAAACAGTAAAGCTGAGGACACAAAAATATTGTGAAGCTCTTCAAAGCCCTGGAAAGCTGAAGATGTATGTTATTCCTCTGCCAAGGAGCTGAGATGGAGGTATGTTTTCAGAGCTTTTCGTTTGTCTGTCAGCAGGATTACACAAAAAACTACTAAACTGAGTTTCATGAAACTTGGTTGAGAAGAGGACAGTGGGCAAAAGAAGAATCTTTCATTTTACAAACAGATCCAGACATTTCAAATTCCAAAACAAGGCATAAGCTTTGGTGAGGATTCGCTCACAGAGGGCGACTTCATGTCAGCCTAATTCAACTTGTGATTACAAATTTGCACATTTGATAAAAAATAAAGAAAACAAACCAATAAAAAGAACAAAACAAAAAAACTTGTGGTCATACCATGTTTTACTGCACCTTATTTGTTTATTTGGAAGCAAAACAGCCACAATTCACATCCACAGGATTTCACTTGTGCTCAGTTTCAAGAAAATGATTCCCCAAAGCATCCGACAATGAGATAAATGACTTAAAACTGAAATGTCATCGAACAGTTTAGGATGTAAGAGCAGCTTATCCTCTAACCTTATCTTCAAGAAACACCATGACTCCAGGCTGCTTTTTCATATCACTATTTCATTTGTTAAGCCCCCTTATAATCACAAACTGACGCGTTCTCAAAATGTGCGAAGAATTTTAATGCTCGTTACACCCGTGAATGTAGATCGAGGCCTATCAGATGTCACGTTCTTCCAGTTTAAGTACTTTCTTGTAAAGAAACTCACAGAGAACAGTGTTTTCTTATTCTGAACCACAGCTTTGTGTGATCGATATGAAGTGCTTCAGTGATTTAGTTCAAATATATTAATATGTATGGCAGCCACTTAAGCTTGTTTGGAGCAACTGTCAATGACTTTGCTTTGGTTTACATAAGCAAAACAGAATTTAATCAGTTGTAAGGTGCTAGATTTATAGAAAGCTTAGTATTAAGCCCTTTCTCTAGGCCTACGTTTCACTGATACACAACAAATTACAAAAAAAATACTGGAGTATCTGGATCTATCTTCTTCTTGTCTTGTCTTAATTACCCCCTCGTAGAGAATTATCTTGTTTATAGCTTTACCTCAAAGAAATTGCAAGATTTTCCTTTTAAAACATTTCATAGAGGACTTCTGCCAGGGCACAATGAGTGTTTATCACTTGCTTCTTATTAAAAAATTTTCATTTTATGCATTTTCTTTTGAAGACAGTTCTAATATCCATCAGTGTTAGACTGGAAGCTTGTGCAGCATCCCAAGACACTGGGATGAAGCACTGCGCTGACAGCTCATATCATCGCTCTGTGTTTATTATCAAACTGCTTTCACCTGGCCTCGATTGCTTTTGTTTTCCTTTTTGTAACCAATGGATGTTATCCTCTGAAAAAACACAGAGCCAATTATAACAGCTGTCATTTTTAAGCAGTCTGAAGACTTGAAGTGAATAATAACTCGCAGTGAAGGGTTTTCGTTTTCTTTTTTTTTGGATGTATTCTTGTTTTCACTTTGTGCGAGTTTATTTCAGAGGCCCGAAGGAGAGTTTTTAGAGCAGAGATAAAAGCATGATTGAAGCTTACCTGTTTGCAGAATCTCAAAAAGCCAATGGAGTAGCTCATTCCAACGAGGCAGCAGGTACCATACAGACAACTTGATCTGTCAAGTCAACAGAACATGAGGAGTTTTTAAGTTGTGTCAATACTGAAATGTCTGATAACAAAATCAAGCAAAGTACACAAAATATATTTTTCAAACAAAAACTTAAGACATCAATTTGTTCAAGCTTTTGTGGAGATTTTACATTTTATCTGGCTATATTTTAGATTACTGTGAACTGAGTATATTTGGGCTTTGGATCATTGGTTTGACAGAAAAACACATTAGAAGGTATCACCTGGATCATGAAGATCTATACATATCTATATCTACCTATATAGGTATATATCTTTTTTATTTTTAATATTTTTATTTTTAATTTTTCAACTGTTTAACTCAAATATCTAAATCAACCAATGGCATCGCAGCAATCCAATGCATTTAGGCATGTAGACAAGCACAGGATAACCTGTTTAAATTCATCTTCTCTTCTCCATTCAATCATTAGAATGTAAAGAGTAGTGCTTTAAGAGAATTTGAGCTTGGCATGGTTGTTGGTAACAGCAGCTGGACTGAATATTTCAAAAATCGCCCATCTCCTGAGATTTTCCTGCATCTCTACGATTTACAGAGACTGGTCCAAAAACGAAAATATCCAATAAATGTCAATTCTCTGGGTGAAAATATCTTGTTGATGCCAGGTGAAATGGCCCAACTGCCTGAAGTTGAAAAAGGCAACAACAACTCAAACAACCACTTGTTAAAACCAAGATATGCACAAGGCTATCTCTGAACGCACAGCACATGTAACCTTGAGGAAGATGGGCTACTGCTGGAAAAGAACACACCGGGTGCCACTGCTGTCAGAGGAGAGCATGAAACAAAGCTGCAATTTCACCAGAATTGGAAGATGAGAACTGGTCTGATAAATCTTAGTTCCTACCTTTTGGACGGTAGGGGTGTTGGTGAAAACAACATGAAAGCACCGATTCAACCTGCTTGTATCAATGTTTCAAACTGGTGGTGGTGGTGGTGTAATGGTATTGGGGATTTTTTCTCGGCAGACTTTGGGCCCATTGGAACCAAACTAAAGATCGTTTAAATGTCATACCTTATCTGAGTATTGTTGCTGACAATGTTTTCCTTTTATAGCATGGTCAGCAACCATTTATAGCTTTATATGCAGTGTGTCCATATTCTGATGGCTGCTTCTGATAATGTCACAAAGCTCAAATCAGAGTTTCCATTGAATTCCTAAAGGGTGAATGATCCTTAAACAAGATAAGCATTATACATCTTGTCTCCACCAGCTCTGTCAAGAAATACCATCATTTAACAGAGATCAGCATTAGAGTCTGAACACACTCGAGAAACTGGCCCAGACTAGCTGCCCTATGGCTGAGTCAGCCATAAACACAGCTTATGAAGACTGGGTAAAAGCAGAGAGATAAAGAGAAGCCTCACCTATGAACAACACAGCAGTTTATTGGTAGCACTTTCACTGTGCTGTTCAAACAAAATGCTAATTCAAGAGTAGAAAACGCACTTTGGACCTTTTGGGATCATAAAAAACAACTATAGTTGGTTCCAGGTGAACTAATGTATTTATTACTCCTAGGTCAACGTAATCATTAACACTAAAAAGCTTTCCATCATGTACATGTAACATAGAACTGAGTGCACTCACTGTATAGGCTTCCCTCGGATCTCTGACATGATTGCACTTTCTCCTCTCAAATACTCAAAGGACAGGCTCAGGAAATTGTAAATGACAAAAGCTGTAACAAAAAAGGAAGAGTTATTTGTCTTTTTACCAAATTTCAAACACATTTCACTGAATAATTTAAACTGTAGGATAATTTTCCATCACCTTTAAGTTTAACTTCACCAAAAAGGTCAAATCATTTTAGAGGAAAAAACTTTCACATGATAAAAAATAATTAGTCCTACATTTTATAACAATAAATGTTTTAGTCCTTACATTAAGAAGCTTCTAAGGGTTCTGTGTCTCGGAAATCCCTTCCTAATCCTTTGTTGCTATTTAAAGAGGGATTAATGAAGCTAATGCAGATGGTGTCCAGTCAAGAGAAGGTTCATTATGTTTTAGCCGTAGCCGCTGGTGGTATTCCAGTCTTCCTGCTTCCTGATGCACCGCACTATCAATCAGCCACAAAATTGGCCTGCAAACTGGAAACTAATCGCTTGAATAATGCATTTCCTATTTTTCTTCTTTCTCAAATTACTTGTAATCCATTTTGCATATGATTCACCTTTGCCACCGGTGAAGTGCTTTAGTCTCAAAACTTCAATTCATAATTATAGGTACACTGTAGAAAGCGGCTACTCTACCTAACTGCCACCTAGAGAACAGGGTTTAAATTAGATTTGCATATTGAAAGTTGCGGCAGGATTTTCAATATCAAACCAAAATAAATTACCTTTCCTGAAAGACAGAAACACTGCAAACCAGGGAACAAAACAAATTCACCAAAAAAATTCAACTCACCCTAGAAATGTAACACCTGAAATAATGAGGTCTATGCACATGAGAACAACGACTGCTGTGAAAAACTAGTCTGGCTACTTCCTTGTGTTTCTACTCCTGGCAGCCATATAAAACAAAGGCAGGGAAGTAACAATGACTGCCCATGAAGAACACCATCACCCACAGTACTGGTTCTTGTGATACTTACCTTCATAGCAGTCTCGGACAGAATCAAAGTAGACATAGTACTGGTTGTTGCTGATGAAAAGAAGGCTGAGCCAAGAATCAAAGGCATAAACTGGCACAATAAACAGGATGCGGATGATGTAGCGCTGCTCATTTGGGACGGTGTAGGATCTAAGGTGTGTATAGATCTGCAATGAAAACATAGTTAAAGCATAGGAGAACAATTAGGAAACAAATAACCCTTTTATTGCCAAGCATTAATACAGAACCACAAAAAAGGGTTATGAATTCAATAACTTCTTTAACTATAGAAGTGATGTCTGCCTACATGTGAAAATTGGTTCAGACCTGCCTTTATTGTTCAACGAAAAACTGTTATAAGGAGTATTACAACCTCAACTTGAAAACAATTGTTTTTTTTTTTATTCATTATTTATGAAGTGTCAAAATGACTTGTTACCTGGCCAAAGAAAACACATATTTACATTCATATGAATCAAATACAAAGTAGAAAACCATCTATCTTTCTATGTAAATCAAGAACA
>NW_005187419.1:1046873-1091543 GCF_000239375.1 Pundamilia nyererei
TTTTCAATATTTTGTAACTAGAAAAAGTCTATCTAAAGCCATTTTAATTTACAAGCGCTTGTAGTGCCATTTTCAAAGTTACTTTTTACCTAGACAACAGTAAAAACACAAAATGCCCAACTAACCTTACAATTACTGTAATTAATTACCAACAATTTGAAGCAAAAAGGGTTCTCTTGCTTAAATGTATTATTTAAACATCCAAAAAGTGTCTAAAGACGTATAATAACACCCAAATTAGCATATTGGAGTGAGGAGCTTGCAAAGTTGGAGTCTAATCAATTAAACAAAATTGTAGGTGTGCATTGGAGCTAAAGAAGGAAAAAAAAGCCACAAGCAAAGCAAACCATTTGCTACACAGCATCCATTGATATTTCTTGGTCAAAACAGTTACTAAACTTATGAGCATCAACTATATTTACATAAAAAAAACAAGAGTTAAAATTTACTAATGAGCCCAGTTAGAGAGGTTGTCACTAGGTGGAGACCATTTAGTACTGCGGGTACTCTACCTAGAAGTGAGTTCTGGGCTACAAAACCACAAGTACGTGGTTTTTAGCGGCTATTGAAAATCATGTCACATTTTATGACCAGCTAATTCCATAGGGCTCCCATACTTCTTGTCAGAAGTCATGTATACTGATAACAAACTTAATAAAACTGTAACTCACTTTTTGAAAATGTCTTAAAAAAGGAAGTTAGTGATGTGTAAGTGTCAACTTTAAGCTTATCAGACACTCTTATACCGATAATAACTAATGTTCCTTTTGTTTCTATAGAACAGACAAGACATATCACAAAGAGTGAACACAGACATATCAAACTCCTGAGTGCAACCATGTCATCTTTTTCTTTTTAATCTGTATGGTGTTATTTCTTGCGGCACTTTATCTTGTCGCGACTCTTCTGACTGCCACAATGGAATACAAAAGGACAGAGGCATGTTGTCTAGAATAAAGAAAGATAATCCACCCTCCCACACCCTCCCAGAACATTCCTGCTACTAGATTACTAACCACACCTTACATTGAGGAGCTCCAACTTAAGTATATGTTCGCTATCTGGACTTTGTTTTAACAAACTGGTAAAAAGTCTTAACTTATTATTTTTACACACATGTGCATACACATACATACACACACAGTTGCCTCTATAAACATGGTTGACGACACGTAAACTAACACATGCACCATATGGCAGACAATTCAGCTATCATTCTTATCAGTGACCTTTAGCTTTTAGACAAAGCTTTACATAAACACGGAACAATTATTACACCAGTGAGTCACATTTATTGATTACTACTGTTAATATGGTTAAGAAAGGGATTGGCATTTTCCAGTCTGCTCTTAAATAAATAAAATGGAAATAAAACACATATCTGTTAGATAAGTAGTGGAAAGTCTGAGGAAGGTTCTTCCTTTCAGGGCTCTTGGGTAATGCAACGCTAATACGTAACCACAGTGGCTAAGACTGTCAAGATTAACAAATCGACAGTAAAACTGTTGGGAAATATGGAAGAGTTATATCTGTAGTAGTGTCTCTTCAGCTAAAAAATAAAATTTCACTGAAAAATTAGTCAAATTATCTCCTCAGTATTGCTATACTATTGCTGAAAATGGATGCAGTCAAGCACAAAGACCTCTTAAAGTAGAGTGATTATTAAAGAATAAAGAGAGACGACATTTTCTGGTAATAACTCAAGATTCATTCTTCATAAAATGACAATTTGAAGAAAAAAAAAAGGACTAGCAGTTTAAATTTCCTCAGTAAACGCAGACACTTATGACTCATCAGTCAGCTACCTCTATATGAGAGGTAATCCAATTAATCCCACCAAGCTCAAGTCAATTTAGCCTAAAAATAAAAACATCATTATTTCAACTCTGACCATACCGCCTCCAATATTTGTATGATTATTTTTGTGGTTATTTCTGGATTGGCTGTAGCTCATTAGGTGGAGTGGAAGGGTGATGGTTTGTTCCCCCGACTCCCCCAGTCTGCATGCCAAATATCCTTGGGCAAGGCACTAACCACAAGTTGTTCTCTGATGCATCCATCGGAATATGAATATACAGTATGTGAATGTTAGCTAGAAAGCACTTAAAGGATAGAAAGTGCTTCTGTGAATGGTTGAATGTTGTATAAAGTGCTTTCAGTGCTCTGGGAGAGTAGAAAGGCACTATATAAGAATTAATCCATTTAGTCCATTATTTTTGATCTTTTTAAATTGTTAACTGAATAGCTTCAATTTAAAAGGTTACTAAAGACTTTAAAACAAACATTGTTGAACATTAGAAAAGCTGTGATGAGATTTTTATAATATAATTTTGGGGTATCTTATCAAGACAAATTGACAAATCCAGTCACTCAAAAAAATAACTGCCACATTAACTGATACAGAAAATAATTACAACTTCACCTTAGACAAGCACACAACTAGTCTGTGGATCACAGAACTTTCTCTACATTAAATGAACTCTAACCTTGTGTAGAGCATAAAAAAGAAATCCTTCAGATATATCATTTTCAGTCATTTTTGTCACAAATTTATGCAAAGCCAAAAAGATGAGTGCTTTGACTGGTGACGGCACTGGTGTTTGTGACAACCCTTCAGTGTACATGGTAATGGGTGTGTTTAAAAGCATTTTGCAGAGCTGTAGGAAATTGAGAAAATTATTACCAATTTAATTTTTTTTTTTCACATGAATGCAAAAAAATGGCATGAATGGATCTAAAAATCTCACTTCTAGCACTTTACTCAGCACATCCCCATTTCAGCCTACACATTAAAGGCTGATTACTGTGAAAACGGTGGCCATCATTTCACATATAGTGAAGCAGACTGTAGAATGATGCCCTAAATTTGCTTTAAAACACAGAAATATATATCCTTTCTGACTCCGCAGGCAAATCGTAGTTGTGTGATGAAAAATGGCTTCAGCCCACAGTATGGATAAGGGAAAAATGAATACACAAATAAACTAGAACAGGACTGAATCTAAAGTATACATGGTAGCTAAAGGAGAATGCCTCCTGGAACACATAATACAGTCATAAAACATGACATAAATTCAGTCTGATGTTCTTAATCCCAAATGCTTCACGTTTCAAAGGAACCAATAAGCCCACCATACACACACAAACTTCACAGATTGCTACTCCAAAATGCACTGGAAACATTATAGCAGAGGATCTAAGGTCATCGTCGATATGTGTTTAGTATTCAGAATGTGAGTTTAAGAGTCTATAGCAATCCTCTGGAGCGGAGTCAGATGAAACACCACCAGCATTGCAACACTCCTCCTGCAGACCGTTTTATTCCCTCCTGTGCTACACAAAGGATGTCGGTTACAAGCCAGCATCCTCCCTGTGGAACACTTGTTGTTTATTTGTTCAATTAAGATGTCTTGCTGGCAAGTGTTTGGCCAAACATGTACTATATTAAAAAGATAGAAAACCAATTGGCTCGATACTGTGTCACAAATCCCTAAACACAGATTGCTTTTGGATCACTGATTGCAACATTTTAATGCTCTCTATGTCGCAAACTTATTTATCTAAATAAATAACGTGTCTTTCATTCATCACACTACCTAATATAAATATGACACTGTATACATTTAGTCCAATGATTCTGGATGGGTGCATAATCAGTATTTAGGCTATAAGATCAGTGAACATGAGCACAAAATCCTCTTCCTTTATAATGTGGAAAATGTTATTTTAAAAAAATCAGTTGGTTTCCCTGCTGATGGTGCACAGCACTTTTTAGCATTCACTATGAGTGAAAAAAAACATAATGATCAGCTATCATCTCAGCACAGCGGGCACATCAACCACACATGCGGAAACACTTCTTTGCAGCAGTGATAAAATGGTTTCTGGGTAAATGTAGTCTGTGGTGAGCCACTCATTCATCGTGGCCATGTTCTTACCCATACAGAGAGGGCTCACTGTGCATTCATTGTCCTGTAATAAGCTTGGGTATTTTTGTCAGTTTTAATCTAGTAGTCAACAACAACTAAAAAGTAAAACAACGCTCACACTCACAACAAGTGAGGAAGTCCAACCAAGTTAGGGACTAAATTACTTGCTTGCATGGGAATAAAGTAATACCTTTAAATTAGATAAGAAAGTGCCAGGGTGAGAACCAAAACAAATAAACAGTAAAAGCAGGGACAGTGAAGTCAGTGCACTAATAAGCCTTTAGGAATAGAATAATTTGTTTCCGTCCTCTGGACAGGGAAGTGCAGCACATCTGTTTCTGTTACACTAAAATGGTGAGCTGAACTCTTTATGCATTTGCATCTTTGAGCGTGTGATGCTTTGTAATGCAGTGATTTTAGTTCTTTTCACGTATTTACAGTGATTTACATGAAAGCCTTTTGTGAAATGGTGCATACTCACCTGGTGACAAGTTATTAGCAAGGCAGACCAGACGAATATCCCTGAAAGGACCTGGGCAGCCACTGTGTTTAAAAACATCCCATTCTGTATGATTGCTCCGTTGCCTGATACAATAATGGTCATGTTGGACATGCCTGATTTTGAAGCATCCAGGGCAGACGAATTATTTTCGGTTAATGAAGCCATGTCTTCCGAAGAAAGGTTCATCTGAAACAGAAAGAAAACACACCAAGTCGGTTTAGTTTTTTTTTTACAGTGAGCACACGGCCCCTCTGTGTTTGACTGAGTGACTGTATGCTGTCCATTAGGCACAAGACAAAAAAGGCAATAGTGTTTGCTAAACGGACACAAGTGCCATTTTTAAAGAAAAGAGATGAATGTGGTTCAAATGATCTTATCGACTCGTACCTTCTTTACAGTCAACAAAGAGATCTCCTTGTCCCGGAGAGGGCGGAAGTAGCTTTATCGCGTTTAGAAGTCACTGTCCACGAGCCAAAATTACACGACGAGCTTTAAGGGTGAAATATATTTTCAGAACAGCTAAACGTGACAATTTAGGCCCATTTACTAACCGCTCGTTGACTTCATCCGCGACGCAGTCAACAAACTAGACTTCCTTGTTTGAGGCAGGTGTCTCGCAGAGGCCGAAGTCCACACAGTCGGAGAGCATAAAAATGCTTCTATAGAGTATACAGATATTGCGATAGAACCCGAATTTACTGCGAGATGCTACGAAATAACAAATAAAATTATAAACAGCAGAGATTTGAACGTATCCTCGAGTGGCGACTCTGGGAAGCGGCACAAATCAACAGGTTTACAGGTGGAAGGTTCACGTGACCTGGACTTGACGCCTGTCGTCATCACGTTACTTCAGTGACAGAAAGTGCGGCACATTTCCGCTCACAGGTGCGCTTACACCTGAGGCTAGAGGCAGAGGTTCGCATAGAGTTCAGTGGTTACGTCAAAGGCACATCAGGATCACCCATCATCATCATCTGTGACACAGCCAAGGATATGCACCCAGACCCCAAGAATTATTGGTGAACTGGATGATTGCACCGACTGTAGCAGCATTTGCCGGCCTCCTCTCATATTATATACATCATGTATAGCAAGACCACTGACTGTTGCTGCAAGATCACATAGACGGTGGCAGGACTTTCTTTAAAGGAGCCTGGACCAACAAACTCAGTGACACCTTGGTGCTGGTTTTGTATAATTAGACAAACATCATCTTATTCTTTACGTTGTCATATTATTGTAAAGTTTTTGTTATTGACTTTCCGTTTCTATGGGCTCTGCCTTCTGCCCTGTTTATGGGGAAAAATCTAAGATAAGATTCAAATATGAGATGGTATTCTCTGATGGATTTAGATGAATGCTCAAGTGCACTAAAGCTCTAGCCTCTCATCAATGAGGAGCGCCCCTATGCAAAGTTACATGAAACAATAGGAAATTGGATAAACGCAGTGCTTTATTATGTTCTATTTCTAGTTCTACATTATTCATTTCTTTAGATGTTTTATTTAATGATGATGCTTTGACAAAAGTTGATAGATTTATAGTTACTTCTTGTCTTCTCTTCAAGGCAGACCCTAGGAGGAATTTGAGGAAGGTTACTTGGTATGAAGATAATAAAATATGTAAAATATGACCTGGCCTCATTAAGGGAACATCGGGTTATATGACATAAAGTGCTATTCAGTACCTGTTCATACTATTTTTATGAACTCACAACTTGTGACTGAATATTTAAAAAATGTTGTCTTTTCCTAATAAGTTTTCCTTGATGTTAGTATAAAGAATCATGAGAAAGAAAATAACGCCCAGTGCTCCAAAAATGCTTGTGCTTTATTTTACTTGATAATGTGACAGCGGACATTGTTGATGTGACTCATTTAAACTATGTTGGCTGGAATAAAAATGAATAACAGTGAAAAATATCATTAATTAAAAAAATAAAACCCCAAAAAAAAAAACGTAACAGGAAAGAATTCAGTTGCTGCTTTGTTTTCAATCTTATACTAACTTTAGTTAATTTATGAATATATTTTGAAACTGCAACAAGTTGTTTAACCCACAGGCAAACTATGACCACAGCACTTTAGTAAAATCGGGTGGTAATGATGTTGTTGCCCTGTGAGAAGCACTTTGTAACGTTGATTTAGAAAACTGTCTTGCTATACAAAGATAATTAGCTATAATAAAATGATCAAAGTGAAGAGGGCTGTAGTGTATCTCAATTTGCATTATGGCATTGCTGAAAAAATGCTAATAATACTTACCCTTAACAAGTGCAAGAGTTAAAATTGATCATCTCTTTAAATGGAAAGCAACCATATTTATTTAAGTTCATTTCTTTTCTAAATTCCAGCCTTGGTAATCAAGTGATATTATATCACCTTTATTTATTTCAGACAAGATAAGTCCCTATTATTATAAAAGGGAAAAAAATAACAAAAGTACTTTTGTTATATTTATACTGACTGCAGACCTATGAAACAGAACAGTGAGATTACATGGGTTGGGTTTTCTCAGATGGGCTTTTTGTGGTCAGTTTTTATGTCGACAATGCAGTTTCAGTATTTCAGTTTATTTAAATCACATTTTTTGAGGCAAGTTCTTATTGAACGTGAATGAAAACAAAAACATTAGAAAGGCACAAATTGTTTGATTTAGGAGAAACACAAGGAATTCATCACGTTTTAATTTAATACACCATTGAAATGTCTGCTTAATCTTTTGTAAACAAGAGAAAGATATTCTTTTGTAAAGCAAGAGCCTGGAATATGCTCAACTCAGAAAACAGGTAGTTAAAAGTTTTCTTCCATGAAGAAGGTTAAAAATATAAGATGGCATTCCTTTTAGTTTCATTTGATGCACTTACAAATTCACACACTCAGGCACTACTGCTGTGCGAACTGGTTATGTAATGCTAGTCTGTGAGGGTTTTAGTTTCATGTCTTAGGATGAAATTTGGATTAAGATACTAACATTGAAAATTGGACATAAATATGCAAATTGCTTTATTAAATAAGGTGCATTTATATTTTTGCTACATTGATTTCAACAGAACATGTAAACATTACATTCTTGAAATGTATACTCTGAGTTATAGATTATATACATTTATGTTTTAGGATAATTCAGTATTTTTGTAATTTTCTCTCTCTATGCCACCACAGTGTTGTCCCATTCCCATTTCAATCAAACAATCAAGATATGATAGAAGTAGCAGGATGAATTGTGAAACGTATAGAGTTATACTCTGCTCAGATCCAGCCAAATGCTGCAAAACTGATCAGACAGTGCTTCACAGTACAAATGGATAATGACCCAAAGAATACTGCAAAAGCAAACTAAGAGTTTTTCAAGGCAAAGTCATGGGATATTCAGCGTGCAAGCCAGTCACCTGATCTCAACCCCATGGAGCATGCTGTTGCGCTACTGAAGACAAAACTGAATGCAAAAAGGCAGTAACTGAATGTAGCTAAAAGTCTGGAAGAGCATCTCAAGGTGAGAAACATTTGGTAATGTCCGTGGGTTCAATACTTCAGTCAGTCACTAACTGCATTTTAAGCCTCTGAAAGTGGGAGAGGCACTTTTATCCAAGGCCTAACTCCTAAATAGTTGCAAATCAAAAAGACAGAAAACCAATTGCAAATCATTTCGTAAAACCACTTGAATTGAAGTTGACAGTCTGCACTTCAATCACAATTTCACTGCTTGACTTAAAATGCCCTGTGGGAGTGAAGCGAAAAAAAATGTGTCAGTTTCCAAATATTTATGGACTTGACTATACAACTTCACAAATGTAACAAAAATGTAGTATTTGTATATTAATGTCAGAAAATAAAATAATTTTTAGATGGCTATAATAAAATAATCTTTTAAGAAAGCTGGTCATTTTTCTCTGAAATTAAATAAATATTTCAGGGGTTTGGTCTATAGGTCCAGGATAAGACATCTAAAGGCTTTTCTTACTCCCATCTTACATTTAAACCAAAAAAATTGACCAAGCAAAACAAAATTGAGCATATTAATTACATTTAATGCATATAAAAGTTAGCTATTGTTCTAATATCAAAGCTCAAGTAGTGAGATGTTATAGAACAAATGAATAACAAAATGTACTTGACAAAACCAAGGCTCTTATCTTAACCAAGCTCATATGCATCTTTAAATACAAATGAATCATATGTTCTATAAAAGGCTTTTTTTCACAAAAGTACAAAGTTCTGAGGATGATGACAAAAATAATCCAGAGTGTTAATAATGAAAAAAATATACAGCGATGACATCATTTTGCAAACCATCACTTAGCACACCTTGAGCTTTTGAAAGGAAAACAACATGCAGAAAATCTTTCTTTTTAACAAACAGTTAATTATGCGTTTCATAAATCATGTTTTGTGGAAGACAATCTGCTCTGCACATTTATGTCTTGGAGACATAATTGTTTTAATCAGATTAATTTTTGGAGGAGTTTCATTTAAAAAAAGATGCAGAGATAAAACGTGACAGTGTATCCAGACGAGCTGTATTTTACGCCGCCTACAGGCTTCATGTCCGTTTTAATTACTTCCTACCAGACTTGACAACTTTTGATCATCTCTTTAATTTGTTTTATTGCATCTATGGAGGAATCCTTCAGTGCCAGTCCCAGCAAGACAGGCCGGTTGCCAGATTCCTGCGACACGAACATTGCCAGGTTTTTGGCACAGACATGTGTCAGAGGCTGGAAAGAGAAAAATCAGGCATTAGATTATAACCAAAGCATTATTTGTTCAGTTCGCTTAAATCACACACATTATGACTACAACTAATTCATTTGTTGAGGTTCCCCTGCAGGGAAATCATACAACACACTTTAATTTTCTGTGTCATGACTGTAAACTTCAAAGCGCACAGAAAGCCTGTGTAATGACCTCTATGTACTTTCTCACTCGATCTAAAACAGTTGTTCACTTTACAAGAAACAAGCATTGCAAGTATCACCATTTAAAATGGCTAGAGGAGCAAAAATAACAAAAAAGTATTCATAAGCAAGTAAACTTTGTATTAATCCAATAAGACACTGATACTACTTCTCCTGCAATGTATGACTGTGAGAAAATGACATGCTCATGCAGAGATGAAATAGGTTTTCTTGAGTAAATCTTAACAGACCACTGAGCTTCAGGCCTGCACACATCTAATTTCGCCACAATCCGCCTGAGCAGTCCAGAATCAATCTCATTTGCCCTTTAACGGCATGAAATGAGATACCCTGTGTCGCAACAAGTCTGCCTGATGTCCCGTGAACAAGTTTGCATCACACTGACACGATATTTGTGTGAACAATTTCAGCCAGTGTACCTCATCTTTGCCCAGCAGTACTTTTGTAGAGAACGTTGGGGTGCTTAGATCATTAGATCTGGAGTCGGGTGTGACAGAGATCAATGTCCCAATTTTGCCATACTGAGTGAGAACTACAAATATGTAATTACTGAACTCTGTACAGACGACTTCTGTTGGAATTCCATTGACTTCTCTCTGAGCTTGTTTCGATCTGATGACAGACTCAGACATTTTGTTAACCCTGCACAGAAAAAAAAAAGACAAAAATATGTACATGGAGTTTACAATGCAAGAGTATTTGCAGATTTTTAAAAATTTTAAACACAATATTTTAAATATTAATTATCTGCCACATGTTGTGGACAGGTTTAGTTTCCCACAGCAAAATTATACATCTGGAACTTTATACACCATGCAACTATGCTTACAATGACTATCACAATTTCTGTAGACCTAAGATAAATTCTTCAAATTGCATTTTCTATTACACCTAGAGTTTATTATCTCATATGACAATTAAACCGGCCCTTTCTCTAAAAAATCATACCACTATTCAAGTATAATAGGTACACATTAATGCTGCTAATCATGTCATAAAATAATCTACCAAAATGTTTCACTCATGTATTTATTTGGTGTGAACTGTGGAGTTCTTCTAGGTTTGTGCAAGTGCAAATCCCTCTCCAGTCAGCTTCAGGTATTCTTGATTACTAAAGGGCTTGCTATGTGTTGCATCCTCCCTGTTGTTTGTGTGCATGCTCGTTTTTAAACTGCACATCTGGTGGTTTCAAACCAGAGCTACAGGCGCAATATTATCTCATTTATTAGTAAATGACATTTTCAAACTAATAAGCTATCAGACTTTTCAGATACAATGCTGCACTAAGTACAGTTAGAAAAAGCTTGCTTTGAAGAATTATGCCCTTACTAAAAAAAAACGCATTCAATCACTTGGATCACAAATTGACTATATGTGTTATTTTCCTACCCTGTCGTCATCAACTCCCCACAAGGGATGCTGCATGCTCAGAGGCTAACGTTAGCTACACAGCTAGCCTGAGCTTAGACAGTGTATTAACCGATGGAATAAAAATACATACGTTTTCCCCCGTCTGTGAACAAATTCCTCTCCCTGTGTCTTCAGCTGCCCACAGTTTAAACTTTACTCTTGACAGAATCGCCTCACTTTAACTCAACTTCAGCCGTGCTCTGTCATTCAGCCTCCACCGTGAAAACAAACCGAAACGAACGTGCCTCGTTTTGTTGTGCGCGAGTACTCTGCGTGATGACGTTTTGACGTCACGCTCATTCCACCTCAGGACAAAGCGAGCAAGGAAGAAACGCTCGCGGTCAGGTTGAATGCAAAATAGATTTGTATATAAGCAACGTTATTATAGTTAACTAAAATTAAACTAAAAACCAAATATACATGTGAAAAAATTAGTTTGGTTAACTAAAAAAATGTTTCGGTTTTTGATAAGAAAAAAGATACAAGTAAAAACTAACTAAAATTTCAAAAACGAACTAAAATAAAATAAAAAATAAAACATCTTGCCTTCGACACATGCCCTCCATACAATAATATTCAAAAACACTAAAACTAACATTGACACTAATAAAAACTAAAATAAAAACTAAGCATTTTTAAAAAATAAAAGCTTAACTGAAATAAGAAAATCCGCTTGGCAAACCAAAACAAAATAAAAATACATACTAATTAGAAAACGGAAAACTATAATAACTGCATATAAGTCAGCATAAAGTGCAAAGAACCTTGATTCAAATTCATTTTATGTGTGGTTCAAACTATTTGTTGTTGTGAAATAAGTAGCTAATTTTTAGAGAGCAAACATATGACAATTACAAGCATCAGGAATAGGCTATATTAAAAGCTTCGTGAAGTTGCACCTGCTGTGACTATGTCTAACATCATGATAAAGTTTTTTTTAATACAGACTTTTTCTGTAAAAATATTAATAAGTATACTTTTTCCATAGTTATTGGTTTTCCAAGTGTACTGGTCAATATGATTCATTTTGAAAGTCCTGCAAAAATATATGTTTAAGCAAAATGGGTAGCTGCAGCAAAGTAAATATACATCTCACAATGAAAGTTGTTATCAGCCCTCTTGTTTCTGGTTTGGTTTAGGAGAACAGTCTCCTTTTAGAAAGATTTGCAGGTTACCTTTTCATGCCCTTGGCATTGCTCTCACAAAACAGTTCCTTAGAAAATCCTCACAAACATGTTGTGGACAAGGGAAGTTTAGTTTCCCACAGACTTGAGGAATTAAAACACTTAATGCGTAAAGAGATCTTTGAGTTTTATTTTTCTCATACATTAAATATTCAAGGTTCTGGCATTGTTCACTTTGCATTATTATACTGAGAATGATTTAGCCAACTTTCATAAAGTATTATCAAAAGGGAATTTGTTTGAGCTTAAATTAAATCGGATCCCCTGGCCTGGTACATTTCAATCAATATTAGCCAACAGAAAGAGCTTTTCCAAAGCAAGCAATCACAGAAGCAGGATGTTTTTAATTAACTGTCAATGGAGCTTTAAAGAAGCAGATAAAGTTACGCCTTTTATTTTTCAGTTTATTTAATTATTTACTTTTGCTGTGGGTTTCGTTAAAATGTGATTTCACACTACTGGCTGAACAGTCCCTTTGTTTGATGAGGAGGCTGTAAAAGTCCATGGCACTATAACAGGAGATGAAAACAACAGATAGGGATGGACATTACAGTGTAATAAGTGGTATTTGCACTTCATCATTTTCTTTGTGCCTGACAGACAGTAATAAAAAAAATAGCTAACACACATGAGATGAAAACCACCTGCAAATGTATTGCCTCGACATTTAACGTATTCTAGTATTTGTGTGTAGGCCATGCAAGTACTGTTAAGTCGGCCCTTTACATTTAGACTACAGATTGGCCAACCAAGGCAGTCAGATTTGCTAATACAGCTAAAGGAGATACAGGCAGATGAGAAATTTTCACTGTTGGCAAAAATGCTTGCATGACTTTTTTTTTTTCAAGTGGATGTGAGGCTTGACTGAAGTTTGTGAGTGCTGCATCAGGCTGATTCGAAAGGAGCCATCCCTATGAACATGACACATTCACAATGTCAAATAGAACAGGCTCAGCAGAATTGCTATGCACTCTGAGTAGGCAGCATTAGCTATGAAATTGGTTGGACCGCTCCCTATACTCCCTGACTGACCATCTGTGTCCTTGACTGATGATTCTGATCTAAACAAAATTGTAATGCAAATATCAATATATAGTATTTCTACATTAATGTACAGAATAAGCTGATCCTTTCTTTTGAATTTGGGTGAGTTAAAAATCACTGTTTTATTTCCACAACATGAATAGAAGGCTTAGAGTTTTACACTTTGTGAGCCTTCAAGTGCACGAGTAGCAAATGGGCACAAGGTTTGGGAAAATTGTGAACATTCCTGTTGGAATAAATAAACATGTCCTTGTTGAAAATTGATAGAGCTACTTTCATAGCTGATTCAAAAGGATAAAGCTGCTTACAAACACAGCTTTCAGCTTTTTGATATCCAGGGAGTACACTATTTTATTTTTACAGATAAATAAAAGATGACAGATGATAAGAAAATAAGACAATTCACATTAAAGAAATAAAAGAAAGAAAGAAAGAAACAGAAATACTAGGATAAGGCATGTTGTATGTACCAGTCATGGTGGACAGTCTTAACATTTGACTTATGCGATCTTTTAATTTTTGTGTTGTAAGCACATTCTGGGCATCATAAGAAGAATCAGGTTTTTCATTCTCAACTTGAAAATGGAGACCATATTTTTTTCTTCAAAGTTCTTCAAAGTTGAAGTCATTTTTTCAAAATGTGCATGAGCTGCTAGCAACTTAAGCTTTATGGTAATGTGAATCCTGTGCAAGACTTTAAAATGAATTTGTTGAATATTTGTGTTGCACAAAAGGGAAAAACTATTATTTATATAGATTGCCCATTGATGTCTAATTATTCACTATTTAGCTCTGATGCCCATTTATTTGAAGAGAGCACACTTTTCCTAATAAAGGACGCAGAGCTTAAAACTGTGGATATCAGTTTTGTACTTTGGAGTTTCTTTCAGCTGTATATAAATCGTGTAAAGCTACACTTTCAAGTTGTTCTTACATTCAAGATCAACACACAAAACAGAGATCTGTGCTAGCTACATGGCCCCTTCACTGAAGGTTCTCATAAAAGTTTTTTCATCCTTTAATTTTGTCTGTCTTTGTCTTCATCTGAGTTACATCAGTAATATTTCTTCAATCTTTAATCAGTTTGAATATGTCCTCAGGGTCCTTGTTATTTTAATTGCCAACAATTATGACATGAAAGGACAGGCATGTGTTGCCAAGCTGTTTCAAAAATCTTTTTTTTTTCCACATCACGGATTTTGACTTCAGATCTCTACATGTAAGAGTCCAAAGAAGCAAAGAAAAAACAGTGGTTTCAACAGGTTTTTGGGATATGGTTTAATGACAGCAAATGTCACTAAGACTTTGAAATGAGTGCGTGTCCGTGTATTATTAAATAGCAAATTACTAAAGGCATTGCTGTAAATAATGAGTTTTAGAGACAATAACGTCTATAGTGGTTTTTCCTGGGATTCAAGGGCTCTTGCTGTTTCCAGGTAAATTGAGAAACCATATAGTCATGTGCACCTGTAGCTCAGGTGGAAGAGCAGGTTGTCTACTAATCACAAGGTCGGTAGTTCAATCCCTCTCTTCTCCAGTTTTCCATAATCCGTGGAAAACTGGAGAAGAATACAAATCAATGCTTTGTATTCTTCTCTTCATCTATTTTTATATTTGCTGCTTTTGCCCATGATGTCACTAAAAGTAGCCTTGCACCTGCACTGAATGAATATGCTCTGGAGCCATGCTTTGGAGGTCCTTGAAAGCAAAGCTTTTTGATTTCGAATCACATAAGTGAGGACATTTTATTTTAGTTTCTAGCTGTGTAAATAGATTTGCTCTCAAAAGGAAAAGGGAAGTCTGACCATGGTACATTTCTGGAAGAGTTACTGATACTTAAGTGTTCTCAGTTTTATAAACACATCCCATCCTTCTGTCTGTATGAGTAGTCAAGCGTTTTCTCTGTATCACACACAGACGGTCTGTGTCAAAATGTCAACCCATGTAAAAAATATCTTATTTTGCTGAACGAAGCCACGGCTGTTCCATCACTTCATTTTGATGTTCTGTTTCATTAGATTTGTCTCATCAAATGTCTTCTGAATACACTGAATGCATATAAAGCCGAATATGTTTCGGTGATGGAGGAGGTGTCCATCCTCACCTCCTCCATCACCGTGTGGTACGCTGGAGCCACTATCAGGGACAAACAGAGACTGCAGCGTGTTGTGCGCTTTGCTGAGAAGGTGATTGGCTGCAAACTCCCATCTCTGCAGGACCTGTACACCTCCAGGACATTGCGGCGTGCAGCTCGAATCTCAGCTCACCCTTCTCACCCTGGACACAGTCTGTTTGACCTGCCCCCTCAGGCAGGAGGCTCCGGTCCATTCGCACCAGAACCTCTCGCCATAAGAACAGTTTCTTCCCCTCTGCTGTTGGACACATGAACAATAACCATATGACTGTCCCCGCCACTAACACGCTGTGTTCACTGTATCATTCCATGTTTGGCACTGATCACCACCTGCACTCATGTATATATCTTTCAACGTAGCACTCTTAATTCTTACTCTCATGTATATATCTCATGCACATATCTCTCCACGTAGCACTTTTACCGGTAATTCTTATCCCCACTTTTATTTTTTCCATGTCTATTTAAGTGTTATTTATGACACCATGTTTGCACTGAAGCACCGCAGCAATTTCCTAATATTGTAAACCTGCTCAACAATAAACCCCATTCTGATTCTGATTCTGATTTTTACACCCTTTTTTGAATAATAACTACCTTAATATTAAGTCATCAGTACTGACAAACATTTTCCTCAAATCTTAAAAGATGAGCAGCAAAGAGCCAAGCCTTCACACCTTAGTGTGAGTTACAAACACACCCATCCTGTATGTATAAACTTCTACATAAAACCACTCATAAACAACACATACCCTAACAAAAAAACACAAGTCGTGAACCTCAAACAGGCCTTTAAAGGTTTATTCCAAAGGGAAGACCAGCCTGAACCTCACTCAGAAACTCTATAAGTTAAACTCAGTAGGCTAGCCATAAAAGTATACATGCACACACACATACACACACAATTATTACCCTGGTGGCCACTAGAGTGCTGTGCTGTATTACAGATAGAACTCAAAAGCGTCTTTATCATGACATTTTTAAGTTGCACTACTGCTTTCTGGGACTGACCACTGGGGCTACTATCTGCGAAGTGTTTCTGAAACAGAGACAACAACAAGCCACAGTGAGCAGAAATCATATGTGCTGGCAAAATGTCAGACAGCCTGTGATTTACCTCTTCTGTCTTAGAACTACCCAATTACTATAATTTTTTAAATGATTTCATTAGAGTTTATTTAATAAGATGATGGAAAGATGCCAGTGTGAAATTGGTAGTTTGAAAGCTTTGTAAAAGCAGCAGAGGATGACTATAATCTAGGGGGGGATAGGAGCTGTACATTAATAATTAACGATTACATCACAGGCCAGAGTTTCTGGATTTGAAAGATCACTCTCAAATCAAAGCCAAAAAGAAAGAAAATCTCTGCCTGCAAGCTTATGATTGACCAGGGTCCCATCCACTTTCCATTTATATTTAACTTCTCAATAACAGCGGCCAATACACCAAGCAACTGTTCAGACATTTATATATTAAAGCAAAAGAATCACTTGACAAATCCATTTTTGGGGGCTACTGATTTATTTCTCACTTCCTAATCGAAGGCATCATTTATAGAAGTTATTTATAGCAGTTTGTATAGTTTGTTCTATGAAAGAAATTAGATTCAAATATTTTTCAAAGGAAAAGAGATGGGAGTTTAATTCATTATAAACATTAAACCTTGTCACAGTGAGCTTCTTACTGTGTTCCAGAATTGCACACATGCAGCTATGACTGAAATGTCTCAGGTTTCATGCTGTTCCCCACTCCTGAAATCATATCATGCACAGTTAAGACACAAGAAATTTGCTTGAAAATGATTAGGAACTAGAAAAAGATTTCCAGGAAATGCTGCATACGGACTGATTCAAGCATCTTTGAAGTGCTAGTGTTCATGTGAAGTACACAAAATTTTGGTTGAAGTACTTCAGAAATTTGAAGCAAATGCTATAATCTCTCCTTCGCCACCTCCTTGTGATTGGCAGAGAGCAGTAAAGCAGACAGAGGGCAGATACTGTGTCTATACAGATTCAAATCAATACTTAGCCTATAAAAGCCTTCCCCAAGGCTGATGTACAGCTGCCATTAATGCTTTGGAGGTAATACAATTGTTTAATCAAACTGTGGTCTGAGTACGGTATCTGTCTAATAACATGACATTCAGATAAAAATTTCTAACTCACATAATATTTGTGTTCATAGGTTTCAAATTAGACCTGTTAAAGGAACAGGTATATTACTTAGCTATCAATGGTATTATTTTAGTTTTAATGCTCTAAACTGATTTTTAATTAGCAGATAATCATAATGTATCACTATTTAAAAGTTATAATGAGTATAACAGATGTTTTTTGTCTTTTGATAACTGTTTATATGATTTATATATATAAGAAATTATGTATGCATAAAAAGACAAACTAAATAAACTAAACTAAAATCAGTGGAACCTGCAAATAGTTTTCTTGCCATTATGTGTGTAATATTACCCATACCACATCACATACTAAAAAATAATCGACTGTTAATGTAACAATAAAATAATTACACCAGGAGAATGGCCCTAAAAAGCTCATTCAACCATCTTGCCATAAAACTACTGCTAATATTTAATATTTAAAAACAACATAACATGAAAGGTGTAAAACAAGGCATGCTGTATCTTACTTTCACAGTTAGTTTGTTTTAATTTCAAATTTTGAATTTATGAAATAGCTTTGTGCCAGAAATGTTTATTTTAATAATTAATAAAAGAAAATTGCTTTGTAAATGAATTATATATTAAATTGTCTTTTTTCTGTTTCAAAAAGTGTTTGTGTGAACTACTTCATGAAATATCCATAATGAAAAGAAGGGTAGAATAAATCAGACCAGAGTGAAGGTGGGAACTTTGTGCAATATTAATATTTCCATCATGTTGAAAGTGAAACATCATCCTTTGGTTGAAAGTCACAAGGGGTTACATAACCGGTAACTGTTCAGCACCATCAGATTCCTCAGTATTCAGCAGTGCATGTATGCTATACTTGTCCTTGTTAGATTACTCTTACAAACACACTCTCAAGTCTTCTGCATTTTTTTGCAAATGCATCTTTTTGGAAAGACCCTTCACCTTTTGAGCAAGAAAATTTGAATAATTAGCAGCAAAGAAGGCTTACTTTTAACAAATTGCTCTCATCTCAGGGGTGCTTAACATATTAAGTGCTTCACATTTTCTTTGTTCTCACACATTAAGGCGCTGCATTACGGTCTTCAGTCTTGTATTTGTGAACATTAATCATCACTAATGACCTTCATTAGTACTTAACTTATTCTATCTAAGTCCATGCATGTTTGCTGTGCCAGCTGAGAGCAGACTTGGCCAATTATGTATATATAATAGTTCATACAAGATGGAATTAATGTCACTGAAGTTGGGGATATTGATGGGTTTCAGCAAGACCTTCTAAATAGCTGAGCATATTTGGCTGATGAATTCATTAACGGTAATCAGTTTCAACTGGCTCTTGCCACGTGCATTGAAATGAAACAAAAAAGCCGCGTGCCCTTTAGTGTTGTTTAAATTTTCACGCAAATATATCACCCGATTAATTCAAATAACTTTGTTAATTTGTGCCTCTGATTATCTGCCTTGTCTGTGATATAGCACCTCATTAGAACAGAATAGCCAGAAGGCATTCATAGCACCCCAGCTAAAAAATTAAATATTCTAAACAATTAATATTGATATACAGAGGTATAATGTAAGACAACATAATTAAATGTAGAGTTATTAAATAAATACTGAAACACACTTCTCAAAAGATGAGGATGAGAAGAAAAATACAAGGTGATAATTTAATAGTTCACCTGAAGTACTAAAGTGCACTTTACTTTTTCTGAAGGACGATGGAAAAACTGCAGAGGAGAAAGTATAAAAAGTATATCCTGTGTTATTTATTTATTTCAAAATTAATTAATTCATTTTAAACCAATGTTAATGAGGAAGAGTTATTTTTTCCTCAACGCCTCAGGACCTGGACTCAGTGGCATCTATTAGTTTGCTACACTGTTGCTTTTGTGGTCCATGGAGTAATACCCCCACACCTTCAAACTCCACTGAAGCCAAGAAACTCAAGGCCACCTAGAAAAGCACTAGGCACACACACACACACACACATACGCATGCACACTATTGTGTACATCTTCCAACTCACATCTGCAGTTGAAACAAGCTGCTTACAAGAAGGTCATTCAGATTCTCCAAGTTCCCATCAAAGAAGTCAGAAGTCATGTGTAGAAAAAATATGCCTGCATTAGAATATAGTGGATAAAATCATTTTCACAAACGAATCTTCCACAAATAGTTGTGTAAGTGGTACTTTTGAATAAACAGTGAAAATTAGTCGAGCTGAGTAAATACCTAAGCGTGAGCCCTTCCAAATTTGAATTAGTTAATGTACCTACATATTTTCACAACTGTGACTTTGTTCTTGTTAAAGCTATCATTAATTAATTGAAACAATATTGTATTGCTGTTATTATAGCGTGCCCTCTTTTTAGAAACCAATACCCAGAAGGAAGGAAACATGCCTGAAACTCATCATGATTTGCAGATTTAAACATGTTTGAATGATGGAGCAGTGAATAGAACTTTTTTATAACCTTAGTGTCATTTTATATTCATAGTGCAGCCTCATATTTAATCTGCTTCCATTTTTGCTGTCCTCGATTTGGTTGAGACTGTTCTTATTAGTCTCCATTTTCTAAGCATAGGCTCAAAATACCCAAAGGCTATGTTGGCTATGTATTGTTGTTATTTCTTGTTCTTTTCTGCAAATATTCTTTTAGAACCTCGACAATTATAGCAGTAGTGCTTTGATTTGTGTACACCTAAACAGCAGGCAAATCCAAAGCAGCTCATTTAATTCGGAGCAAAACGAAGGCGACTACATATTTAATGACTTCGTCCTTAATTGAACATGCTGTGACATTTCCACTAAAGAGGTAGGAGCTTTAAAATGTGCTGAGGAGTAAAACTCTGAAAGGATAATTTGCTGTGATTAATTTACGCATCTTCTTACAAACAAACAGAAAGCAGACGTTAATGATTTGCATTATATGAGACAGTGTTACCTGTAAGATCTCCCACATCCAAGTGTTGGATATGGTGTTTCATGATGGATCAAAACATACAAGATGTGCATATTTTACAGAGCTGAGCGTTGTCAACCATGCAGCGTTAAGAGGCGATTCGCATCCTAATAATACTTGATGTACACATACATCTTCTGCCCAGAGGTGCAGATACAATAAGAGGAGCCTCAAAACAATGAATGAATAAAACAAGACTTGTGGCGACTGTGAGAAAAGGTGCTTTTAATTTTCCTCTCCAGATCAGTCTCTGAGCAGCACTGAATTTTTCAGTAGTCTATCAGTATTGGTGCCTAAGAGGAAGCCTGTCAAACAGAGCTCTGTTGTCTGTCGCTGTTTCTTGTGTATGATGGCAGAGCAACTGAGAAAGGTTTTGTCAGCAGACAAAGAAACCTTTTAATCACAGAAGGGGCCTCAAAAGACAGCCAGGGCAGCATGTTCTAATTGTGTGGCTCTTCATCTAATATTCCTAAAAGTGGAAAACACTGTGAACAGATTTTAGGCTGAGCCAGGGAAGTTAAATCTATAATCTACAGTCTCAAGTAGCATTCTTCATCTCAGGGCAGATCTTGTTTTGGGAGTTGGTTTCAAGTTGTTTTTGACTTGTGTGTTTCACTGCTGCTGTGTGTCATTTCTTATGAGTTCTTTCCTTTGTGATGAGAATCACAAGAATTGGGTCTGGAGTAGCTTGCTGGAACACAGTTAAAAAACAATATTAAAATTAAAAATATTGAAAAAAAATAAAAATATTGAAAAAATATATTTGGAGTCTTCACTAAAAGGCATCTGTGTTTAAAAATTGAAAGCCCCCAGCCTTTTACTAACCTAACATTTGTGATTTCAATAGCAATAATTTGGCTGGTATTCAGTTTGTTGATGAATAACTGAGACCACTGGGTATTGTTTTTCATTCAGACATAATGGGCACAATATGTTACAGTGACATGGCAATGTCTTTGTAGACAGACCATCTTAAATTCATTCATCAATCTGGGTCCTTGTGTTTGATGACTGGTTGGCATTTGGTGAAGACTGAGTGCAGGAATGGTGTCTGGTCTGTGATTCTGCTTTGGCATTATTTAGAACAGCAGAAGGCTCAAAGAGACATTGCACACACGTAAGAAAAGGTCACAGAGAAAAATGGAAAACAGCAGCAAATTGCCTCTCCAGCCCATTACTGGTCTTTCTTACCACAATATGTTACCCAGTTTGGCAAGCTGGAGGGCCAATGTGAACTATTGGCTCTGACTTAGGACAAGAACAAGTTAATCTGGTCTGGGTGCTTCCCTCTAGTCAACACAATCTATTTTCTTGTTTATTTGACTTACTCAGGTGAAAAAGGAAAAGAAAAAAAAAGGAAATTACCCTTTTTCGAATATTTGCAGTGTTTAACTTTTGATTATATACTTACCTAAAACCAAGATGTGAATATACTGATAAGACACTTTGAAGTGTGACATTTAATAATATGAGAAGACTCTAGTGAGCTGAATTTACTCCAGGAAGCCCAAGGCTGTTTTTTCTTCCAGATAAGTTGTTCATTTTTTCCTGTTTGTTTATTTTCGCTCCGAAATAAATGAAAAAGTGTTATAAATGATTCACAAGAAATTGCAGTCGCTAAAGCTAATGTTCTTTTTCATTCATTCCTGAGGTTTGTGACTAACAGTTGTACATCTGGTCTCTGAATGAGGATGTCATATCGTCATGACAGATTGGATAAACCCACAGAGTTCATGAATGACTGTGGCACTGCAAATGATTTGAATTTCACATTCCTGAACTCTCATATTTATCAGAATGAAAAAAGCACTGTAATCAAAGACATTTGCATTTATGCAAAATATGTTTACTGTAGGGCACCATTTTTGCTTCAACTGACCTGTTCATTGTTTCATTCTTACATAATATTGCTATTCTGTCTCAAAATTGCTCATTTGCATCTGTCCAGCCTGCACAAAGAGATGTAATCCTGACATGTTCTTGGGGTCTGGTTTCCCCATTATAAGTGAAATTGGGATATACTCGTTTTTGTCAGTTTCCTTGCAAAATTAAATTACTGGCAGCAACTATTTTGTTCACAGTGAGCCTGTTGTAATCTGTAACAATAGTTTATTTCTTTGAAACTGTTAGGATCCTGTGTTTTGTAGAACATTGGCTTAGCAGTATAAAATACAGCTTATGTGTATGTTCAATGAGGAGGATCTAAAATCACTCATTTGCTTGCTTTCCTGTGCTTCTCTACTGCTTGTCCGTTCTTTGCATCACTACCACTTTCCCACACTGTCTATCTCAGTACTCACATGATTACTCTAGTCCCTTTCAGACTTTCCTGTTCTCCCTTTCAGACTACCATTCATGCAAACCACTTCCTCCTCATCTTCACTTCACCTGGATCACAGACTCAAGCCTACAAGCTTCAGTCTTGATCTTCACCACCAGCATCTAGACTACTGGACATTCTGTAGTGCTGAAAACAATTTATTACTTTAAAATGTATCAAAGTGACAAACCCAATTCTGTAAAAGTTGGGAAACTGTGTAAAAAACTGTGATTACAAATTTCTATGATTACGAACAATTTCAGAATGTTACTCCAAAGTTCACCATGCCATCCACAAATACAGCTTAAAGCTCTATCATGCAAATAATTCAACTAAATTCAGCTTTATTTATATCACAAAAACAGCTGATTCAAGGCTGTTTATATTGGAAGGTAAAGACCCTACAATGATACAGAGAAAAAAGACAAAACCCCCAAAATCAGATGACACTCTATGACCAAGCACTCTGGTGACAGTGGGAAGGAAAAACTATTTTTTAAAGAAACTTCCAGCAAAGCCAGACTTTGTGACTGTGACTGGCCATCTGCTGTGACCACTTCGGGTAAGGGAGAAAGGCGGGACAAAGGCATGCTGTGGAAGAGAGCCAGATATTTATAATAACTAATGATTAAATGCAGTGTGGTGTATAAACACAGTGATTGAAAAAGGTGAAGGAATAAGAAATGCATCTTCTGAGCAGCCTAGACCTATTGTAGCATAACTAAAGAAGGATTCAAGATCACCTGAATCAACCTGAATTATATTCTTTGTTTTTAACATAATATTAAAAATATAAAACTTGTTTGTCTCCCGAATTCTAATTTAAAATATTTGGTGCATCATGACACAAAAATATGGCAGAGATGATCAGGACAGTTCAGTAGCTAAAATCCTACATCAGACAAGAACGGGACACTACTCCTCTCATAAAAGTTCAGCAACTGGTCTCCTCAGTTCCCATACGTTTACTGGCTGCTGTTAAACAAAACGGGAATACTGATCAACTATTCTCCCTGTCCCAGCTTTTCTAAGATCTGTTGCTGCTATCAAATCTAGAATGGTACATCTCCTCAGTTTAAACATTTGATATTGTTCTATTGTGAATCATTTTTAACATTAAAATGTTAACATCTTATATGGTATCCCAACGTTTCTGGATTATATTTTGATTGGAATATTACTTTAAGACACATTTGCCCAGGACCAGAAAGCTTAGTATTAGCTATTCAGGGACTACATTATATTCGATTAAATAAAAAGTGTGTGGGTTGCCTGATACTGTACATGTTGTTGGGTTGGGAGAGCTAAGTGATTTTTCACTCCCTTTGTAGAAAATTGCATAAAAGGCTGCTACATCATACTCAGCTTTTTAAACTCACACCTGTTGCTGTTATTTGGGTCTACCAAGTTCAAACAACCTCTTTAAAATGTACCATTAAGAAGCATGGCCACGTCCTTGCAAGTACACATGTTAGGTTTTGTCAGTGTCCATTACATTCTCTAAAGCTCTATTCAAGTAATTTCTTCAATTTTAAAAGAAGAAAAAAAATACAAAATACATGTAACCACAGAAAATTCTGTTAATATGGGCTGTTGGGTTTGAGGCACAGATGCTGGGATGATTTAGAACAAGTTTTACTCACTGCCATTACTGTCTAGAATAGGTGTTCTGAAACTTATAGTGACAGAAAAACTAACATTTTAAATGTTTAATGGCCTGATAAATTAGCTAACTAACTATCTTTACTGCTTAAGAAAATATATTCCAGTGAGTTCCCAGTCACACAGACTTAGAGACCTGTCAGCGACCCCTTGACAACCTCCAGTCCATGGAGAATAATCAGTGCTTCCTGATCAGCTGGTGAATGGTTGATGGAGCTTCCTGGCAGCGAAGGTACTCTGTTTGGTGAAATTGGTCACAAAGACGTGTAACATGTAACATGTTGCAATTAAATCTTCCTTGGAATTTCTTTGGTTGCTTACAGATGATCACATTTGCCTCTTGTTTGCATGGAAAATGCTGACTTGTCTGAAAGCACTTCGAAGGCAAACCTTTTCAAATTTACTACTGCTCAGTTGTGAGTGTTTGAAGACAAGTTGGTTTCAGTGCAAACTACAGCTGTTCGTGGCTTTCTGCTACTGACCAAAGCAGGAGGTTTTTGGTGCAGCACCCTCTTTGTGACCAGTTTCACCCAGGGACAGCCAGCAACTGCCACTCACCAACTGGTTGGGAAACACATAATCTTCCTTAGTGGCTGGGGAATGCCAGGGATGTTACTGCCTGATATCTAGGGCTGACTGACTAAAGCTTTGTAACTTACAATTATTGAAATAGTGCACACTTACATGTTATGAATTGAACTGCCTTTATTCTTTAGTAAAAACTAACAGATGTGTTATCTGGAAAATCAAGCTTTCCAACAGCTTGATGTTAAGTTACCTATATTGCTAAACTAAATCAGCAACATGTCCTGAACCATTTAGAGTGAGTACACCGCTTATCATGACTTTAAACTGCATCTGAGAATCAATGCTGACACGTGTCTATGAGTGTGGGGGGTTAGGGGGTAGTAGCTGATGAGGTTAGGGAGGTGTGTGGGTCTCTGTGGTATTTGCTTCAGTTTACAATCTGTTTGGAAAAGACTCACAGCACAGGCTCAAATGTTCAAGGCTGTGTTTTTTCGAGTGTATCCAGTGTCCAGGGCTCGTCAGGCATACAGCAAAAATCTGCCAGTTTAATGTGCTCACTGAACAGGAACATTGTGTTTGACTGCGGCTGTTCTTATCTGCCCCTTGGTAGTATCCTACTCACATTCTAATTTACTTTTCACTGAAAGGCATTTTTGTTATTAAATTATTCAAATGAAGACTGCCACAGTATATGAAATAAACTTAAAGAGAATGGGCTTAGATTCCACTTTAGGCAATAATGGCTGCTTGCCATTTTCCAAAAAGAGAATCATTTAAACCAATAACCCTCAAACCATGTAGGAGGGGAAAAGCAATAAAGACTACTCTGTCATGTGGATACCACACAACAAGAAGTGGTAAATCAAAACCCTCTATGAAGAGCATTTCCTTCTAAGTATCAATGCCAGTTATATTAAGTAAAAGGTATAATTCTTTGCTAATTTAATGCAATTAATGTTGCTTTAGATCATTTTTGTATATCGTCTTTGTTAAAAATATATAAAAAGGTAGAAATGTAGGTGGAATCAAAAGGGTGACCTACAGGGTTTAAGTTTATCATATGAAACGAATTCACTATTTCATTAATCTGACCATAACAA
Organism: Pundamilia nyererei; assembly: GCF_000239375.1. Taxonomy (NCBI): domain Eukaryota; kingdom Metazoa; phylum Chordata; class Actinopteri; order Cichliformes; family Cichlidae; genus Pundamilia; species Pundamilia nyererei. The sequence goes on from NW_005187419.1 coordinate 1,072,721, forward strand.
ATAACACATGGGAAACAAAGTACACTAGCCCCACTTTTTCAGGAGTGTGTTCACTGAAGTGAAGAGCATAGCAGCATTTTTCAGAGCTTTGTAGAAGGTTTCAAGCTGAATTTCCACAAGTAATCTTTCAAGAATTTATTAGCTTAAGCTTTGACGCCACAAGGAGATATTTTGAGTGGAGTCTTACTTCCACTAGTGGTGGATTAACTATGTGTTGACAATAAATGTGATATTTATTTCATATCATAAACGACTGTGTGAATATTCTTTTTGCATGATTTAGTACACTAGATCATTGCACTTTGTTTTCTGATTTGGTTAGAGGAAGAAGTTAGAGGGTAATCTCCCTGTTAGCATTTATGATATATTATGGTATTATATTTCATTAAACATCATTATTGTGAAGTTTTTTGGCCATGATAATTGTTTTCTGAAAATCCGATATCTTGGCATCCCTAACTTGGATGTTGTCAGGTATATCATTTGCAGAGACTGATCCATTTAGTTTCAAGCCATATTAAATTGACTAGAAATGTCTGATGTTTGGATGGGACAGCTATGTTAATTTCACTCCTTTGTGGAAATTGACATGAAAGACCATCACATCATATTCACCTCATTACATTTGTACCTGTTGCTTGCCATTTAGTGCTTCTGAAGTCCAATAGTGTAGAGAGCCAAAAACATAAAAGAACAACAACAAAGCTGAAATCTGACAGGTCATTGCAACATCTGTGGTACGGCACACACACACAAAAGGAAAAGACTGGCAAGAGTGATGATTGTGAAAAAGTAAACTTTTTTGAAAGTAGTTTCAATTACAGGAAAACTGCACTAGGAGGAAATTTCATTTAGTCTAAACTAAGTCATGCTATTTTGTAAGACAGTGATCAAAATACACTACATAAACTCCACATACCATTAAAAAATATCACATGAAGTACAAAGCAAAAGAAAATGAACTCTTCCTTCAAGACATGTCAGCCTATAGGCTATTGCACCAAGCAGCATTATTTAAAAATGTCTTACACCTACTAATCTATATGTGGTTCAAATCTCTTTATGCAGGTAAGCGAATACCAGAGCTGATTCAGCTCATCTGGATGTTGTGTTTTCAGTAGTAGAAACCACTCATACGAGTGGCTTCTTCACTCTGTACAGTCTAGCCGAGACTGAAGAAGTCACATGGATAAATGATGAAATATTTCTCCCGCTGAAAAAACTACATCCAAATGAACAGAACAAACTTTCTGGCATATATATGTAAGTCATTACTCCCCAACGAGACCGTTTATACATTGCTGCACCTCCTTGTGGATGGTGAAGGACGTGCAATTTCTTAACTAGATGTAAATAAATAAATATATAAGTAAATATGTCACTTATTTTTCACAATGCACTATATCTCTTTTATTTTTCAAAAAGTCTTTGATAGTATCTGATTGATCTTCAATGGTTACCTAGGTTCAGTCAATCCTGAGCACACGGTACACCTCACCTGCCAACACAGCAGCACAAGAAAATCTTTGAAAAGGTGAATTTTAGATATCTCAATATCAGATGATCTGATACCCTTGCTTAGTCTATAAATATGGTGTCAGTGATAGATGGTCAAGATATTCTATAAATCAGGCTTTCATAACAGCCAGTGCCGAACTGCTGTCATACTGTTGTATGCCTGCTATCAGATCATCTCTGGCTTTGCTGGTAAGTAACAGTGTAGGTGGGTGTTATTCTAAAGAGCGGGTCCTTGCAGGTATTTTCTTTGCTTGCTGGCTTTACCAGTAAATAGCGGTCTCTGTTTTATCATCATTGTTTATTGTGTAATTCTGCCAGACATTGTTGGTGTGTGTAGCTTGTTCTCTGTACATATTTGATTATTATTTTTTCATTGACAGATGTTATGTGGTTAGGTTATCATTAGGACAGATATCACATAGGAAGGCATGCATGACTAATGCACATTTTACAGCATATAACATTTATACATATTTTATTCATGTGCATGTTGAGAGTGCTACCCAGAACTCTAACACATGCTGTGCTCCCCAACACTGTTTCTATTATTTACATCCAAAGCCAATACATAATGCAAATGTGGGCATATTTTTTATGTAATGCAGTCAGAAACAAGGTTCTGGAGTAAAACTGGGGTAGTGGATGGGTGTATGAGGTTGGAGTTCTCAGTCTTTTGATGTCTTCTAACATTTGATAGCAATGAACTGTTTCGCCATTTAACAAAAATGAAGAATAATTAATAATACAAAAAGATGCACCTGAATGCATTGTGAGGCAGGGTATTACACCACAGGAAGGTTTACACACTCTTCCCCCCCAAAAGAGACAAAAAATAAAAAATGCTGTTCTGCGTTACCATTAAACCAAATATTACCTATTAAAAATCCTCTGAATACCTCCAACAAAATGGCTTTGGAATCACCAAAGGCAAATGGCAATAATTTCTGTAACTCATTTTTACAACACTTCATCCCCAGGAAGCTGTAGAAAAATGTTAACTTTGCTCCTGCTGAAAGTGACTTCAGGCCCTGAAGCACTTTGGCAATTAATTAGAGATTTCTAATGATGGAACCATAGTTATGAATAATCTTGTCCCAAACCGCCAGAGTTAGCATAACCTTAAGGGAGCTCTACATGCAGGCTTATTGTAAGTATCATTACTATTCGTTTAATTCTTCCAACCATTATATATCACCCTTATATATCACCCTTTGCTATCTACCATCTGATAAAATCTGTTTGCATTGCTCTGATCACAGCTCAAGTCAGACATTAAATAAACCAACAGTTTGTTTATTATTACCCATTCCCTTTTTCGCATTGAGAGTTTAGTAATTTTATAGCATCTCTGAGTGTTTTTTTTTCCTATTAACATCACAGGAAGGATTACTGTTGTGGATTAGAAGCACTGAGTCATGTGTGGGTAGAACAGGTAAGCAGAAGCGAAGTGTTGCTATGGTGTTGGATTTGAAAGTACTCTTTATGTTTCAAGATATCAGACTTGCGTGGGCAAAGTCTGTGCAGTTGTCATCCAGCCGACCTCCAAGCTCAAGTCACATTTCTCTGTGCAGCATTTGATCTCAAATACAATGATAGATGGATAAATCAGAACTGTGTTTGCAGCAATAAAACTGTGAAAATGAGTCAAAAGCTTGTTTAAAGATACAGCAACATGGAAAAACATCAAATTATTAATACTTCTGCAAGATATTTTGAAAGAAAAATAGTAACTACAAAAAGTTGCATATGAAGAGTGGAGCTGAAACACAAAGAGGAAAATGGCAAAACTAAAAGAGCCACATGTTAGCATTTGAAGAGAAACCAGCAGGTTTCTGCCTTCCAGCAGAAGGAACCTGTTTTAGAAACCTACATTGCCTCTCATTAAATGTTCATAATATAACTATGTCATCCAGTGCAATCATTAACTTTTCAATAGCCAATAGCCAAAACTCATTAAATTTTACTTCAGCTCTACATCTACTCTACATTGGCAGTAAAACAACACACAAAAAATATAATTTCCGTGCTAACAGAATGATTTGTTCTGTAAACAGTTGAGAAAATTTCCCCCAAAATCACATATTTTCCTAAATATTTGCTTTACATAAATTCAAAACTGTAACTATTAAACACTAACTTTCTAAAGCAAAATGCCAACTGAATGAGATTAAGAGTTAAAAGAATACAGTATAAAAAATATAACATCAACTGTCCACAATATGCTGAACATGTCATCCTTTTGTATAGTTTTCAAATTCTGAAAGCATATCATTGCAGATAAAAATATCTTATCATATCCTGCAGACACTATCACCTGTGAAGAGAACAGCACAACCCCCATAGTTAAGCTCTGGCATGCAAAAGCAAAGCTCCAGTAGACAAACACACATTCCAAAAAAAATAATAAAAAACCCACCACACAATGACTTCTACTTCCCTTGTTTTCTTCCTCAGACAGGCATCCCAGTGGGCTGAACATACTGGCTGATATACTGTACAGCATGTGTACAAAAAGTCCCATCAGTGCAAAAAGTGATCCAGCTCAGTCACAAATTGTTTGCCCTCTCTGCCTCAACATTCTGTGTGCCAGCAAATAACATTTTTAAGAGGCAGTACCTGACAATGAACCCCCCCTCAGGTATCTGGAAACTGTTGTCTTCCCACCAAATTCAACAATGCAGAGTCAAAATCTCTTTCAGTACAAGTGAAAAAAATATTCATGTGAGTAGCAAACAGTAAACAGGTTATTTAATGATTTATCCAAATAAATGGTAATATGTTTAATAACCAAGTATGGAAAAAAGACTGGAATCATTTTTTCTTTCTAATTCATTAATGCAGGCTTTTCATTGCAATCAATGTTGGAATGACTCTTAATGCAATTAGTGCAGGCTGCATAAATTGGACTCAAGTCAGAATCAAGTCTTTGCTTCACTTTTGGTCAGGTTGGTTAAAAAAAATAAATATGAACAATTATGTCTGCAAATATGAAAGTGGTTACATGGCATCATAATACTGTAGTTTACATCCAACTCTAATTGATTTGCTGCTGCCAACATATGTGATTAGACTTGTTCTTCATTCTTCTCTTCCCTGCATTCTGCTGCTTTTCTTTAAAGTGTGATAGTATCTTGACAGTGTTTTGCCTAACTTTTAGCTCCATTCACTATCCAGAGTCACCGCTTCACATACTTGTGTGAAACATCAATTGTCTAGGGTCCTGTTGCTGTAAAATTTCCTCTAAAACCCAATTAGAATCTGACACCTCTCTTTGAATATAGCTTTATTATATCACCAAGTGACCTCCTGTAACAGGATTTTATTCACAAAAGTACAATTTTGCTGTTATGCTTAGATATTCTGGCATTCTGATTATGTTAACTTAAATTCAACATAAAGGATGGGCATAGCTTCCACATCTGAAGGCAGAAAGTCCTTAAATCTAAATTATTCCTAATGACCATTTTCCTTGACAAAATGACCGCACTGCATGTGATTCATGTTCTTACCTCAATTATTTATGGTCTCAACCGTTATAAAGTCCTATTTAATACAACACAATGTTCATTCTATAAATTATAGACCCTGACAGAGTAAAATTGAAGCTCAACTAAGATATGCCCCAGAGCTTAGCTACTCTACAAGTCCATACTTATTGGTTTTTCAGTTAGATCTACCACTAACTCCTGACATGTGTTAAAAAAAATAGATGGTTATGGCCAAAATAGTTAAACGGGCCTTCAAAAACCAGTGTGTGATGTTGTGGTTATAACCATCGACTGTTACCAGTTTTCATTAGCAGAGGCATCAGAAACGAACAACAGTACTGTGAAAAGCTATGAACTCCTGGTAAACCAGCTGCGCACATCACTGGGGCCCTGTGGTGTTATTTTAAGCATGAAAGCATCCTAATAAACTCTTAAGCACTCACAATGATTAGCTATTGCATAACTGTGCCAGGGTTAAAGCCCAGTTTTAATGTAGTTTGGGTATTACTAGGCTTTGGTCTTGGGCTGTATTCCAGAAGGACAATTTAGGAGAATTACTGGAGGCACTTCAAGATGTCAAGATACCCATTCCATCAATGAAACTTTGTGCTGCTGAAGAAAAATACATCTCTCACATGTGGCCTTTGCCAATTTGCCACATGCATACTTTAAATTAACTAACATACAACAGTACAGCTGACTGACTGCCAGACCACTGCATGCTTTATTCTGTTTTTCTTTCTGATTAGAAAAAGAACTGTCCACTGTGTGGGCTGATGCACAGAAATTCATAACAACATAATAGCAGCAGCCTTTTGATTTCATTTGAGCACATTTATAAAGAGAACATTTTTGTGTTAGGAAGAGGTGGGAAGAATTCATGGTATTCATATGGGTTACTACACTTACATACATACAGCATCTTTTGCACATATGCTGTTTAACATCACTGTCATCGCTAATATCTGCAATCGCATTAGAAAGCTAAAAAAAAAGGAAAAAACAAATACCAATAAAGCACTGTGAGCCCTTATGCACTCCAGAGGATTTTTTTTGTTTTGCTGTTTATTAAAAATGAATTAAAGTGATGTTCACTTTGGCAGGAAGCCTTGGATACACCAAGCAATTAAATGCATTATCACTTCTGAAATACAGATTTTTCAATGTTCTGGCAGGTACTCTCCATGCTTCCATTGAGAAAAAAATTATGTAAAGGAAAAACAAAGTGGCATGAATGCTCAAATGGAGACTTTGAACATGTTATTTATTTATTTATTGTTAATATTTATTTTGCTTATTACCAGCATTGTTCCACAGTACCAAAAGATATATGGAAAAATTTAATGTACACATAATCGCCGTCTCTTTGAGGAGTCTCGGACACTGACTGTGTAAGAACAATGGATAAAAGTAACCAATGTGCAAGCTGTGCCAAGTAAAGTAGATCCATCCCTGCAAAAACAAACATAATATATTAAATATTACTATTTCAGATGCATAGTCTTTGCCAAAATAATATACTAAACTTCAAACATCTACAAAAATTAAAAAGATTAATCTTGGTGATAAACATAACTGCACGAAATTTTAAGTTTTTCCTTTCATATGATCAGATGGTTGGAACATAAGGCTGTTGGCTCTGTCTTATTCTTTATTTGTATCAGACTTTTGATGATATCCACCAAAGCCTCTAACTTTAATACAAAAAATAACAATTTAGTTATTTTAAAGTTAGGTTAGCTGGGGGCAGAGTATCCAACCAAAGGTCTTGTAAAGAGATGCAGCTGATATCCATTTTCTGGAGATATTTTGGCAACTGATAAAGAATTACTCATTTTTGAATCAGACCTTTTCAAGGGACCTTCAGCCTGCATGGTTCTTGTGAACTGACTGAGAAGAACTGACTCACAGCAGCTTAAATACTGTGAATCAGATATGCTACAATTCCTTACTATATTTTATCCTTTATGAATAAAATCCAAAGACCTCGCAAAAAGACGCATGCACTGCAATTCATTCATTGTATTTGAAAGTTCTTCTATATAATATCTTCTTTATTTAATCTCTATTTCTGTCTAACTTTACAATCTAAATTTACTCTGTGTTTAGTAACTGTGCTGGGAAATCACATATTCAAACACACTGTAAATGACAATGAAAAAAAAAGTTTTGTCAGACAAACTTTAATCAAGTCCTCAGGCCAGATACAAACAGAACCTGCACTCACTGATAAGTATTCTTATTGTTATTTATTGCAGAGCAAAGAATGGCAGTTGAGTTGGCCTTGTTTATAGCTAAATACCATCAATCTGTCCATATATATACATATTTTCTCAGCAACTTGTTCAAATTAGAGTCATGGGGGATTAGAGCCTATTCCAGCTGTCACAGTGTAAAAGGTGGGGCAAACCCACAGAGCTAAAGCTACAAGTTTAAAAGTTGGTAAGCAGAGAAACCAGTGACCAAAAATACAAACACCATAGATATAATAGCATATACAAACAGCAATGACTATACCCTAATAACAGAAAAAATGACTGGACACCCCTAATACCACATCCTCTACAGGGAACGTTACAAAGTCAGTATAATAAGAGAGGCACCTCAATATCAACTATATTTAATTTTGTGTACATATAAACTGGGATATTTATAATTAGAGCTATTTGTATATATTTTGCTTTATTGCAACATATTGTATTATTTAGTTTAGTTTAGTTATCTGCTGTTTTTACTGTCTTGTGATCACATAATTTTCTCTGGGATTAATAAATTATTCTGATTCTAATGATTCAGTACAAAAGTCACCATACCTAACCTCCATGCTAGGCTTCTGATTGTGTATTCGGTCCAAGAACAGGGTTATTACACAATTCATCAGGTTAGTTCTGTTATTAAGTGTTAGATACAGTAGGAGTGCTGGATTTGCTTGCATTAGTATTTTCTTTGTTTTCCACTGGGAAAGCCCAGGCTGTCCTGCTGTACTCTCTGGATATTACGAACTTACCTGATGGACACTACCTGAGCATAAATATTCAAACTCGGTGCCACCATCTGTGCTGCCACATTAGAAATAGCATTATCATTTTACAAAACAAAAGCATTAATACCATACACTTGTAGAATTACAATACTCCTTTTCAGCCTCAGAGACACTATGGCATTTTTAAGAGTGCACAATTATTCAAATTCTAGACATGTTTTAAAAGCGCAATTTGCATAATGCAAAAAAGGTAGGGCAGGGATTCACAGAGGTGCATTATTACCAGTGACACTGAGGGTAAACAGATGAAAGCACCACAAAATACAGATTTTAATCAAAATAAATGTTATATAATATTATATAATGCTAACAAAAATACAACGATTTTCCTTTTCCTTTTCTTTATGTTTTCATTTTAAACATTATTTAACTTTATATGAGTATTTATGCATGTGTTCACCACGGATTAGTTCTAATATGGTTATCCTAGCTTATTTCTTACAATTACCACTGAATAAAATCCTCTGTACAAAAAAACCCCCAAAAACAACAAAAAAAACCAACTGTTTTTAATTAAAGCCTGTTGCTTAGAAATGCTCAAGCCAGCCTCTAATCTTAAAGCAGCATGATATTGAGTACAAGGGTAGATTATTTTCAGGTCAAAATTTAATTCTCTTCCCATCAAAATCAAAGACCTGAACAAAGGACGTCACTTCTTCATGTTGTCGAATTGGATTTTTCCCTCCTAAAATGTAAGAGAAAAATGTTGTCTGATGTCTTTACTGAGTAGAGGATGTCAATGAAGCTTTTTATGTGAGCTGCTGTCTAACTGCTTTACTCTGGTCTGCTTCATTTACTTAATAGTTTTCACCTTTTTAGTACAAGCTATTTTACTTTTTTACAGAAAGTAAAAAGTTTCTGCATCAGAAACTCCTGAAACCTGGAAGAAAACACCAAAATGCAGAAGAACAGCATGTGAGAGAGAATGTCTGCATTTAACAGTTGGTGAAATATTTAGTTAGGAAAATCCAACATTTAACTTTAGTTAAATATTTAGTTTAGAAAAAACCTTAATTTGGGGTTTACTGAAATATTTAACTTAGGGAACACTCTGCGTGATTTCATTAAATATTCATTTTGGAAATGTAACATTTAGTTAAATATTTAGTTTGGGACCAACTTCTGTTACAGCAAAAGCATTTTTGCATGTTTTTAAATAGTGTCTTAAAACATGTTACAAAATATCATTGAGATGATATGATATGATATGATATGATATAAATATAATGTATTTATTTCACTTATTTAATCCATACAGTTCTTCAGCAGCCACAATATAAAGTTTAGGCTATTCAAAGATCATGACATACCACCTTTTCCTATGGATAACATGTCATATTAAACATATATCCCTCTTGGGAACAGCTAACATTTAAACTAACTGGAGCTGATGAAATCTTACTTGATGAAATGTAGTTGTCCACATTTCACTGAACCAGCAGATCAGAAAAAAACAAAAAACAAGTAGGCTATATCTGTAGAGTGGTTGAATTATAATTCACATATCCGTGTTATTAATTTTACTTAATTCAGGGTCCTAGGTGGGTTGGAATCTAGCCCACCGATTAACCTATCATACGTGTCTTTGGACAGTGTAAGGAAACCTATCATACGTGTCTTTGGACAGTGTAAGGAAACCAGAGTCCCTGAAAAGAAACCACACATACACATAGAAAAGCCCCAGCTGACCAGCAGATTCAAACCCAGGCTCTTCTTGCTGTGGAGTGCAACCACTCCACCACTCAGCTACCCTTTAAATTAATCAAGTTGAAATTAAGAAGATAAAATTACAGACCTTACCTACACACATTATCTAAGAATATTACTTGAGTCTCAGTCTGGGAATACATCTAGTCTGCATACATCTAGTCTTATTTCACACATTCTAGGTGGGCCAGTGGGCATCCAGGCCAAGACTTCCTGTTCCATCTGCAGGTCATTGTTACAAATATTATACACTTTAAAAAGCTAATGGAAAGTTAAATTGCCATCAGATGATACGCAATGATTTCAATATTGTTTTTCATCTAATCCAATCTATCTTTTGCTCTCAACACACACTATTTATTTCCAGACAAGTATTTGGGCTTTCAACACTGATATTTAGTAGCATCTCGTTTTTAATTCCTCTCGTTCTTTTGGCTGCTCTCATTAGGAGTCACCACAACTAATAATTTTTCTCTTTCTCACCCTGGCATACTCCTCTGTCACACCAACCCTCTGCGTGACCTCCTTCACAACATCCACGAATATTCTTTGTGGTCGTCCTCTTTTCCTCCTGCCTGGAAGCTCCAACAACCTTTATCCTCTGCACATGAGCAAACCATGTCAACCTTGCCTCTCTAACTTTCTCAAAACTACTCATCCTCAGCTGTCCCTCTGATGTACTCATTTGTAATCCTGTTCATTCTAGTCATTCCCAATGAAAATCTGAGCCTCTTCAGTGCTGCCATCTCCAGCTCGGCCTCCGCTCTTTTTGTCAGTGCCACTGTCTCCAAACCATACAACATAGCAGGTCTCATTACCACCTTGTAAACCTTCCCTGTCACTCTATCCTGCCATCCTTCTGCCACAAATCACCCCCGACAGTCATCCACACCTACTCCACCCTGCACTCTCTTCTTTACCTCTCCTGTGCATCGTCCACCGCTTTGAGTGGTTAACCCCAAGTATTTAACTCGTCCACCTTCATTGCCTCTGCTACCTGCAACTTCACTGTTACATCTGTCTCCCTCTCACTCACACGCATGTATTCTGTCTGTCTTCTGCTGACTTCCATTTCTCTTTTCTCCAGAACATATCTCCACATCTCCAGGCTCTCTTCTACCTGCTACCTCCCTACTCTCACTATAGATCACAATGTCATCTGCAAGTATCTTAGTCCATGGACACTCCTCCCTGACCTCATCTGTCAGGCTGTTCTGAGAAATCCCTGAGAAGGGGCTCAGAGTCAACACTGATGAAATTCCACCCCCCACCTGTCACTCCTACTTCATCTCACCGCTTTCTTCATCCTGCACCACCCTCACATACTTCTCTGCCATCCTGACTTCCTCAGAAAATACCACACTTCCTATCATGGCACCCTATCATATACTTTCTCTAGATCCACAACGACACAGTGCAACTCCTTCTGACCTTCTCTATACTTCTCCATCAACACTCTCAAATCAAACATCGCCTCTGAAGTGCCCTTTACAGCATGAAGTCATACTGCTGCTCCTGGCTGTCACCACTCTTCTTTACCTAGCTTCAACAACTCTGTCCCATATTTCATGGTATGGCTCATCAGCTTCATCCTGATAAGGACACTTCTTCTCCATTCCTCAGGCATCCTCCCACTCTCAAGGATTGTGTTAAACAGCCTGGTTCAAAAGTCCACTGTCCTCTTTTCCAGACATCTCCATACCTCCACAGGTATGTCATCAGTACCAACCATCTTTCCTCTCTTCATCGTCTTCATAGCTGCCCTTGCTTCCCCCTTACTACAGCTACTTTCCCAGTCACTGACAACATTTCCCTACCACCCAGAGCCTATCTCAGCTCCTTCCTGAAGTCTGTGCAACAACCTTCCTTCTTCAACTTCCACCATTTAATCCTTGCCTCTTCCTGTTTCTAACGTATTACTAATAAAGAAATAGTTGGCTCATTCATCAAATATACCTTTCCCCAATAGATCCCAACCAGGTGAGACAATGAGTCAAAACATAGTCCTCCATCTATATAGGTTTTAAACAAGCAAGTCAACAAACAACCTCCAAAAGAGGAGAGCAAAATCTGTGAGTTCCCCGATGCTTTGCATGGACAGAGCTGTCTGTTTTCCTGCTGTTAAAGGCTGGCTACAGTATAACACATGTCTTTCCATATATTTTCCAAGCATACTCTGTTCCTATAACACGCATTTCTAGCTTCCTGAAACTATTTGACATTCATTTATATATTATAGTTATTCAGCCACACACGCACACAAAAGCGCGGCTAAGCCTCGCTCTTCTCTATGCTCCCATGCACTGAAAACCTTAGATAAGTGCTTTCAATAAACGACCTTGCACAAATAAATGTTCAAGACTGGAAGACTTGTTGGAGAGAATGTTCCTGCCCCTGAGCAGAAAAGCAGGAGAGAACCAAATCCAACAAGAGGCTAGTAGAAAAATATGATTTGTGTTTGTGTGAGGTTGTTTTTATGCTCGTTGATGGAAATCAATAAAAGCATCTCCAGAAGGACAAAGACACTGAACAATATGAATTAAAAAAGAAAAAAAAAGAAGATTCTATAAGACCGTAGAACATCTTTATCATCATGTCATCATTAAAATGCTTGTTTATGAAAGTAACTGTTCATTAGTTTAGCTCCCTTTTTTCCGATTCAGCTTCAAAAGGTCTTTCTGTTTTCTTACTGAACATCCGATAAGAAATCTGCACAATGAGTAATGACAATCTCATTCTGACACGTGAATCATACTGAAAAATATGCTTATCGCTCTGTAACACAGTGTGAATATTAAATGAGCAGTTTATCTAAATGATGAAGTTAAATGACAACAATATTTTCCGCCAGATAAAATTATCATTTCAAATGTCTCTCTATTCAGTAGCCCCCTCACCTTTACAACCTCTCCCATAAAGTGAAAATGTCCTCTGAATTTTAAATCTGCAATATAAAGATGCTTGTTGTGAAAAGGTCAGAGGGCCTCTTTCATTTAGCCTTTGAGACTTTCAGGGACTGTTATCATTACCAAACTTACGTTCAGTCCAAACTGCTACAGCCTCAACATGCTTTTGATGATGTTACATTTCTGGGTGTCATTTTAAATATTCATTGAAACTTATGATCTGGTTTGAGTGCTATGAAAATGCCATCTGTGCAATCAAACTTTCATGATATATTGATTCTAAAAAAACTGGATTTAAAACAGACCTAAGCCTTTGAAGAGCACAATCCCATCCCATATTTTCCACTCCATCTGCTATGTTGATTTGCCAGCTTTTATACGTTGGCTTTATTTGTTTTTTCTTGAATCATATGCATTTGCAATTCCAAACTTTTGCCAAAGTAATATCTTTCTTTAGCACAGAGTGGACAAGCAAGCTTATCTGTTGAGAGCCAATTTTCTTTTAGAACTCATTCACAAAAAAAGAAAAAAAGAAAGAAGGGAAAAAAACATCACTGCAAGCAGCAAATTTCACTAATAATGTAAATTTCGTGTCTAATTGGCAGCTCACCAGCTGTTTCTCATCAAAATAATGAGTCTGTTTTTCCTTTATGAGAAAATTATCTATCTTCTTTAGACACTGAAAGCTTGGCTTCAGTTACTGTGTATTTCTACTGATGCAGTTTGCCCTGACTACACCACTGCACCCTGAGGTTTCCAGATCTGGCCTGAACTTGCCTATCATTGCCAGCAGCTAAAAAGGCGAGGGAGAGAAAGAGAAAGGGAGCGAGACAGAGAGAGACTTTAACTACCAGCAGGCAGCTCATTCACTGCTTAAGACTTACTGATTTATTTCCTGTCTTTGTTGGTTAAGACAACACAGACCCTTTCATAAGTCTTCCTGCTCATCTTCATCCTCCTTAATGGCTCACTGCACAGTTTGATTGTATGCAGATGAGGGAATCTGAGGAAGTCTCTTTTTTTGGACATGCATAACTGCAGGGTCTTAGATCTGCCACTTGAGTGTGACTTATTAATGATTTCTGGGACTTCAACCCTTGCATATGCACTGAGCAATATAAAAGGTTAATAGGTATTTTATTTTCACAGTCTGGAGAAAGGCTGGTCAGATTACAGTTATTGGTGGATATTAGCCAAATGCATTATAAGCAGTCAGCATAAGAAATTGAGTGGCAGCCATTCAGCAGGATGAGCATTGGCTCAATAGATTGTTAAGAGAGAAACTACCTACAAGGACAAAAAAAAAAAATCCAAGCAAAATCCAACCAAACCACCAAATTTTCTGCAATTTTCTCATTAAAGACACAGGGAAATTTGAAATTTGGACCTGGTGATAGTCAGTGTAAAGAAAAGCTCAAACTATGGAGATTTAGAAACTCAATTACACAAGCACATTAATATACATGCCTCCTCAACATACACAAAACACTTTTGACACTTGCCACTATACATAAACATTAGTGTGAAAACCATAGCACTCCAACTGAGTTTCATTGTGACATCAGATATATTTCCAAAGCTCCACTTAGAGCATTTATGAGTCATTTTCTTCTCCAGCACAAAATATATTGCTAAGTGACTGCATGCAATTATGTAGTATGAAAGATGTGATACTGAGAAGGTTCACAGCATGAAGTGTCATTGTTCCAATATACATTGTATAGCGTGTTCTTCAGTATTACCTGCATATTGCTAATACACTTCATAAAGAAAAAAGTGCATATATATATATGCTCATTGAATACCTCAGGCAGCAGAAATCCAAGATAGAGGAGCAAGAGGAGGAACCACTATTGAAGGTATGTACCACTGGTAGATAGAGGAAGTGGCTGAACAAAGCTGGGGTCTATCACACCAGGCAAGACACCAGGTGCAGGCTGTATAAAGATGCCCCTAAGGCAATCCAGCACATAACAGCAGGGTGTAAGATGCTAGCAGGCAGGGCATACATGGAACGCCATAACCAAGTGGACTACATAGTATACAGAAACATCTGTGCCAAGAATGGCCTGGAAGTCCTGAGGTCAAAAGGGGAGACGCCTCCTAAGGTGCTTGAGAATGACCGAGCTGAGATCCTGTGGGACTTCCAGATACAGACAGACAAAATGGCGGCGGCTAACCAACCAGACATAGTGGTGGTAGACAAGGAGAGGAAGACGCTCCCAGACCTCTGGTAGAGGACCCAAGGTTGAAGGATAGACCGCCACACATGTCTTTCCATAGATTTCCCAAATATACCCTTTTAGTATAACACACAGTTTTAGCTTCATGAAACTATCTGATATTCATGTCATGGTACAGTTAAAGCTGGAGACAGAGCAATACTGGAATAGCATTGGGGATATCTAAGAGCAGACCACGGCAACCTCCTTGAACAGGGTTCAGTAACCATCACAGTTACAGTCATCCAAGAATCCAAGGGTCTCCAGTATGAAGAGTTGGACAGCACCAGGCCCCAACATGATTCACACCTACTAGCTGAATAAGCTAACTGCACTCCATGAGTGTCTGGCAGTACAAATGAACCAGTTCCTAGTCAACAAGAGACACCTAGACCAAAGGCCAGAAAGTGCTGATCCCCAAGCATCCCCCTGAAAGACCACACTAATAATAATGCTCCTATCAGGCATTATAGCAGCACAGATGAACAGGCACATGGTTCAGTACATGTGCGGGACCCAGAAAGGAATTGGCAGAGGAGGACCCAACCAGAGGAGTGAAACACCAGATCTTGGTAGATGAGCAGTCGCCCAAGACTGCAAGACCAGGCTGACTAACCTATGCACCACCTGGTTGACTACAAGAAAGCCTACGACTCAATGGCCCACACCTGGATCCTGGAATGCATAGGACTATACAAAATCACCAGGGACTTAAGACACTTCATCAGGAACTCTATGGGAACAACACCAAAGGCCAACTTCAAGCCAACACCCCAAGTAGGCATCAAGTGCGGTATCTACCAAGGTAGAACACTGCTGTTCTGCACCCCCTCAGTGAGGTTATCAATATGATGTATACCTTGTATACCCCTGCTAGGTTTACATCATATACCATCTCAATCTGCAGATTGTGGTGTTGATCTTATTCTTCCCATTCAGCGGACTCCTCAGGACTTGCCCTACTCTCTGTAGGTATTTGGTAGTTGCGGCTTTCCGTAACGGCCCTTTTATGGTTCTCACTTGCCTCTGGGATTCCCAGGTACCTTTAGCTGACGTAGATTTTTGTGGTATTGCCTTCCGGTAGTGTAGTCCCCTCATTTCTGACTGCCTTCCCTTTCTTTGTTACCATCTTACTACATTTCTACAGCCATTGCTGTAGATCCTAGTGGTATGGATCAGTCAATCTGTCATGTGAAGCTGTGTGGCAGGCAGGATTGGACCCAAATGCATGACTCATAGACGGAAGGTAAAACTAAAGGTGGCAGCTTTATTGTTGGGAAAAATGGTCAAAAACATAAACTCACAAAAAACAAACTAAACTTTAGAAAAATGGAAGGTAGAAACATAAACACTAGGGAAAAGAAAACTCTAACACCATGAAATAAGAGACTCACGCACATGAGGTGGTACGACATGACAAAGGGCAAAGGCAAACACGGGGGAATGGGAAACAGTGGAAGGGAGACAGTTGGGATTAATTAGACATAACGAGACGAGGGAAGCAAAACTAGAAACTAGAGATGGCACGATACCACTTTTTTATGTCCGATACCGATATCATAAATTTGGATATCGACCGATACCGATATGAATCCGATATAGTGTATTTTTTAATCAATAAAACAGTTTTTTAACATCTTGCTGCATTTTGTATAAGTTCAAACTCAAGTTAAAAAAAACCCACACTAAAGCTATTCTGTTATACCTGTATGCAAAAAATACACTGCACCCAAAATATTTCATAGTTCAGCAATACTGATCAATCAAATAAACTTAAACCTACTCCATCATCCCTATTCTGGTATTTTAAAGAGTAAGCAACATAACTAATAGGGTTGCAAACTCCCAGCAAAAAATAAATAAATAGGGAACCACTCCCCACCTCATGATGCTTAATCGACGTAATCAACTTTAATTTGATGCAGTGTGAAAAAAAAATGCACAGAAATAAATTATTTTTCAATAATAATTAAATAGATTCAACATCTTTCTTCAACAGAACTGCAGACTGCACAGATGGTACCTTCCCAAAGGAAAAAGTACTAGCTTGCTAGGGTATATCAGACTTAATAGTTACTATATACAGTAATGGACTTCTATACATTTTTCATCAGATTAAAACTTTGGGTGTAAGATTCAGATATTTACTTAATAAAAGCTAGACATTTTAAATGAGAATAAGAAAGAAAAGTATGTCTTTGTGCCCCCTTTTCCCTGTTCATGCCCTATCGGCCCCCTTGGCTAAACTTTGCTAGATCCACCCCTGCACAGTTACCAGTGTCAGCTATGTAGAAAAAGATCCTGGTCTAGAAAGTAATATTAAATAAATTCTAACAACAGATTAGCAAGCTTAAACGTGCTGCTGTTGTTCAGCCGCTGGTTTCCTCTTTCTGGAGCGAAATGGGCGATAAACAAACAAGAGAGACTGACTCGTGACAGAAAAACCGATCAGCTGATCATTAATCAGTTTCATGATTGAAGTAGCAGCAGGAGAGGAAGGGAGAGAGAAGAGGCAGTCGCTCCATATATTGGTTGTTAAGCTTAACGCTGGAATGCTTTACAAACATTCAGAGATGAACTTACACACTTGCTTTACTTGTTTCTGGGATAACTTTCTCGGAGATGAAATGCCGGTTTGGTAGTGAGGCTCCAATGCTCAACCAGACAACAGGTCTTGCACGCCACAGCCGCTCTATCACATGATGCATACTGCTCCGACGTGCTACAATTAAGAGCCGAGTTATGCCATGTCGCAAGTTTTGTGAGGTGCTTTTTTGATATTTAATGGATCGGATTAAATTTTTTTATTTCTCTCTGATATCCGATCCAGTAATTTAGATCAGTATCGGACTGATACCGATAGGTAATATCGGATCGGTCCATCTTTACTAGAAACACTGACATGAGACACAGACTTTCAAAGTAAAACAGGAAATATAACACAGAGATGCGGACTTGACAATGAGACAGAGAGACATGACTGACCGGGGAGACAGAGGGAACATGAAGCACGGAGACAAAGGGTAACCAAACGTGAAACACAGGGAGGGTACAGAAACAGAAACTCCAAGCTTCTTTAACAATAATCAAGAATTATAAATCAAACACAAAACACTGGGTCACACCCAGGACCACGACAGAACCAATGTCTCATTCACTTTTGACATATAGCTTAATGTCATCCATGTAGCGGAAGTGGCTAAGTATTGCTCCATTCCGTAGTTGGTATCCAAAACCATCCTGAGCCACGTTCATGTATGAAACTATGTGCCTGTTCATCATAGCCTGACAGGAGCTTTCATGTTGTACTGATGAAGGTTATTGGCAGGTAGTTGGATAGAATTGATCCTTTCTCAGGATCCTTGGGGATCAAGACTTTTTGGTCTTCAGTTAACCATTTGTGCTGCCAAACACTCATGACACAGTTAGGTTCTTTACCCAGTAAGTGTGAATCATATCAGGGCCTGGTGCTGTCCAGCTCTTCATATTTGGCACTCTTTCTTGGATGTCTGCCATTGTGATAGTTACTGGAGCCTGTTCAGAGAAGTTGCTATGGTCTGCTCTTAGCTCCACTAGCCAAGTATGTACTCCTTGTGGTTTCCAACTAAGTTGTCCTTTTAATGTTATGATAATTTAACATTATTCTTGCATGATTACATAACATTTGCAGTAAATTGTACACCATCTCTAACCGTGTGACGCCTTGACGCCTGCACATTCGCAACCTCTACGCGTGTCCAAGAAAAATCCCCCGCGCCCCAAAATATCATATTTTAACGCGCGTGAACTGGAAATGTGTCAGCTGCCGTTAAACCCCGAAGAAGAAGAAGAAGCAGCAGCTGTGTCCCAGAATTCATAGCGCGGCCCAGCGCAGTTTCCAACAATGGCGGAGCTAGTTAGTTTTAATGTTACTCTTATTATTCTTTCTGGGTCACAAAA
>NW_005187419.1:1093176-1115755 GCF_000239375.1 Pundamilia nyererei
AGTCAAACGCCTGAAACGCCCTACACTCACGCGCGTTTTGGCGACGCAAATCTGCTTCCGAATTTTCGCGGGAGCCGCAATCGCGGGTCAGCGCGCCTTTCCATTGACTTTACATGTAAGCCTGACGCTCCGCCTGCCTCTATCGCGTTCGGTGTGAGGTAAATCCTAACAGAAATGAGCAAACTGTCAATACAGCTGACTTTTATATCTTATGAGTCACAGACTGGAATACAGCGGCTATATT
Organism: Pundamilia nyererei; assembly: GCF_000239375.1. Classification (NCBI taxonomy): domain Eukaryota; kingdom Metazoa; phylum Chordata; class Actinopteri; order Cichliformes; family Cichlidae; genus Pundamilia; species Pundamilia nyererei. The sequence goes on from NW_005187419.1 coordinate 1,093,421, forward strand.
TACATTATTGTTTTTTTTTAAATCACAACTAAATATATGTCAGTTAATGATACAAGTAAAGGAGAAAAGATGTGTACAATATGACAAAAGTTTTGCATTTACATCACATTAACAAGAACTCATGTCACAACTCATCAACACATGAAGGCAACCTTGACTAGAACTGCATAATCTCTCCTGCTTGGGCTATTCAAATTCTATTTACATGTACTGAATATTGAGTGTTGAATTCAAGGTGAACTCAACCTCAGTCCAGTCTTAATACACTGATATCTGTAATGCTTCTATTGAATGTTTCCACATTTCAATACTTGTTAATGAATTTTGAAAATTGACTTTTATCTACAGAACTGCAAGAGAAATGTTTCTTGCAGTTCAAGCGATCATCAAAATAATTAATGTTTTGCTCAACTGCGAGATGCTGATGTTAGTTTTGATACATTACAATTCTACAGAATTTGCTAGAAGCAGTAAAGTTGTAACTTTATATATTTGTTCTCTTTGGAAAAGTTAATCCATCCCACATGCCCCAGTAGTTGACACACAGTAACGTCATAAATACTAATGCAAGCTGCAAACACATTTGCCAGGGGATGCAGCCAACAGTCTGTTTGGAATAATTGTCTTGGCTCTTTTTGTATAGTCAGTTAACTAAATAGCTGTATTTACCTCATATCAGGCCTTACTCAGAGATAATGTTAGTGGTGGTGAAAGTCAGGCTTGCTTTCATGGCAGCAGCTTGTTGCCACTCTGAAGACCCGAAGACATGGGACCAATCAACTACAAGAAGGTATAAATAATGTTTGTGCTGCTTATTAATATTTTTTTAAATAATTGATTTAGACAGAATGACAGTTTTACTGTTCACATATTTATGTTGTTAAAAAATGGAAAATACTAATATTGGAAGAATTTAATGTTTGACACTTTATTGGAAGTATAGTGACAGGTATTCAAGTGAAGCTGCCAGGAACTTGCTCATTCATACGCAGCCTTTATAAATCCTTTAATGAAAATTATGCATTTGGTGTGACATAACATAACCAAATTCTCTAAGGCGTCCTCTAAAACTTCCATTTGGACTTTAATTTAATGCCAAAGCTGTTATGGATTTGATGTTCAAAAACAATGAAAGAGGAATGAAAACTTGTAAGGTGACAGAGGAGACTGTATAATTGAAAACAAAATCATAGAGCCCCTGAAGAGACCATAGTAATTTGCATAATAATGAATACGCATGTGTTATTTTGTAGTCCCGTACATGCTGTTTAACTACACTAAGACTTTGAAATTGTTTGTTCCTGGGCTTTGAACCTCTTGCTGTACAGCTGATGACTTTGCGCCGAGCAAAATGACAGAAAAATAATGGAACACCATCTCTTTCACGTCAGAGTTCTCTGTAAATTCATTTGAACACATCTGTTCCCCTGGAGTGTCATCAAGTGATGCAGCTGTAAAATGTGGAAGCATCATCTGTTAATGGGGATGAGCACAAATGGCTACCACAACCCATCAGCTACCATTTATTTAGAAATAAAATGGACTTATTTGTATACTCAGTCAGCTTTCTCTGCTCAGGGGACAACTGAAATGATATCCTAGCAGTGGAAACAATAAATTGGAATTGTACCTAAATGCTGAATAAAAACCAGTTATCTAATTTATCAATTAAAAAACTCACTTTGCCTGCCCATATGCCTGCCATTAGCAGTCTGTTATTCATCGTGTTGGCGAACAAGTGCTTTTTGCCCTTGACCTGAATGAAATATTCAACAGAGAGCTACATACACACTCACACACAAACTCACATAGACGCTGAACAAATGCAGGTGCTAGCTTAGGATGAGCAAAAAGCAGACATCTTCATCTCCAGTCATCGGAGTTGTCATTGCTCGGCTCCAAGCCTCTCCAACCTGCCTGACACCTGCATCATTTTAATGGTTTGATTAGCTTGAGCCTGAGAGATATGAAGAAGGATTACAGCGACTGCATCTGTACCACTTGAATCTGGTGGTATCACAGTGTCACATAAGTGTATGACTGAAGACCCTACAAAGTCAGAACTCACTAACACTCATTTTTAATGTTTTTTGTCTTCCCTGGTAATCCAAAGTGGAAAAAAACCCCAGTTAAATATCTCACTTTAATCACAATTTAGCACATACATGTACAGCCATGCAAACGAGAACGTTTTCACAGGAACCTCTTGTACATCCCACAGTTCAGCAGCTTATAGAACCACTTTTACCAGCAATAACTTGAAGTAACTATTTTCTATATGACTTTATCAGTTTCTCACGTCATTGTGGAGCAGTTTTGGCCCAATCATATTTACAGTATTTTTTCAATTCATTAAGGTTAGTGGGCATTCATTTATGCACAGCTCTCTTAAGATCCCCTCAGCATTTCAACCAGGTCGAGGTACCTTAATTCTTTTCTTTTTCAGCCAGTCTCTTGTAAATTTGCTGGTGTACTTAGGCTCAATTTCTTCTTGCATGAGCCAATTTGGTCCAAGCTTTAGCTGTTGGATCAATGGCCTCACATCTGACTCTTGAATACTTTGGTATACAGAGGATCTCCTCTTGACCTCAGTGACTGCAGTGTGTCTAGGTACTGTGGCAGCAAAACAAGCCTAAATGATCACTGTGTATATCAGTTGGTATGGGGTGTTTGTACACATAATGCACATAATGCATTATCAGCACAAACACGTGACCACATTAGAGTTTTGCCAAATCAGGCACTATGCATTATGACCAGACATCTCCACCTCTCATCTGGTCAGTCTAAAGGAAACTATTCCTGAAGTCTTGTGGTTTGATTAGATACCATTTTACAAACCTAGGCTGTGCTGCCATGTACTTTTTAGAGAGAAGAAGTTTTCTCCTTGCAGCCCTTTCAACTTGTTTAGCCTTTTTCTAATTGTACTGTCATTAACTTTAGCATTTAATATACTAACTCGGGCCCATAGAGTCTGAGATGGAGCTCTTGGGCTTTTGAGCGTCTGACCTTGGGTTGAAGACTGTAGCATTGTGATAACACATACCTGAATCCTTGAGCTTTTAAATAAGTGGTCACACTTGCTAATCATCAGGTAATCAGGTAATGCACCTGATTTTAGCACTGCTTACCCTCTTAATTCCTATGGAATTCTCAGTGTTCATATTATGTACCCGTGAAAGCTATTTTCCACATGACTGCATTCGTGTGTATATACATATATAATACATGACTGTAAATACAGCTACCTTGAATTAAGGCTTACTAAGCTGTAAATGTATTTGCTGTTAGATGTTAGGCTTTGTAAGAAATGTACATATGCTATATTAATTTGTCTGTGTATTAGTGCTAGAATGTGTAGTTTGAACCGATACATGCTCAGGCTTAATTCCCTCCTGCCACCCACCAGTTACCTGTTCAATAACAAGGTTTATATAAAATGCCAAAAGGAATGTCTTTAAAATCTCCCTCACTAAATGTTGCATGGATAATGGCTACATTGTTGATAATGAAATGTATGTGTAGCTGTGGTTTTTTGTGAGATATGATGTGTTAATTAAAGATTTCATTGCCTTAGGACAGAATGAGGCTAGCTGATTTCCTCCTGTTTCCAGTCTTTGTGTTATCAACCCTAAGTACCTGCTGGTTGCCACTTCACATGCTAACTACATTTTTGAGAGTGGTGTCAGTCTTCTCTGACTGAAGAAAGCAAATGAGCATGTTTCCTTTTCTGTTGACTTTTCATCTGTTATTATGATTAATACAGAAAGGTGCTTACATACGCGCCGAGCAAAATACAGTTTTACGTTGTCTTTGCTGAAAGAGCCAGTGGGCTTTTTTGGATGAATGAGTCCATATGCTGCATCCCTCACACATAAGAGCTGCAGGCCGGAAACAAGGCAGAAGCTGTTCTCAGTGGTCCTTACGACATGCTGTCTCTGTCTCTGGGGCTTTTGGGTTTGCATGTGTGAGACCAAACTCATACAGCATTAAAATCCTTCCTCTGTTTCACATAAAACCCCCCATTTACTTAAGCTACTTTATCTCACTTTAACCTAAATGAATTTGTCCTAATCTGCCCCTAAAACTACAAGTTATAAAAAAAATTAAAACTGAAGAACTTGTCCTAAGTCTTACTTTTGACAAATATGTAACCATTTGACAGTGATGTAACAATCTTTTTGCTGACAGCAGATTATTCATTAGATCATAATAGTAACACCAGCTGCTGCCCTTATACTTGCTGATTTGTGTGTATTTGACACCTTTGTAAGCACTCAATGTGGAAGTATTCATAACTCTTCCTGGCACACTGAATAGAGCAGAATTGGAGCATTTTTAAAAAATGTACAGTAATAATTAAAATGCTGCTTTTGCATGCAGCAGAGATTTCATGATTTATTTCTCCTTGCTCGTTTCAGGGACCCCCCTGGTGATGTACTCACTCGATTCAACGTGTTTTCCTCTGAGAGCAGCTCTTTTAGAAAGTGATGCGTGATTATCTCCGCTAGTCACAATTCTAATCAAAATAAAGTTCAGATGTACCGTGGAGCCAGCATTTTGGGAGAAGCACAGATGTTTCAGATGGCATGAATCAGGTGGTACTCTCATTCTGCTAAGAACAAATGATGTGATTTGCAAAAAGGGAAGAAAAACCTCTAGAATTTTATTGGAAGTACAGTATAAGGCTTTTGAGTGCTTCTATAAGACTTTTAGTGGCAACATAGGAGTATTTGTCCAACTGCTGCAGTGTTTTGATACAGTTCAGTGCATCTTTGCAGGACTTGAGAGACACCAACATAGCATTCATGGTAGAGCTAGCAGGCATATAGAGTAATCCAGAGTTAAACAGGTGGTCAGGCTTTAATGATATTAACACAGTGGAGCTATTGTGTGGTAAACACACACAAACTATGTTCTGTTTGAAAGAAAACTTTGGGTGTATGGTAATGAAAAATAAAGTTTAAAGACTAGTTAAACTAGTTACATTGACCTAAAGAAAAAGAGTGGGTGTGTTTAATTTTTGTTATGTTTAATATATCTATTATTGTAAGAACATCAGATCTCTTTACATAAACATTTGATTAATTTTAACTGAAAAATCATTCATGCTAACATCACAAATCAGTAACTGGAACTATCTAAACAGTCTGAACTGCATAAGGCTCATGCATGGCTTCACTTTGTTCATAATTGTATTTCATTGTAAGCAGTCATATCATATTTGCTCAGGACAGAGAGAAAAAAAGCGTAGCTGGAGTTCTGGTGCAGGAAAACTCAGTATAATTATTTTACTGAATAATACATTTCTGATTTCTGAAACAAGTTTTGAGAGTTCTGTGTTGCATTTTAATTAAGAAGCACCACAGGCCCGAAGACATCTGATTTCTTCAAATTAAAGCAAACAGCTTTTTTTTTTTTTTTTTTTTTTTTTAAATAGAGGCTACACACAAAAATGTGAAAATCCATTTCCCAAATATCCCTCTAGTTAAAAAACTTGGCAACCCACAAGGAAGCAGCAAAAGTTAAAAAATTATCCCCCCCCAGTACCCTGTTGGGATAATAAGCTGGCCAAAGAAGGAGATAGAAGCCTCTGACCATGCATGGAGGATTCACCCCAAGTCCATAACCCTAAGATTGTAGGTTAAGCAGAATAAAGGAGGCTGGAGACTAGTGAGTGTCAGTGCCACAGTCAAGGATGAGGCAACAAACATCCACAAGTACATCAGGAAGATGGCCACGACTGACTGTATCCTAAGTGAATACCTCATGCAGCAAAAACCCAAGAAAGAGGCGCAAGAGAAGGAACCACCATGGAAGGACAGGACCATGTCCCATCAGCAGATACAGGAAGTGGCTGACATCCAGAAATCCCACCACTGGCTGGACAAAGCTGGACTGAAAGATAGCACAGAGGCACTAATCATGGATGCACAGGAACAAGTTCTAAGTACAGAATCAGTAGAGGCTGGGGTCTATCACACCAAGCAAGACCTCAGGTGCAGGCTGTGTAAAGATGACCCTGAGGCAATCCAGCACATTGATTGATTGATTGAATCTTTATTTTGAACATGTTGAAAAAGTACAACAACATAGAATTAAAAAGAGACAAATAAACAAAGGAAAACAAAAGGAAAACAAGCAACCACAACTACAAATAACTTTCATGTTCAAAAAGGAGCAGGAAGAAGCATAAGCTTGTTTGATCCCACCCCTTTTCCATTATCTAGTAATCAATAGACTACAGAAATACCACCTTGCAATTGCATTATATGTTACGTGTATTTTTATTTATTAATTTATTAATTTTTATATTAAAAAAAAAACACCCAGCTTGCCCCTGCGGGCGGTTTATCCTTCAAGCTCGGGTCCTCTACCAGAGGCCTGGGAGCTTGAGGGTCCTGCGCAGTATCTTAGTTGTTCCCAGGACTGCGCTCTTCTGGACAGAGATCTCCGATGTTATTCCCGGGATCTGCTTGGGAGTCACCGCACCTAGTGCTCCGATTACCACGGGGACCACCGTTACCTTCACCCTCCACATCCTCTCGAGCTCTTCTCTGAACCCTTGGTATTTCTCGAGCTTCTCGTGTTCCTTCTTCCTGATGTTGCTGTCATTCGGAACCGCTACATCGATCACTATGGCCGTCTTCTTCTCCTTGTCTACCACCACTATGTCCGGTTGGTTAGCCACCACCATTTTGTCCGTCTGTATCTGGAAGTCCCACAGGATCTTAGCTCGGTCATTGTCCACCACCCTTGGGGGCATCTCCCATTTTGACCTCGGGACTTCCAGGCCATATTCGGCACAGATGTTTCTGTATACTATGCCGGCCACTTGGTTATGGCGTTCCATGTATGCCCTGCCTGCTAGCATCTTGCACCCTGCTGTTATGTGCTGGATAGTGTCAGGGGCATCTTTACACAGCCTGCAACTGGGGTCTTGCCTGGTGTGATAGACCCCAGCCTCTATGGATCTTGTACTCAGAGCTTGTTCTTGTGCTGCCATGATTAGTGCCTCTGTGCTGTCTTTCAGTCCAGCTTTGTCCAGCCACTGGTAGCCCTCCTCTTTCTTGGGTTTCTGCTGCCTGAGGTATTCACTGAGCACTCGGTCAGTTGGGGCCATCTTCCCAATGTATTCTTGGATGTTTGTTGTCTCATCCTGGACTTAGTCTGTTTCACAGCTTCACTCCACACACATAGATGCAAAAGCTTTTTAATGTTGTACGATACAAGGATGTTTTAAATTTAATTCCCCCCTCAAATTGTATCCCCGTTCCCTTTTAGAAAACAGTTTTAGAATATTGTCAGGAAGCAGGTTATTTATTGCTTTATACATAATTTGTGCAGTGAGAAAATGAACCTGTGAATTTTAGAATTTTTGATTTTAAGAATAGTGGATTTGTATGATCTCTGTAACCAGTTTTATGGATTATCCTTATGGCCCTTTTTTGTAATATAAAGATTGATGATAGCGAACATTTGTAAGTATTTCCCCAAACCTCTGCACAGTAATGCAAATATAATGCATTTAGGGAACAATAGAGAATGTGGAGTGATTTGTGGTCCAGAATGTGTTTTACTTTACTCAAGATTGAAACAGTTCTTGAAATTTTGTTATGTATATGATTTATATGAGACTTCCAGTTTAATTTATCATCTATAATCACACCAAGAAACTTATGTTCAAGTACTCTTTCAATTTCCACACCATCTATATGAATCTGAACTTGTGCATTTCTAAGGGAATTCCCAAATAAGATTATTTTATTATTATTATTATTATTATTATTTTATTATTATATTATTTATTTACTTAGATTTAGCAATAATTTGTTCCTGTTAAACCATTTTTTAAATTTTGTGCATTTCTGAAGTAATTGTATCCAGAGATTCCCCCCAGAAAAAAAAAATTGTGTCATCTGCAAATAATACAAATTATAATATATCAGATGCCTTACAAATATCATTTATATAAATAATAAATAATTTTGGACCCAGTACATAGCCTTGTGGAACACCACAAACAATGTCCAAGCATGATGAGGAATGGACGCCCAGCTTCACAAATTGTTTCCTGTCACTTAAATAATTTTTCACCCAATGCAGTACAACCCCCCTGATCCCGCACCGTTCCAGTTTATTAATTAATATGTCGTGATTGATTGTGTGTAAGATGCTTGCAGGCAGGGCATACATGGAACTCCATAACTAAGTGGTCGGCATAGTATACAGAAACATCTCTGCTGAATATGGCCTGGAAGTCCCGAGAAAAATGGGAGATGCCCCCTACATTGCTCGAAAATGACTGATCTAAAATCCTGTGGGATACAGGAGCTTGGATAAAAGGATAAAAGGATCTTGACAGATTAAAGATCTGTGTTCCATTACAGATAAAAGGGGCGAGAAGGGAATTTTTACAATTCTCCACCTCTGGTCCTCTACCAGAGGCTTAGGAACTTCAGCCCCCTAAGCAATATCTTTGCTGTTCCTAAGACTGCGCTCTAAGGGAATTTACTATTTACTATTCGTGGTTCCCGTTTGTCTGTGGGATTCTCAGGTAATTGTAGCTGCCCTCAATGTCTGCAATATTGCCTTCTGGTAGTACAATCCCCTCAGTTCTGACTGTCTTCCCTCTTTTGGTTGCCATCCAACTACACTTCTCTGGTCTGTATGGCATTCCGATGTGATTGCTGTAGATTCTAGTGGAATGGATCAGTGAATCAATGTCTTGTTCACTCTTGGCACACAGCTTGCTGTCATCCATGTAGCGGAGGTGGCTGATGATTGGTTTACGAAGCCTGAGTGTTTGTAAGATTAGCCTGCTGCAGTGGGGCTAACTAGTAATGAAGTTATGCATATTTGAATATATATAATAAGCAGTATCCTTGTATGGTGAGATATTTTAACAGCATCCCTGTATTAATATTGTCATGCAATAATAATACAAGCAAAGTTAATACAAATAATGCTTTGTCTAAAATGAGTTCATGAATAATTCTTCTCCTAATGACTGGTTATTAATATGTCAAGCTAATAAGCTTATGGGGGATTTTGTGCTTCATCAAAACCTTGGAAATTTCTGCTGAGACTGAGGCCGTATATGACAGTCAACTTAACAGAAATCTGAGTGTGCAGTTGTGTCAGTGTTCATGCATGCCTATGTGTGTGAGTCATGCTTTTATTGCTTTATAGCTACAATAACACCACCTGCAATAATAGCTGAGCATGTTCCTGCTGCGTGTGAGTGCACTTCACTTGCCCTCTTCTCACCTTAACAGAAGCAGTGGTGTTCAAAAGAATGAAGTGCTTTTAGCCCGAGTTTATCAAAACAATCCCTTTCTCTGCACCATCTGTCAGAAATCATGGGTCAGCTCGTAACCTTTAACCTTGGGGTTTTTATTCAAGCATGGCAGCCCAGTAATGAAAAGTTTTAAAGGAACTGAAACAAGTATTTCCTCTGAACACTTTCCAACCTCCGCTGATCATACACTTCACAATCTGCTCTGCTTTTTTCATCGTTACGTGAGCTGGGGAATCATTTAGACAACACAGTGTAGGCGGATGTCCTTTTGTCAGTGCGCAGCATCTGTGTGGGCTGCCTGCTAGGCTCAGCTCTCTTATGGATAGGGCACTGGAAAGCACAAGCTCCCTAGCTGCAGTCAGACAGATGCAGACTGGTGGGCGCCTTATTGCTAACTGCCTGCAGACAGATGCACCAGCACAGGCTACAATGTACCAACACTTAGTTGGAAATCACTGCAAGAGTAATGTGTGTATAATATACATGTGTGCCTCAGTCCACTTCCCTGGCCTCTGACCCACCATCAGTCTGTTTACATCCTATAAAATGAGTCAGATGTTGTGAATGAAAAAACAAGACTGTGTAGGATGAATGTTTTATCAGGATGTATGCATATATTGTTGCCATAACTGTTTTATCTGTTACTTGCTCTTGTATCATTCAGCCACATGTACAGTTGTGGAATGAGGCTTACATATGCTCATCACAGACATGAATTTCATGGTATTTTAGGTTTTTAATGATTTCTTTGAACTGTTCTTTTTTACCAGGGTGGAATGATTGTACAGCATAAATCTTTAATGACTTAAAAGTTTCAACTTATTTAGGGTTTTATCTAATCCACACAGGTTCAGAAGTATGCATACTAGCCCAAATATATGCATACATCACCGCTAATATTTGCCTAAATGTCCCTTAACAACTTCCACCTTGGTCAGGCACTTTTGGCAGGCATTATAATGGCTAGATATTTGACCACTCTGCGTGGCAGAATTTGTAGAGTTCATTTTTAATTGCTTGGTTTCCTGGCACTGAACTGGCTTTTAAACACAGTGCACAAATTTTTTATATGTTTGAGATTGGGTCTTTGGGTAGGCCATTACAGCAGCTTATTGTTAGCCTGCTTTATTCATTTCAAAACCACTTCTGATGTGTGCTTGCAATCGCTGTCCTGTTGGAACACCCAACTGTGTACAAGTTTCAATTATCTAGCTAAATTTGGAGATCATCCTTCTTCTTTATTATTTGAGCAATATATCAGCACCTCTGCTAGTAAAGCAGTTGCAGAGCATGATGCTGTCACTACCATGCTTGACATTTGTTGTAGTGTTCTTAGGTTTGAAAGCCTTAGTTGTCTGTCTGTCTCTCTTTCTACGTATTTTTTTCTTTTGAGCCTCTATGTATAACGTATCATTTTGACACGGATGAGAGAAAATCCAATGTAGATTATACTTAAGCAGCCAATTGTTGTTGTTTTTTTAAATCATTCTAGATGTATGCTGTACAATCATTCCACCCTTTGAAAATTATGATGACATTCATGCCCATGATGAGTGTATGTCAACATCAGACCACACCTATACCTCTGCCAAAGCTGTAAACTCCCTCCATGCAAACCAAAAACAGAGTCTCTGGATGATCAGGATGAGTCTGTGTCATTTTTATTCAGAAAACTTCAGTCAGACAAACTTCAGTCAGAGTATGCATTTGTGAAGATACGATGCCAAATGTCCACTATCCAAATCGTAAATAATCCATCCAAAATTTCCTGGTCCCAGATCCAGAGTTGGACCAAATACAAAAAGTTAATCACTTCTAATCTGGGCCAAGTCTCACTTGTGGTGAAATTTTCTTGAAAATCTGTAAACAACTTTTTGAGTAATCCTCCTAAAAACACCAAACAAACAATCAGACAGACTGTGCCAGTCGTATAACCATTTTGGCTGATGGAAATTTTTTTGAAAAAATATTACTATTTGTTTTGGGGTTTTTTTTTAATATCTGAGAAAGTTAAAATCAGTGTGGAAAAATACTGCATCAAGATAACACGTTGGAGTTGATTAATCAAACAAGCTGTAAAACATTTCTGAACTTTGGCTTTGCTTAGAGGTGTATTTACTTCATGTTGGAGGGAGCTTTGCTGTCTATGCCTCCCTGTTTTCAGTTTTCATAGAAAGCTGCTCACTGTAGCTTCATGTTTATCATACAGACACGATTATCAGTCTTCCCAGAAGGTAAGTGAGCAAATATGCAGTATTTGTCAAAAGTCAAACAAATTCTTAAAAAACACTATCAACAAGTTGTTTATTAAGATAAGACCTGGCATGATGTGTTTTGCTGTTGTAGCTGTCAGCCTCTGAAATATCTCAGTATTTTTAAAAGCAAACATTAGCATTAAAAGGTAAAAAAATAAAAATAAAAATAAAAAAGGAAAAAGAGAAAAAAAAACAGGTTTTGATCAAATCCAGTCGCAGCCATTCTGCAAGCTGATATTTGCAGTATGCAAATGTAATATTAATCTCATCTAATAAACAAATAGTTTCCTTGTACCTCTATAACTTAAAAATGATGTTTCAGCTAACACTAGGAGGGTTATGTTTATATATATATAACTATAGCTCACATAATTACCATTAAGAAATATCATAAAGAACCTGAATGGGCAGCACATCCTTCACGGTTGAGTAGTTTCCACTAAGCTCCATGGCGACTGCTTTATTACATGTCTGTAATGTCTAGTTGAGATGTTTCTAAAGACATTTTATATGATGAAAGAAGGCATCAGTTCCACAAGATGAATAATTAACTAGTGATTTTTACCCCTTTAGGCCATGAAGCTGCTGCCAGTCTGTGTGCAGACAGGTGAGAGGATTGCTGACTGTATAAACGATGGCACTGAGTCAGAGGATCTCATGGTTTCACAGGCATGCAGCCAAGCTTGTTAATAAAAGGTAGGGTATTGTACTGAATTTAAAGTTTAAAATTTGAATAATTCAAATACACAGTCATACACTTTACCTACACCCTTGCTGTTCTTATATATATATTCCCTATAAATATCACACGTGGTACAATCTAATTAAATATTTTTCATTACTCGGGTATTCGTGAAGCTGTTGGCATCAAAGACAAGAAGTGCTCACTGCCTGAATATTTGCTTGTCAAATTATCACAACATTGAGGTTAAATCAACCTGTCAAAGAACTTCAAATTTCAAGTCATTGTACTTACTGACATTGGAGAAATTGAGCCTGCGAGGAGTAGCAGGCCCCTGAATCATGCATGTACTACAATTCTCTAAGGTGTGATGTGTGAAATATAGGTATGGTCCTATTTCACTTTTTGCCTCTAAGCTAATGGATGGAGGAGTAGTTGGCTAAAGAAAAAAAAGAAATAAGACCAGAGTAGGCACACAGGCACTTTGCCATTTTTAATTATATATGGTTTGCATTCCTGTCAAAATAACCCCACTGTGCTTTCCTTGTAAGAGTATATACGCTGGTCACTATTTACGGATCTGGAGCTCCATTTCATTTAGTTGGAGGCTGGGCAGCCAATCCTAGACCTAAACCGAAGTAGCTGAGCTCTGAGAGCTGAAAGTACCCCCATCAGGTATTTTCAGCCTTTCTTCCATCTAAACCATAAATAAAACCTTGTTCATTTCAGAGTCACAGGGTGCAGGCTGCATGTCACAGCTGTCGGAATAGCCGTGTCTCTTTTGTAAGGCTTTTAGTGTAGGTGTAGTGTTTATCCCACCGGTCACGCTGAGGCAGCCACCATGGGGCCTCAGCCCTCCTCTCTGAGTGTTGGCTGAGTTTGCCCACGCTCTGCTCTCCACTGTGTGTTGTCTGCCTCACCAAGTACCCAAGTTGTCAACTATCTTCACAGGAAACATACAAGAGGAGGGGTGCCAAGAGGAGCCGTAATTCTCTCTAAATTACAGACCAAGCATGACCCTCACTCATTTATTTTTTTCTAGCTCTTCTGGAAATTAGGAGGTAGGATTGTCACCTGGCTGCTGAATGATGAGTGCAGACACTGGCAAAGCAGAAAGACAATAAACATCCTTAAGGGTAATAACTTGGTTTAAGTAAAATTTCACTATCCCTTGAGAGCTGCCAATAAAAAGATAAGATCTCAAATTGGTCTCCTTGTCTTAGTTGACAGGTGATTGATATTCTGTCAGAACAGAAGACATCTCTAATAAGCTAAACCTAAACCTGTGGATCTGAATGAAGTGAAAATAAATCCTTTGCTCAGTGATTCCATTTTCAAATCTGCAATGTAGAGCACATTGTAGAGTACAGTCAGTTGTTTGAGATGAGCTATCTCAATTTGTCTGCACTAACTAAATTAAAAAGAAAATGCAAATGGGACTCCCACATTAGCTCAGAGCTTTGGTTCTGTGTCCTAACCTGGTCCCACTCAGTGCTCCACCTAGTGATTATGCAAATGATTCTTCAGCATTAGTTTGCTTTTTGCAGTTCTTTGGGATACATTCCTATCCCCTCTTCCTAGTCTGATTTGACCTAGCCTTGCAATTTAATTTGCCCCCACACGATTGTGGCAGCCACTACTTTAATATTCTGTGACACTTTGACATCATTGTAAAATAGTATCAATGGAAAAAACTAAAAAATTTTTAAAGCTAAAACTCCAGGCAAGTTTATTTATGGTGTTATGACATTAAAGAAGACAAATTCATTCAGACCGCTGGTCAGACATAACAGGACATGAGAAGGCATCAACTAGACCTTAACTCAGGGTCAGGGTCGAGTGGGGTGTGCGTGTGTGTCTGCTTGTGTGTGTGTGTGTGTGTGTGTGTGTGTGTTTGGGGGTTGTTATTCCCTGCTATCACAGGGCATGAGAGGTGGAATACATTCTATCACAGGGCTAACACAGAGAGACAACCATTCTCACCTGTGTGCAATTTAGAATCGCCTATTAACTTAGCATGCATGTCTTTGGACTATGAGAGGATACCTGGAGAGGCATGTTCTCAACTCCATCTTGAATCTTGAATCTGGAATTCAAGTGATTTCTTCAGTCTTAAAGGTCAATGTTAGGTATTTGACCATGATCAGCTAACTTACTTCAGACACTTTATTTGTAATGTTTGATCATTTTCTCTCTTTGTCTTTTCTTTCTGTATTTTTGGCCGTAAACCGTGGTGATAACAGAGAAACCTGCAGCGATTGCACAGACATATTAATGCCGTGCCACATTCATCCACTTCGTTTCGATGCCTATCAAAGATTCAGCACTCCATCTGTTTGCATGTTGCTTGGTGGACAGTAAAGGTTATGCAAGTAGAGCTTTTAAAAGGGAGCAAACATCTCTGAGTGCACCTTCCTATACCTCCCATATAACCTTATCATTGGTGAAGTAGCTGTAGATGTCATACCCACTGCTTAGCCAGTAAGATAGATCTCCCGCACTTCACTGACAGCAGATATTCCATTATATCAACCAGCAGTCACCGTCTCTTCCTCTGAATTATTACCAGCCCTGTCACTTGCCTCAGCACCAAATTGGCTTAGCCAGTAAATGAAGGATTTGAATAATACAGTTCACCTTTTTTTTTCTCCACTCTCACTGCCTGGACTTCATTTACTGACAATATAATCTTTTCATTTTCAGCATTTTGTTTTTAGATAAACAAATCATTTCCTGTCCAGTCAAATGCAAAACAAGTCCAACTGCCTGATAGTGAAAGTGCCATTGATTTAATTTAACATAAATTATGCTTTTTAACTTTAACAAATGTTTCATCTCAAGCACAGTAGAGTTGAAAACAGTAACAAGAATGATATCACTGTATTTCCTCAAATGTTAAAATTTCAGGGGCAGTTGTATTTTTGAAAGATCCAGTAGGTTTGCATTGTTGCATATTATTAAATACTATTATTTCATATGAATATCATTGCTTTTTAAATACTTTCGATTTTACATATTAAAATTGAAAACTGTATATGCTGAAGTCAAAAATGTACTTGTTGGTGCATACACTCACTAGCCACTTGATTAGGTACACCTTAGAAATAGCTAGAAGGACCCTTTTCCCTTCAGAACTACCTTATTTGTACATTTTTTGTGCCATAGATATAATTATATGTAATCATGTAATGTCATTTATTTCCCACACCACCATGACCACTAGCCTGGGTGGATGCATACTTTCATATCGTTCAAATTCTGACCCTGCCACCTGTCACATCAGAAATTGAGACTCTTGACACCAGGCAACATTTTTTCCAGTTTTGGTAAACTGTAGCCTCTGTTTCCTCTTCGGAACTGCCAGAAGAGGCACTCCATATGCTCTTCTGCTGCTGTTGCCCATCTGCCTCAAAATTTGACGTGTTGTGTGTTTAAACATGCTTTTCTGCATACCTTGGTTGTAACAAGTGGTTATATAAATTACTGATGTGTTCTAGCAGCTCAAAGCAGTCTGGCCATTCTCCTCTGATGCCAACAAGGCATTTTCACCCAGAGACCTGCCTCTCACTTGGTATTTTCTGTTTTTTTGAATTATTCTTTGTAAACCCTAGAGATTTACAGGAAAGTCCGAGGAAATCAGCATTTTCAAGTACTCGCGTCAACAACGTCACAATCATGCAGCATTCAAATTCACTGAGATCACCTACCTCCTCCATTATGATGTTCAGTTTGAACTTAAGCATGTCGTCTCGACTGTGTTTACATGCCTGAATGACTTGAGGTGCTGCTGTTGTTTGGGCCGATTAGATATTCCAATTAACAAGTAGCATAACAGGCATACCCAATGATTTGATCAAAGAATGTGTATTGCAATATTCAGTTTAATTAGCTGGACAGTGATAGAACAGAAGCAGAATAAGTGCCAGTAGTAAAATAATGTAATAAAATGTATCTCAGAGGATATATAGACTGTTATACAGAGCATAATTCATTGTTGTGCTTCCTTGTTTTGAAAAACCAGTCAACCTGAATATACAGTAATGTGCATTATCAGCCTAAAAACCTGTGAACCTGAAAATGCAGTCAAGTCATAAGTATTACAACAAAAAGAGCTCAATATTTTCAATAAACCTATTGCCAGTTTTGATTATATCTAAAGTCTGTTGCACGCTGTATGCATTTCTACTGAAACATATAAGAAAGGGAGACACTCAAACTCTGGCAGCCTTTATGTCAATAAATTCAATGCTGGTCTGACATGTTGCCATTTGGCTTTGAAATGAGAAACAGACTACCTAATACATACTTACAATCCATTGTAAATGATTAATGTGTGATGAACAAAGACAGATTCGTCCACTGGGAATCAAAGCTTATACAAGGTTGACATGAAAGCATTCATGCCCTCTAGGTAAATTCAACTGGGAAGGTTATGACATCCCATCAAGCCCACACTATTTGCTGCACTTGAGTCTTCATGTTGTCGCTGAAATAAACACAACAAAGAGAAAACATAAAGACTTCATATAAAAACCACTGACTGAGGCATTTCTGATGTACCCTAAGAATTTCTTTGCAAGTAAGGCTTCAGAATTGAAGCAGAAACATTAGCATTTGGCAGCGTTCACTTTACCTCCTCAAAAGAAGAATAAGACCTTTGGCTTCATCCTGCTCTTCTTTATTCTGCCAGCTGCTGTTCCTGATATCTTTAAACCTTTATTTTTCAATTTAGCGTGGTGCGCAGTGGCAGCACAGGCTCAAAGGCTACAGCGTCTATATGGGGTCACATATCAGGCACTCCTCAGGGTTGTGAAGATATTAGGGAGCATGATACAGTGTGTCTGTCATTCTCAGAGCTGCAGCTGCAGTGCTCTGACTTCCTGGGCCAGGCTGTCCATCTCCACATTTCACAGCTCCAACGTGACTGCTGCAATGAGACAAGGAATTGCAGCGTCTGTGCCAAGTCCTAACACAACCACTTGCTCCCTCTCAGAGAAGAGCATCTGCATCCTGGCTGCCACTTCCCGACTTGCTCGGGTCATCCCCCAGACTACGTCATTACAGAGGACATCAGGCTGCACTCTCCATAAATTAAATCTGGGACTGCATTTACACAGGGAGAGAAAATCTGGGTTTAACCCTTGATGCACAGATGATGTTTTTCCGTAGCTTTTCTAAGCAGGAAAATGTTACGCTTTCAGCTCTTTCTGCAGTTATTTCTTGTGAATGCCATCCTGTATCATATTGTGTGGACACATATCCATATGGTTTGGATTGTGTTGTGAAGGTTTTTATATTCAATAATCTATCAATGATATGTATTGATTTGCTATCACAGGAGCTGAGGCCTGACTTCTTCACTGAAGTATGGGGTACTTCAATAGATTTCTTAGCTCCTCCTTCTGCTGCCTTCTTATTATTAAAACTCTGAAATTCACAGACCTTCTACCAATCCCAGTGGGGTATTTTTCACTACTCTAAGGGAGCTCCTCAATGGTTTTCATTTGGATTAGTGTGCCTGACTATTGACATGGGCCACGCCTGTAATCCCATGAATTTCAGAGGACATAGAGACCGAAAACACAACAGGCAAAGGTGGATATTATTTGTTGTTACCAGGGGGAGTGTATTATACCTACCCAATAGCCTCACCCATAGCCGTATTCCCCGGATGCAAATTTTTAAAAGTATATTCACCAAGTATTATTAAATAGTCATGCTAATAACTTCCTTTGATTATTAAACTCCCACGCCTGCTGTTTGGAGCAGTGGACCTTTATGTGAGGAAGAAAATGGTCTCCCTTCAAGCAGTACCAAATTAAACATACCCCTAACCAGACTGTGAAATTGAGCAATTCAAAATCATTTCCAGCGCGTTGGTGCAGCCCATACTCAGAGGAAAAAAGTTTTCTCATAGATAGGACTGCCCAAGCTCTAAAGCCCAGGTGACGTAACTGACACTTTCCCCCCCGACTGTCTTCATTAAGTCGAACCGATTCAGTTTTTACTTCACTTCAGTTTCCACTTCAGCCGCAGGAGTTGCCGTAAAACCCTCCAGGCATCCGTGTTGAACCGGCCACCATTTATAGCCTCGCGGTGACAGGCAATCTTATTATGAGATTTAAACTTTACCTCGGCTAGATTGGAGGATCAACACGCGCTCCTGTCGCAGTTATTCTCCGCAGTTTCCCAACTGATAACACACCTACTCTGCCTACCTACACGGCTCCTTTTATTGTGGTTAAACGCTGGTGTCAGCTCTCGGTGTAATAGAGAGAGAAAAAAGAGAGAGGGGGAAAAAAAAGCCAAGCCAGGCTCCGAGTCTCTTCAGCATACATAAAGGCGAGCAATGAGAGGAGCTCAGCCTTGAATTAAATCACTCTCCGCTAAATGGATCTTTGAGACTCACCCTTGGCGCAGGCAGCTGCTGCTTTGCGCGTCTTTAAACCGAAACAGAAATCTGGATTTTTCTTTTGTTATTTTCATTTTTGTACTATCTGCCAGAAACATCTCCCGTCTCTTTGAATATGTCTTGTGTTCGCGGTGAGATACAGTAAGCAGACAGCTTTGTATCGGGAAGAGGCTCTTGCTCTGCGATCGTTAAGCAGGTAAGCTGTTACACTGTTACACTGTTGCCCGATTTTGCACTTTAATTTCGCAGACTTTACAGAGCTCGCATTGCACTTGACACTTGTGTTTTCTATTAAGGAGCAGTGGTTTTAGTATTTGAGTTTTGTTCAGCTGTTGTACACATGCCATGCAGATAACATAACTCATATTACTAAGTGAATACAGAGCTTTCAAAATGCACCGTTTAACTTGGAAAACAGCACGCTACCGCCGGTGCATTTTGCATTTGCTTCTTTAAGATCTTAGCACATTGACGGGCACTGAAACGGGACATGGGGGCACTTTTTGGTCTGGGCTGCGATTCGTGTTACGAATTACGGCAGCTGCATTAAGTTCCTTGTTTTCCTTCCTCTTCTTCTTCTCCTCTTTTGTAAGTTATTTTCTTCATTAACTAAAAAAAAAAAACGCAACCCACGCGCGCATTTGCTCTGCAAGCATTCAGTCTGCTACAGCTCCAGTCAAAGTGAAGTGGATACTTTGCAACTGTAAACCACCAGTAATACTGTCCGCTGGAGATGTCGCTTCAGCACCACGGACAGTTCCTCCACGACTCTACATAACCACTTTATTTTACACAAAGATACTGCTGTTACTTGACTTTACACCCTGCTGTAGAGAGGGCTAGCTGTTGCTTTGTCAAATGAACACATTAAGCAAACACATACAGTGCGCATAGAAAACACACACACATACACACACACACATACACACACATGTGCTCTCGACTGCACCTCTTCTGCTTCCTACATCTCCAGGCCAACACACCCTACACAAAAGTGACCAAATGACATCTAGTCTCAGTAATGTACACGTACAATTCACAAGCCACTATTAAGGGAGGTCATGACATGGTTAAGGCAACTTAAAAGCCCAATCTTAAATGATTAGTGCATTGCATGACCTGAACATACAGTACTATGTTGTTATTACACAGTCTGGTCCTTAGTGTAGCCCTGTTCAGTCTCACACAGATTAGCTGAGGATTTTGCTGCGTCTCTGCCATCTGTCTGGGAAATGCAATCTATATACTGCATTCTAGACGTGTTTATTTATTTGAATTGCCCAAGGCTTCATAGGGATTGATTTCTCTCTTTTTTAATTCAGCAAAGACCTAATTTTCAAATAAATTCAGCCAGCTCTGAAGTGGTTTGCACAAATAAGCATCTGTAGTCTGCGGAATAATGGTTTGAAAATGCAGAAACAATGCCAGGTTTAATATAAACTACGCCTGCGGTCACACAACGACCAAAGAAATTAGAAGCTATAGATATGATTCTGTGGTTTTCCACTGTGCATGTAGGTGTAGGAATGCTGTATCATTCCTCTGCTGGTTAAATAAGGTGCTACA
This sequence comes from Pundamilia nyererei, assembly GCF_000239375.1. Taxonomy (NCBI): domain Eukaryota; kingdom Metazoa; phylum Chordata; class Actinopteri; order Cichliformes; family Cichlidae; genus Pundamilia; species Pundamilia nyererei. The sequence continues at coordinate 1,113,637 of NW_005187419.1, forward strand.
GTCCTAGTGGTATTTAGAGCCTGGGAAGCATTTAAGATATTAAGCTTAAACAATCTGTCAAATTCCACCAAAACTGCGGGCAATGTATTGATTGTCAATGTTTGCTCTCATTCCAATAATTTCATTAAGATGATCAGACCCAGCTTAACCCTTACCATCAGTGTGAACAAGTGTCTTACTTCTTGAAGATTTTTTTATGGCAGGAGTTAGGAGTGTTTCAAAACATCTTAGTTTTGCTGCTGTTGCTAAAGCTATCTCTCGCATTAGCCTTCATATCTCTCTTTTCCTGTCCCCATCTCCCTTATCTTGATTATGCAGCTGTATGATTGAGTCAGCTATTTTGTATGCAAGTTGCCTTAGCTTGGTTCTTTTTGGAGGAGAGAGAAAGAGAGAGATCGTGCTGAGGATACTGAGAGAGAATTACAGCTTCTCATGGCGATGAGGAGTAGAAAAGACGAGGCTGCCCTGTTCGATAAATTGCTATTTGAGAGAAAGACAGATATCCTAGGGGGACAGTGGTTTTGGAAATGTGACCAACCTTTCTAAATGGAAATGGCAGTGCGCATTAGTTTTCCACAGCTCTGTACTGTAGACAGCATGAACTAGGCATCCAAAAGTCTTTGTTACCAAGTTATCCTGATACAAAACAATTTCATTCATCTGAGAAAGACTGTGAAACCAGCTAGCACTGTACCCTGAATGCACACATAGGGATAGGTGACAAATCTATGGAAAACTCTGAACCCTTGACCTCTGCAGTAAAAGGATCCAGTGCCTTTATTATAACGTCGGGGGCATGCTGCTGGCATGGTAAGATGAAACATTTCTTTCATAGCCCTATTCACAAAGTTCAAGGGGTTACTGAGTGGTTTAATGAGTATAAATAATGAATCATGTATTATTGTCGACACATTCACGAATTTAGTTCCCATCTATACACCCACAGAAGATTTTGGATGGACACGTCAGACGGTGCTCCCATTAACATTATTAAAAGACCAAATGAGGGGATGCTTTTTGAAAGAATGGTGTTTGCTTCCACTAGTAGAGTTGTAGTGAGTCAGAGAGTCAGTGCCAAGGTGCACCGGAGCCCTTTTTGCTTTACATGGTGACACAACACCCTACTAAAACAGTGTATTCTTTCCTATAATTTGTTCCCTTCTGTAAATACAGTAGTAGTAGCGTCATAGACAATTGTACAACAAGAAGCGTTTTTAAAAAGTCATTTTTTTCTGCTATAATCTCAGAAAATTCTTAGCAATTTGAAACTTTTACAGTATATCATTGGCAGTTATGACTTCTTGCATGTTCTGATACTTTCTATGGCAATTTAACATAAAATGTTCTTTTCCCCCTTCCTTTATTGCTGATCCTACTTATGGTATTAAACTGGCAATATGTCTGTCCCCTGTCTATATGTCTCAGCTTTAATGCCAAATAGTGCAATTTCCAAAGAGAAAGATAGAGAAAAACTGCAAAACGTTTCATGTGCTGTGCATTTTTTTTTCTTTTCACACTGACGTCATGTTCTGAAAAAGTTACCCAGGCTTTGCCAACTGCATGTTCAGGCAGCGATGCTCTGGTTGTATGGTTAACAATGTGTAAAGTGTAATCAAAGGGGCCAGGCAGGGTTTGTAGACAAAGCTGTGAAACATATGGTTCAACAGCATGGCACATTTCAGTTCCACGGCTCTCCACAACCGTTAGGCTCAAACTGAAACTTCCTGTGCTGTGAATAGTGTTTGCCATTTTTACAAGAGCTGTTGTACCACCTCAATCTGCAGTATCCCATGTGACACTCAGGTGGGCTTGTTTTCCTCTGTGGTGAAGAATGGCAGGATCATGAAATTAGTCACAGAGGGAAGACAAACGAAAGGAAGACAAAAACTGTGTTCAAAGTAATGAACAGGTAAAACCCCACATGCACAGTACAGTCATACTGGATCTAAAAAAAACAATTTCTGCCTTTTTACATCTGATACTGTTATATTACAGAATTATTTTTCAGTGTTATTAGCCATTTACATGATAGATAGATAGATAGATAGATAGATAGATAGATAGATAGATAGATAGATAGATAGATAGATAGATAGATAGATAGATAGATAGATAGATA
>NW_005187419.1:1115775-1148982 GCF_000239375.1 Pundamilia nyererei
TAGATAGATAGATAGATAGATAGATAGATAGATAGATAGATAGATAGATAGATAGATAGATAGATAGATAGATAGATAGATAGATAGATATTTTTTCCAGTGGCAAAACTTTTGAAAGGTTGTTGACGGTGAAGGACAAGACCATAAATGACACTGTCAGAGCTATGCCTTAGGACAACAGACATTGGGAAAGGTTGGCAATTGGTTGAGGATTTCTCAATGTCTAACGAAGGCTGTAACAAGCAGATAAGGTTGAAAATACAGAAAAAAAACCCTGAACGAACAAACAAACAAACAAAAAAAACTGCTGTACCTTCAAATGAAGCTGCCCTTGGGCACCTTTTATTTAGCCAATGCAAAATAAGGGTGCACCTTTGTGGAGACAGTATCTTCTAGAAGACAAAACCATTAGCAAACTTCACCTTGAATCAGCACCTCATGAGTCATTAACTGCACATTCACAGAGCCGTGGCCCAGTCTCATCTCCGGAAAGAATGTATTTGAGTTTACTCAGGGGACGCTACTGAAAGTGGCAGCAATGGCCCTTTGGATTCCAGGCATGTTTCAAGGGAAAAAAATATGGCAGGGTTAACCATTATCTCTCCTATCTCTTCAACCTTTTATTTTCTTATATGTTGATTACAGTTTAGCAGGAAATGAGATGACTGCCATTTATGGGGATTTTTACATATTCCCTGAAAAACTGATCAGCCCACGGCGCTACGGATATGTAAATGAAAAGACAGCTGCATACAAGCAAGTAGGAATCAGTTACTGTACCACTGATAGATTGTGGGGATCAACCCAAAGATGTAGGGATTCACTTGAGGGTGTGAATGAGTTATAATTAATTTAGGCGTGCACTAAAATTAATCCATCAGAGAATGCCAGAAACATTTCTGTGTAGTTTCCTCAACCACCTGCTGGCTGCCTTATGATAGACAAAACCTTTAGTAAACAAGGATCCTGAAATGGCAGAGTGAGGCAAATTGAACATTGCTGTTCACTTTCTGTCTTCTATGCAAAAGAATTAGATCCTAGAATGCAAAACAACGCATATCTGCAGGCAACTCCACTGCTTGAATATCCTGCACATGAGAGCCCATTAAAAGCGGCATGTCTGTTTCATTTCTAAATTGCAGGATTTCGTATTTCAGAGGACTGATCACTGTCACCTTGTGACCTTTTACGTTGTAGATAAAGTGCAGGGAGACAGGTTGAGAAATGTTCCACTAAAGTAGAATTTGTAGACACATTGTACACAGACATAGAGGTATCTATATATATGATTGGCTGCTGTATCTCAGTGAGGTATGCTACATATTTCCTCTGTGCATTGTGTGCAACACAGCACAAACAAAGAGATTATACATGGCATAAAAATAACTTTATTAATGAAACAGAGTATGTTTTTCTTACTTTTAGACAAAAGGCACATGACAGCACAATAATATATACTTTATAGATTTGTTTAGCTATATTTATTTAAAAAAGAGTGGTAAAGGTAGCTTTGTTTCTCCATTTCTTGATAATTCAATTTGTCCTAATGCCAGGAAAGATTGAAAACAAAATATGATCTCGCTACTTTTCAAAAAGGCTTTTGTTTTTGTAATATAGTCTGGCAAAGAGTTGATAAATAAATAGGTGAATGTGACAGCTAGACAGTTTAGTGCATATCAAAAACAAGACAAGGATGATATATTGCAGCTTAATGATGGAAAGGATGAATCATAGCGCTGTTATTTGTACAAACCACTTGTTTAAACATGTGCTGCTCTTACCTGCTCAGTCAAAGCAAGCTAATATGGATAAAATACCAAAGTTCATCAGACTGGGTGTAAATGTACCACCAGGTGTGAATTAACAATGGTGACATGATGACATATTTTCCTTTATGGAATGTAGCTGAACACCTTCAGTTGAAATGCTGTTGCAAAGTACAAGATGAATTAGAGTTTAAAAACATCTTAAGAATCATTAAAATGACCGATACTCCATTCACTGGCCATTATTTTAATGACAGACCAAAAAAGGTCCTTGTACACTACTCCATTACACAGAAAGGGGCATATATGTACAAAGCACACAAACATAATCTCTGTCACTGGGAAGTCAGGACACCAGTCACATTAATTGCTTCCTTGGGGAAATATAAAAAGCAAGGAGCTGCTCTGTAAAATCTAAGACTTTCTAAGACCACCAAATAAGAAAATATATTTAAGGTTGTGTGCAGTCAGTCAATTGAAGCCATTTATACTACAGACTTGATTTCCTGTGATCTGCTTCAAGCCATACAACTTCTGTTTAGATAATTAAGTTCGATTTCTGTGCAGTTGCAAATAGTGCTCAAAGACGCCTCTGATTAGATCAGTGATTGGTAATGCAGCATGATTAGGCAGTTTGCAGTTTCCTATCAATTATGAAATTTAAACCAACACGCCTTTAAAGACGACAGATGCTCAGTGAATAAAGCCACTCCCACATGCTAACATGAAAGCAAATGCTGTTTATCAAAAAGTGAGGGAATTCTTAAAAGTTTAATGGGTGCCAAAAGTCACATCATGATAATCAAAACATGGCCCTCCTCTCGATGAATGTTAAGCAACTCTGGTCTGAGCTTGTAAACAGCTTAAGTAGTACACTAATGATGCACTTGAGGTAATTAACCTGTTCAATGGCTTCTACGAGCATGAAACGCTAAATGTGTTGTCTCTTTTTTATTTACTTTTTTTTTTATTGTGGACAGCATTTAAATGTGCGGGCCTGGCTTATAAGTATGTTTTTTTTTTTTTTCAACACTTTTTATTAAAACATTACCAGTTTATTCCAGCATATACCGGTATATAATGTTTATATTTTTCATTTTTTAAATTCTTTGATGATTGAATTACCATATTTTTTCCAACCCAAGCAATGCAGTTAATTCCTAAGAACATTTCTATGTAAATACATAACAGTAAGGACCTCCTCATGCAGAATATGATAGCAAGGAAATTAAGGTGGGAACAGTCATTTATAAGTGCTTCATTTTATCATAATAAAATAAAAACAAAACTCTTCTAAAATGAGCCTTTTAGTTGTAGGCAGGTCAAAGAGGAAACTGTGCCTCCTTTACAGTTTCTGCAAACTATTTCAAACCTTCAGAAAAGTAATGTAAAACGAGAACAGAGTTAAAAATAACACACGCAATTATGCTCCAACTGTCCTTCACATTTCAAAAACAAACTGTGAAGGACCTGCGCTGCTGAGAATCAACTCATAATGTTGTATAATGTCTCCACTTTTTAACTGAAAGCGCCAGTGGTCAAGTTGTTTTCCCTCTGTACCCCCAATTGACCCTGGCCAGCTGAACAAACATTTCTGTAAGTGAACAATTATCTGAAGTGAAGCCTAGAAGACAAGGAGCAATCAGGTGATCAGACTCATCTACACTTTGATGTTGTGTGAAGGTCATTCCTTATTCTTTCTCCAGCACTACAGCCAAACACACTGGCTGTAGTAGAAATGTCTGATGGATGATTTGAGCAAGTCAATTGCTTCCCATTGAGCCAACCCAGTAAAAGCCATGCTGGGGACATATTGCAATTCTTGTGAGTGCTTGATGAGTGATGGGCAACCCCCACAAACATCCAGCTGGCCCAGATAACAAGGTTATCTTGGTCACGATCAAACAGTGTTATAGGAATTCAAGGACTGTGACTGAACTTCTGACCTGCTAAAATTATTTCTAGTTATTTGGATAACTATTCTTACCACTTCCCTTAAAAGGTCACCTGAAGGTGAAATGTTAATATAAACAAAACAGAAAGCACATCATTTGAGTCACCTATGGCAACCGGCATTCCTTAAAGGTTTACTGCAAACTAACAAGCACAATTCTCTGTCGTTTAAGAGCGTAGGGCAGATGGACCTCAAACTGATATTATATACACTTTAGAGAAAAACGTATTTTTTTTCTTGTCAGCCTCTCTCTACAAGACAAATCTAAAAGACATTTGTTTTCTTCTTTCATTTTAGAACAAATAAGCTTTTATTGCACTTGCAGTAATAGAAATACTGAGTTAACTCAAGTAATATTATGGTCACTTCAGTGTAGTTTCCTCTGCTCAGCCAAGCAAGCAGTGAAACAGGCACTTGCACACACTGATGCAAGAAACAGAGCAACCACATGTAAGAGCAAAGATGAATAATAATTATGATTAGATAAATAAAATTAGGGAATCAGGTAATTAAATGAAGAACCCCTAGAATGGAGATTTAATTGGAGGGGGTCTAACTAACAGTGCAGTCGCTTTAAGGTATTGCATTTGCTTAATCGAAGCGAATCATCAGATAAACAACTATGAAATACGCATATATATAAAAACATTAATGTTCTTTATGTTTTCTTAAAGTTGCGATTTTCAACACCACTGCATTTACGTAACAATTGTGGTTACTTTATTTTGCATGGACAATTTACAGTGAATTTAAATACACCCGTATGTAGCTCTACCTTATTGAGCTACTAGATGCCATAAAAGCGTCATTAAAAATTAATGTATCAGTAGTTCTCATTTAGCTGGGTGCTGCTAATTTACTTAAGTAAAGGATCTGAACATTCACCTCTCGAGTGTTTTCCTGCAGATATACTATGAGAGATACACTGTGGCTTCCAAATTTAATTCTCATTCATAATGAAGAATAATTTCACAAAGTGATTGCAAGTGACAATTTCCACTTCCTGCCATAACAGGCTCTTGACTCAGTGTGCGGCTGTTGTAACAGAAGGCTTTTTATCTCAAAACAATCCCAGCATCTGTTTTTCTATTAAAATTCTGTATTCTTGCCTTTTCAAAGGTGGTAGAAAAAGAAAACTTGAAGTTCTTTCTTTTTATTTTCAGGACATTTAACAGACACTTAACAAAGTACTATCTAAAAAAAAACCAACATTGTTTAAGAGAAGCTGAGGTATTCACAAACCATCAGTCCCTAACTTTAGTTCCAAGGGACCAGTTAGTTTTCAGTATCACAAAGGATCTACAAAGATTAACTGCACCAAATGATAAGATGGCTGCTTTAAAGACCAGCTGGGAAGAGCAGGTTTTAAATAAAAGGGCCACTGACTCATCAATAATTTCATCAACCATATGTCTAGCTTTTGCAATCTGTGAGTGACCTTGTTGGCTGTAATGTAGAGATCAAAGGTCAGTTCATGAGAAAAATAATTAAGAAAAATGTCTTTGATAGCTACTGATATGCAAAGTGTGCAATATCCCAGATTTCCTCAGATACAGCTACACCTATCTGTACTTAAACACCTTTAAGCACTTTTGTCTTGTGCATACCATTCATGCTGCAGGCTTGGAAATAGTTTTGCTCACCTGAGCATGCCCTGTCATGATTCAAGAGTGTGACATGTTCCAAACAAGCTGTGCAATGTCACGGATCGCTTGGCTCCCTATTAGATCATACAGTAATTCTTGACAGTCTTGAATAGAGTTAGTTCATTTTTAAACTGTAATCCTGTATAAATCTACAGATTGTCACAGAGAAAGTGAAGATAGGACACCGTTACCATAGAAACTGATTCCAAACTTGGAGCAAACATACTAGCATCTACTTATAAAAATGTGCCAGTATTCACACCATTAGCAGGCCACAGTGTACCATAACACTCATACTGGAGAGCATCGCCGCATACTTGACTTACTGTTCATTGACACTATCATAAGGCTTTAATGTAATGCAAATTATTCAAAGAGCCTGATTTCTACACAGTCATCTCAGTGAAGTCTTGAATAGGCCTTGGTGTAAGTGCTCTAAACAATGACTTCCATAAAGGACCTCAAAACATCTAACATTTTAAATTAATTAAGGCTCATACAGTAAAGAATTCCATTTAATCACTTATGTTGTTATCTTTATGGCTAATCAAACAATGCAGTTGCTATGCTTTACAGAGTAGGTTGATTGCAAAGCAACAAATAAAGGCAGAACAGTGGGCTAACTGAACCAAGCCACATCAACGGACCAAAAAAAAAGAAAGAAAAAGAATCTCTATATTCAGTGTGCCCAGAGCAATGAAGTCAGTGTTGTACTGTGCCAAGATTTTAGAGTGCTGTTACCAAATACTACAGATCATGATTCAGATAGGATGCAAGATCTTTCTTGGCAGCTTCCTTGCTGCTTACAGCAGCAAATCAGAAACATATCAATATTTACCTGGATAACTGCCATGCTCAGAACTCAATTCTCTGAACAACAGCCAGATGAACAACATCTTGTGAATATAAGTTATTTCTCTCAACAGCTATGAAATCACAGACAAATACCTTGGTAGCATGAACATTTTTGCAAACATACTTTTTTAATGATTATTATCTAGGTCGACAGCTGGCAAGAAAAGTGGTCCATCCCCAGCTGCAGAGCATCAATCTGACGCTCCACCTGTTGTCTTCTCACTCACGCCCTCCATTGCTCATTAAACAGTGCTGCCTTTCAGGCCGAATCAGCTCAGACTGGTGATCACCCACTGTGAGACTAGAACACAGAGAGAGAAAGGATCTGGGTGCCAGATTGTCAGACCTGTGAGGTGTTATTCCTCAAATAAATATGGAGATTATGTGTAAAGCCTGTGTGCCAATTATGCTTTCCCACTTCTTTAGCAAGATCATTTGGAATCTGTGTAAAGCTATGCACAATGATTAAAATGCACAGTTAGGGTCTATAGAGCATGACTGCAGGACATGCTGTTAAAATGAGCCTTTAGTCAACAGCAGTTGACATTAACAGACTGTGTTTCTGTACAGCTTCTGTTGGTGTCTCAACAAGCCAATTCACTGGGGCAGTGAGTGTTTTGTATGACTGTCCTTTGTAGTAGGCTTGCATAATGTGAGCAGGGCTTCACCATTAAGGTGCTTCTCCATATGCAAACTTTAAAAAGATCCGGATTGAGCCCAAGCTCTGGGTTTAGGTCAGTCTGTCGACGTGGATCACGTGAAGGAGCTGGGCAGTCAACTTAACTGACCCTGCAAAATCTTTTCCTGTGTGGTAGGACACTGAACAATCAAGGGATTTTACCACATATTTGGGCATTGCTTATTCAAAAGTGTGTCATGTTTTTCTACCATTGCAGCCCTGAGACATGGTTAGTGGCGTGCCTAGGGTTAGCTTTCCAAAAAAGGTATAACTGTCATATTTACCAAAGTCACAAAAATTGTATTTAAGTTAAAGTTCTGTTCTCCATGTTCATATGTGGACTCAAAAACCCGTTTAAATATGAATGAAGAACTGTTATCATATATGTGGTTTTTAAAAATTAAATAGCACTAACAATTTCAACCAACTGGACTTTCAATCGGTGTCTTTTGATTGTTCTCATTTTAAAAAGTGACTTTATTGAATGTTTACATTAGCCATTAACAAACAATCTTTTAATTTGTGCTAAGTTGGCTGGAGATAAAAATAGACCAGATTCTGTTCTGAAAAATACAGCTAATGCAGATGTGCTTTAACACTGCATTCTTCCCTGTGGCCAGCAGGGGGAGACTGTAGTTGTAAAAAGAAATATAAATACTATGGAAAAATTACCTTTTGGTCACTTGACTTAAAACCTTAGTATACCTTCCTGATGAATTTGTAACCTCAATTGTTAGTTCGATGCCTTAACCAACAGAATATGATGTTACTTTTTTAAAAAGACCTAATTTGGTGTAAATTGTAATCAGTCAGGTTTTTCAGTCAGTTTAACGCTCAGTTGTGACATCTAGCTTCAAGAAAAAGAGGAAAAAGAGTGCAATGGGCAAAAGGCTGAAGTCAAGGCTTCGAGCAGGACTTCAACATGACTGATATGCCACCCATGACATACCAGTGGTGACTTCAAGATTGCTGTCTATTTCTTACAGTCTATAGTTAAGTGACACTTTAAATAAGAAATCCACTTATCAGCCCAGAGCTTAGACAACATGAGTAGTGGATTCAGATCCACAGTCAAGTCTTTGCACACATCTGCCAAATGCATTTATAGCTGGTAAAATTCAGCAATGCTGATCAAAAAACTCAAGCACGCACTGTTGAATACAAATTATTATCATCAGCCATCTTTTGCTCGGTAATTTGCAGCAGATAAATAATAACAGTGGCGTTTGGTGGGTAGCAATTTCAGTAAAGTGATTTCTGCCTTTCCCTAAGATGTTTTCTATTTAGGAATGTTTTCAGCTGACAGACTGAACAAAAAGACCATTTGTGTGTTGTAGAAGCACAGCAGAGAGTGTCGAGACAGTTTAAAGCTTCAACACAACATTTCTACAATTTTGTTTTCAATTTAAAATTTAACTTCACTGCTGCATTGATATGGCGATAACATAGAATGAGCATAAAAAAATGATGATTTAAATAATTCAAGTTTTTTTTGTTGTATTAGACCGAGAGAAAACAGGTATGCTGGGGGGAGAAAGCACTGGGAAGAAACTCCCAAAAATACATCAAATTTGACAACTTTATTAAAACTTGTTAATACTACACATATTAATACATAGATAAGATATGTTCTTCCACACTTTGGGATTTTATTTTGGTAATACTTGCTGGGTAAAACTATGACCTCCTTTTGTTCTTCTTTAAAAACTCCTATTTGATTTCGTCAGTGTGCTTAGGATTGTTATTATGTTGGACTATTCCTCTGCTGCAGAGCTTGTGGGGCTTCATCTTGTCATTCAGTAGTTTGGTATATCCACAAGCCTTCATGCCATCTACAGTATAAATATAATCTCCTCAGCGCCTTTTGTTCCTTTGCAGTTCATAATCATCCCACTCCCTCCTCTGTCTGCTTCACTGTCCTGGTTAGGTTCATGTCAGCAACTCCAGACTCTATTTAAGCAGAACAAATTGATCCAGATCTTATCTGAACAACGAGTATACCCAATATTCAACTGGCTTTATTATTTAATTATTTTTGGGATTTTGTCCACAAAGGCAAACTTTATACAATGTCAGTTCACCGATTGTCCATTCATTGAGCAAGAGGAGCATTGTCCATTGCTTTAATTTAGGAGGCAGTCATTGTGTCTGGGATTAGAGGTATGACTCATTCCATACCTCTTGATTACTGGTGAAACTTGCAGATCTTTCAATTCCTTCTCCACTTCTTTTTCCACGTGTAGCCTTAATAAGCCCAAAAGTGAAAAACCTACCTTATGTGGACAAAACTTTCTGAAGAGAGCGTAAATATTAGATAGAAACATAGGGAAAAAAGTGCTTGTCTGAATCTGTGTATGAATGGGTGAATGAGACATGTTGTGTAAAGCGCTTTACAAAATTTGAGCACGATACTGTAATAGGATGCCGCTGAAATTTCTTCCCTTCCAAAAGGAATTGGAAGCAATATGATTAAGATTTGGCAATATTTAGGAAAGACACCAACTCAGTTCAGTACAATTCAGTTCCATTTATATAACATCACAGCAACAGTCCCCTCCAGGCACTTTATACTGTGAGGTAAAGACCCTACAAATAATTAAACTCACCGTGTAAAGAGTGGGGGTCACTGAGCGCTGGATGCACTGTATATGAAAGGCAGCAATGGTCTACTGACTCAACAACGAGTTCCAAACCTCCTCCGGCATTAACAGCACAGAAACTGTGTGCTGGAGGCTTCATGGCAGAGCATGCCCTGTAGTTGTAATGTGTAGTGGCCCAGTACTTTTTGTCACTATAGTATACATAGTGTTCACAGGTCATTTCATAATTGTACATTACATTTGGTTCAGTGATCACAGGTTTTCTAATCTGCATGTTAGTGGTTGGGGTTAAGAGTGAGGGGTGAGGGAGTGTGCTGGAGGGCAGTTTTCATTTGAAAATGTTTTTATTACCAAGAGGAAATATTGTGCATGTCAACTTTACAAAGGTAATGCAATTCTGAATTATGTGAAATTTAAGCAATATTGTACCAGGGCGTGCACTTCTGTTGTATAATGATTCCCAGATAGCCAATTGAGCTTTAGCTGAATTTTAAAACATGACAATATAGTCCAAAAGTATACAATTCAATTATATCAAATATATATCTCCCTGCTCCATGAAGTCACCACTCTTCAATATCCCCAGACTGCTGGATGAACTTCAAAAATCAGTCTGAGAACAAAATCTTTCTAGAGTATTCTGTGTGTTTTATTCGAGGACAGGGCTTCCCTTGAGGGTCAGAGTGCCTATTAGCCCTGGGGGTGTGCCTGAACAGACTTCAATCCTATCTGCTGTGGGCACAGTCCCTCTGTCAACTCGTCAGTGTTGTACCTCGAGTGTCTCCTCCAGGGAAGTTTTCAAAGAGGTACATCTGTTATGTCACAGTAATGTCAGTGATAACATGATGATCAGCTTGTAAGTGTTTCTTTTCTTTTTTTTATCTTTGGAAATTATCAAAAGGATTTTGTCAGTTCATTTAGATCTACTACATCAAACAGGCCAACTATAATAACCAGTGTAACTGCAACAATGATCAGAGGTCTTAATTTAAATCAATAACAAAATCAACTTCTCAAAATTGTTCACGCATATTTGTAATAACACCATTCATTCTGTGATAAATATACTCCTGGAAGTGTGTGTGAGACAACCCCCAAATTAGCATGTAATGCAAAAATTAGGTTTATTATAATTACATTAATCAGAGCATAAAAGAGGCTGAAATTTTAATTAATTTTAGCCTCGTTTGATAGTCTGTTAAGATATGAGCCAGATTAAAAAAAAAAGTAATCCATTTTGACCGGCGTATAAACTCACATCAGAGGAAGCAGATATGTCCATGAGGAAAAAGTGCACACTGTAGTGAGCTCTTTACCTTCTTATTAAGGTTCAGGCTGACGAACTATATCTTTTTCGGTCTAATCTGATTTACACAGCTAAATGCTTATGTCTACAGTAGTGTCACTGTACTTTTAATTAAAAATGCCACATCTTTTATTTTCTATAATTCTTGCTGTTGAAGGATTTTCTGTATTCCCTGTTCGCCATGACCTGATTACAAAGATACACGCTGCATCTGATTCTGACTGGAGACACTGAGCATAGCAACCTAGAGAACAGGTGAAGCAATCACTTCACACTGGCTTGTAATTATCAGAAAAATGTAAATAATCACTTTAATTTACACAGTTATTGCCTAATTAAGATTCTAATACCTTCTTAAGATATTACATAAGCAACAGTGCAATAATGAGAGCTATATACAATGTGTGCACCCCATAGCGAATAGGCCTACGTTGCAGAACAAAGTTCAAAGCATACTTATCTCTTTCCACATTAATTACCGCTCTGCATGTGAAATTAGCTTGAGGGAGTCGTGATGCATAGATCTTTTATGTGGACAATGTTCAAAGCAGGGACGATGCAGCTTCTATACAAAGATCGTAGCATGTACTCATAGTTTAAAAATTAAATAAAATTTGCCTGCATGTACGTCAAAGCTTTTACAGTTTTTGTGGCTGAATGCATCGGTGACTGGAGGCCAAGAAACAGGAGCTGGGTTCTGCAGGCGATCTTGGCTGACGTCCCTGCAGCTCGGACTGCAGCCAGCGTTTCAACTCAGGCAGAACCACAAAAGGATGAAGGAACCCCTCATAAAAGAGCCCCATTTTGAACTTTCTGTTTTATTGATTGAGTGTGTTTTCTAAGTTTCCTGTGAAAATGAACTCCCTGACACTAAGTGACTTTGACCTTTTTGTCCCATCTTTCATTAGAAGCTTTTATTTGTTTGTTTTGGTGTTTCTTTTCTTTTCCTAAGGTGCACAAAAGTTTTATCAGGAGTCTATTATAAATTATAACGGATGACAGAGAGTCTAAAAACACAGCAAGCTTAGTTATCTATTGTTTTTATTATCTCTATCAGATATATCAGATATATATACATACATATCTCAGAAGAATTTTTAGTTCTCTTTTGTTGCTTGCTATTTTTCTATAGAAAGCCTGCTGTCTGGTTCTGCTGTAACCTGAACTGCCCTGTCATGATTCATTTGCATTTATATGCATCACAAACCATGCAAGCACTAACCACACGGGGCTTCCTGGTGACCCAGTGGTGTAAGACGCATACCATTTAACCAAAATGTCCTCAGTCAGAATCTAGCTGAGGGGTCTTTGTCACATGTCATGTTGGTTCTTTCCCTTTCACTGGTATGTGTCATGGTCTACAGTGAACTGTCAAATAAAGGGAAAACAACACAGAATAATACATCATACTAATTAAACAAGAGATTTAATTTAACATAGAAAAATTATGATGGTGATTTAGATCTTTTTTTTATTATTCTAATTTGAGTCTGCATGTGCAACAAGCATCACTTGCCTCCAGTGTGTCTGATAATCCTACTGTATCCAGTAATTACTCTGTGTCAGGATGTAGATTTACATTTTGTAACTGCCACAGTACATATGAATGAGCTTGACTGCTTATATTAAGATAGACAGCCAGCAATGGATGATATACAGTATTCAGGATGCAGAAAAAAACTGTAAAATATGTTCATAAGATAGATTTAACACCTGGATTTTTGCTTTTTCTGCTTTAAAATGAAAAGAGGGATTGCACTATCTGACTGTAAATTATATGCTTTGTTTTTGTGAATAAGTACACATTGTAGTCTGTCGTAATGTTTATTTTTTCATGAGACTTGGAATTTATGCTCATAGTAAAATACAGTATATGCAGCATATTTTATGCTTGGCTCGCACTGTCAGCTCGGTGTTTTGAGTGAATGTCACTGTGCTTGTGTGTGACCCACATTCAAAACAAGACATTGTAGTTTCAGGATTATTCGGTGCCTCAAAGGAAACATTAAAGACTTTGCGAGTACACATTCACAAATATCGTAAAGTCTGCACATTTTCTTTCATCTTCTTTTGCTACTTTAGTGGCCGGGCTTTTGATGACCGCCAGCCGTGTTGGTTTTAGCAATAGACAAGGATGAGAAAACAGGCTCTTGTGCAATTACATAACAAGTCCTCTCGCAAAACTGGAGAGATGCCAATGGCAGCTTTGAGGGACCAGTTAGACATGAGTTCTCTTCTCTTTTTAATGTGCTCTGGATACAAAGCCATGTGTTATCACACTTCCCCTGCTAGCCTACATACACCCTCCTCCGTTTTTTGGCCTCTGGATTTGGTCTTTATATCCTGCAGTATCTGAGATTTTTCAAAACAACAACATTAGTTTAAATGGGTAAGTGGGAGGATTGCTCACCTTTGTATGCTGTTTTTATTGACTCAGACAGTTGAAAAGCACAGAGTGAGAAACTTGGGAGAGGAAGCAAGTGTCACATTATGTATTAGGCAGTTTATGTTGGGAGACTCATTAATACTATGGCAGCATAATATTGTATTGCACTGCTAAATTGGGCAAGATGATAATGCAGAAAGCACCAGATCAGACCAGAACAACGTTTATCAAAGCCAATTAGAAAAGCACAGCAGCTTTCAGATATTCATGTGAATGAATCGGAAAACAATTATATTATCCATCCGTTTTCTTCTGCTTATTCAATTCAGGGTTGAGGGGGCTAATTGAGAATCTCAGTTAACTTAAAATGCATGTCTCTGAAGTGTGGAAGGAAGCTGTGGTATCCAGAGGAAACCCATGAAGCATCCAATCTCCACACACATGAACCCATGACCTTCTTGCTGTGAGGGGACAGTGAGGTGAAAGTGTTGACCACTCCACCTTGCTACCCACAAAAATGATATCAATGTTACCTTAGTAACCTTACATGGTTGGCTGTGATCTTTGTGGAATTTTGCATGTTCTTCTTGTGCCCACTTGCTTTTCCTTCTGCTTGTCTTCCACCGACAGTCCAAAGCAACGCATGTCTGACATGGCTGACTAAAATGCATGTCCCTACCCTGACCGCCCACAACACTGAATTGGATAAGCAGTTAAGAAAATGGAAAGATGAATGAATCAGTCAAGATGCCTTAATTATGATAATTCATTTTCTTTCTTTCTTTTTCTTGCATGACATACACTTGTGATGAATGAGGCTTTTCTGGTACAAATTAAATAAGAATTAATCAGATTATGCAAACTCCAAAAAACCAATTTACTTACATGGGGGTAAATGCTGACTCATAGTAGTCTATATATTTAAAAAGAAAAACAACCAAGTATTAACAGAAAACACTTTAATTTGCCAATTTGTCAAAATGTAACATAAACCAATCAATCAATCAATCAATCAATCAATCAATCAATCAATCAATCAATCAATCAATCAATCAATCAATCAATCAAAATAAATATATACACAATATTGCACAAAAGACTTGAGTTTGAAAGAAAATATGCTGCCCATCTTAATTGTTCAGCACCACCTGGACTCTCTTCAGTAATAGTCCTCCAGGCTTCTTGAAGATGCGTTGCTGGTGTTTTTTAGTCCAGATCTTGTCTGATTAGGCATACCTCAGCTTTTCTTCCTGTTTCCCATTCTTAAGAATGGCTTCTTGCCAGTGGCCCTGAGAAACTGTGTTATCTGCGGTATTTTTAATAGATTCAACTAAAGAAGGAGAAACAAATTTTTCAGAGTAACAAAGGGCCTAAAGTTAGAATTTAAAATTGGCTCTTTCTTTGCTGGTTAAGTGTAGACATAACACTAGTTCATTCCTTGAGAAAAGATGCCTTTGGCAAGAAAAAGGGTAACTGGACTGAAAATGGACAATGACCAGAGAAAAACTTTTAAATGCTATTAGCCTGAGGAACTATTGTTCAAGATCACTTTAAAAATTACAAGATGGCCTGACTCCTGGGAAACAAAATACAAAGAAATGAGGGATAGCTCAAGACTTTATTTGCCAATTGGCCAATACTGATTCATCCATCACATTCATTCATCCATTCATCTTTGCTGTTGTACGCTCAGCCACCTCCTCCAGTTCTTCTGGGGAGAACACAAAGGTGTTGACAGTCCTTAAGGAGACATAATGTCTTCAGTATGTCCTGGATCTGCCTCGGGGCCACCTCCTGGCAAGACACCTCACCTGGGAGGTGTCCGGGAGCTACCTAGGCAGATTCTCCAACAATCTCAACTGGTTCCTTCAGTGTGGGGGAGTAGGGGCTCTTCTTTGAGGGCTCCCCAATGACCCCTTTCAGAAAACACATTTCAGAAGAAGGTAATTTCTGCTGCTTAAAACTTGATCTCTGATTTTAAATTCCAAAAGACTTCATTGTGTATTCACATCCCAAAATCTTAGCATTTCAGTACATTTTATTGTGAAAAATACAAATAAAAAATTGCATAGTTTATGACATATCTGGACAGGAATTGTTGGTGACACTTCAGAGAAGAGAGGAACCGGACACCTGTGCTTGGCAAAAATCCAGAATCCAAAACTTTAATATCAATTTGGAGGTCTTAAAATTGGGGGCATTCAGCAAGGTAAACAAAATAAAGAAGAAACAGCAAAAATGCAAAGTCCAAAAACAGTTTGAAAAGCCAAAAGTATAGGTAGAACCTTACTTCATTAAACAGGATCACACAAGAGCAAAAGATCCAGGAAATGGCCACAAAGGTCATACAAAAAGAAAACAAACCTAGAAATGGCTGTAAAGCTCGACTGCAGCAACTAACAAGACAATCCAGCTCCTGAATGAGGAGCAGCAGGGGGTTATATAGAGAGAGGAGACTGACTGAGTGATTGAATTCAGGTAGCGCACAAAAATGGAGAAAAAATAAGCAAAGCCAGGAATTAAAATGAACCAGGATGCATTACAGTGGTTATTTTAAACATAAAGCAAACACATAAAATAACACATAAGTGAATAACAAAACCACGACAAGGAACACCACTAAAAGTCTATATGAAAAAAGAACAACTATCATGATACCACAATAATATGCAGATCTACTAAAAGTTTCTTCTTTTTTTTCATCAGTAATTTGATTTGAGACTAATCCTGTTGTCACTAATAGATGGACAAATAACTACTGTGAATTTGACGTTTTGCTTTTTGGTCACATTCATCATCATTAGGTGCCCTGCTAAATTAGGTTTTAACTCTTCTAAAATATCTGTTTATCTGGACATGTATTAGAACTGCCAGGCACTTTGATTGCTTATAGTGTTACAACCAAGGCCACACAAATGCCCTGCCAGTCGTGGAAGCTGTGAGCTCTCCCATGCACTACTCTGAATTGCCTGTCAGCATCGATTACAGAGAGTCTGTGTGGATGGGATCTTGGATTTTCTCTCCCTCAGAATTAAGATAAGCTCCTGCCTGCCTGTTTGAGATGCCCCTTGTTGACCCACCTGTTGAGTGTGATGTGAGATGTGTGTTCCGCCACCGTGGCCATATTATCCTCCAGCCCCACACACATGCACTCACACCAGGCTGGCAGCACTCCCTGTCCTCATCTGTTCATTTCTCCCTATCGCCTATGTTGCTTGTCTCTCCTCTAACCTTTGTTTTCAGTCCTTGTTTTTGTTCTCTCTTCTCTAACCTCTCTTGCTAAGCTATCTGTCTGCTTTTATTCAACCTCATCTCTCTCGCCACACCTCGTTGACAGCAAATTCCAAAGAGAATGCCTCATTTCTGCTGTTATCCAAGCAGAAAAGTGGCATTCTGTTCATTTGCTTTGGGAAATAGGTAATACATAAATTTAAATAGGCCATTTCCCAATAGTTAGAGTGCACAATACCATCTACTATGTATTAAGAATGCAAGAAATGCCTTGATGTTTAAAGTCATACTCTAGGTTTGCCTTTAATGCATAAAATTATCTTCTTCTGACATTAAGTGCAAGGTTAGAACAATAGACTGTACACAAAAGATGGCACTGTGGATGAGAACAGTGCCTTAAATCTGCACCAGCTGGGGGCAACACCCTTGATTTTAAATAGAGATCTAAATAGAACTTAATAGGAAAATAACACTTCTAATATAAAACCTCAGTAAACATTTTGTGATGAGTTTATGGTCCCAGTCATTAGTCTTGGTCTTACTGAATACATCAAGATGTTAATTTTTAAAATTATGGTCCCATATAGAGAAAAAAAAGACGAAGAAGGGCATGTTTAAGTCTATATAATAAACATGCTCAAAATCAGAGAAGTTGAAATATGATAAAGTACAACACAGAGGCCTTTGAAAACAGTAGTAGGGCAAATGTGTGCATTTATTACAAAAGCATAACCTTCCTGGCATATGTTCACCACAGTTTCACCTGCAGTAGAACTTGGATTCAAAACCACAAATTGGAATAGCAACAGATGCATGCCCGAAATCTAATTTTGTTTGCCAATTTTTTGAAAATGTTTGAGAAAGTCCCCATCACATTACTTCCTCTTTTGCTCCTTACAGAGAAGATAATTGCTTTGGCACTGTTAGGGTTTACCAGAGGTAAATAACAATGCTAACAGTGGTTGCAACAAGTCTACACTAAACTTTGTTAAAACATTTTAAACAATAATAATTAAAATAAATAAAAAATGAAAATAATTTTTGTTCTGCAAATGTGTTTTCAATTAAATCTTACTGAATAGAGTTCTTATTCAGTAAGATTTCAGCTTAGAGCTGGCAAATATTTTTAGAGGACTTTGATCTGCTGACGTTTTGTTTCATTATCAGGAGAAAAAAAGAAAGATTTAATGTCTCTATGTTTAACCCTTTACAGCCGATCGGAGCGGGCACGCTCTGTTTTGCGTAACTATTTTTAAATCCCGGTAGCACTGCAACCACGTAAGCTAGCGCAAAATTTTTTTTTGCATATGAAACCGGAGGAGTTGTACTTACATCTTATGCCATCAGCTTGTCCTAGGTCACGGTTTCCTTCCACATAAAGCTTTGCAAAAACTGCATAAAAAGCGCTTGCAGGAACAAAAACATAATATTCCAGAAACACGCTTTACCGATCCAATCAGCTGGTCATAACACTTCCTACGTTGGAATAGACGTCAGCGCGAACTTTTGCATTTCCGCCATTACCTGCCCGAAACCGGAAGTGACGTCATTTTCGCGGAAATGTAGTCTTTTTTACTATCAGGGCCTCAGGGCCTATACTCGTCTTTTTAAAAGTTATCTTTGACTTTATGACTTTCTGTGTCCGATCCGATCAGCTGTTTGTAACACTTCCTATGTCCATCAGCGTGAACTATCGCATGTCCGGCATGACCTGCCCGAAACCGGAAGTGACATCATTTTGCGGAAATGTGGTTTTTACCATCGTGGCCTCATGAGCCTATACTTGTGTTTTTAAAAGTTATGTTTGACTTTATGACTTTCTGTGTCGTTTCTGGGATGCTTAGGACTCATATTGCACTGCTGGAAATAGTTTATTTTGATGCATATGCTGCTTTTTTGCAAATTTGCACTATAATATTTATTTTCGTTTTTCCTGCAGTGTATAAAAATTGGTGTATTTCAAAAATAAAACTATGAAGACACTCAAAATAAATTTCCTGTGGTGGGAAACTATTTTTTGTATTTACAGTTTTGAGGGATAAGCCTCTTAAATTTCTCTAACTACAAATATATGTTAAAAAAGCAAAAACGATTTTTAATTTTTTTGTAGTTTATTGCACTTTTTTGCAATTTATGTAATTACTATGCACTTAATGAATACATATTATTAAAATCTGGGCTATAATGGTTGTATTGATGTATAGCAACTTGAAATGCTCCCAAAAATGGCTCCACAGCATGTAAAAATATGATATAAGCTCTGGCGGACTTGGCTCTATGGTAGGTCTTAAAGGGTTAATATACAAAAGAAAGTGACGGGCAGATAAGGTAATACTAGCAGTGAAGAGAATATTTCTATTCTTAGCACAAGGATTGATTATTTTACTGTTAAAGGATGTAAAGCTCCTTGGGGTCAAGTTCGGACAAACTATTTATGAGTCATCTAAGTGTATTTCCTATTCATTATCAATGACGGCGCTCTAGGCTGTGCATCAATATGACACAGCAGATAAGTATTGCTTCTCTGGCTTTGAGAGTGACTTTTTCATTATCATGGATTCTGATTATTGTTTCTGAAACCCTATGAAAATGATATGTGACTTTGCAGTGTTCTAAAACCATCACAAAAGGCTTCATCAGGGGAGAGAAGCCAGCCCTTAAACGAACGCCTTCCATAATTTGCTAGCTTCAAGCCTAATGTTAGGTTGATGAGAGTCTCTTGGAAGGGAGTCTGAAATCTAATATAATTTCAGAAGAGGGCTGATTATACTCTAAATGGTGTGCAGATTTTCAATATGTTGGATTAAGTAGATACCAGGAAAAAGTATTTTTAGGTTTCTTCAGATGGATTTTAATTTTACAAATACTGATAGGACTTTTCACTGCCAGGAGAAATAAGCAGTGACATTGTGTGGTTTCTAAAACTAAAAATACAATATCAGGAGGAACCTGCTAGGTTCCAGTGCTGATGAATAAGTCATATTTTTTTGTCATTACTGTATGCAACGTATAGTCATAATGAGAATATAGACATTTAAGCTATCTCAACAATGGTATGCGGACATCAAGTGATTCCAATTTTTTATTAAGTGTGCCAATACTCTTTACAATTTTTTGAGCACTTAGGAGTCAACCTACCGCAGAGCCAATTTGCGTGTCATGTTATTGTTGCAGAATTTCCCTTTCATTTCCAGACTTCAACAAAATCATGAAAACAGTATGTTTATGATGTTTATAATATGTGGATGAACTTAAACATGAAAACTAATTCAAACCTGACTCAGTTTTGGCCCAAACTAAGAAGAAAAAAAGACTTCACCCATCAAATATAATAGGAAAAAATCTCCCTGTTTGTTATTATTAGTATATGATTTACACTTCCGAATGTCGTGATGTTATTGAAATCAAAACAGGCTATAAGTGATGTGTTGGTCTTTTTATTACAACATTTTGATCTTTGCTCAAATCATGTTTTTAAATGTGACTCATTTCCTGCTTTTATCAACTTTCCTCAAACACGGCAGGGTAATTGTGTGCACACCGTGCCATTTTGTTATTGTACTTACAGTAGCTAATCCCTTAGCTAATCCCATCGACTTCACTACAGCCTCAACCTCCACGGTTGAGCTTTCCTGGACAGCTGTCATCTCCTTTTATTTAACTGTCAAACTGTTCAGACAAATGAGAGTTTATCAGCAAAGTATGACCTGTTCAGTAACTTTTTTTATTAGATGCGGACGGCTGACTAACTGTTCTTTTATGAAGACGTGAAGACTTGTGAGGTGCGAAAATAACAGCCTTGTAATTGGATTCATTGGGAGATGATCATTGTCCCCATTAGTACCATATGTGTACAGTGATGTAGGCTTAATCTTTCATTGCCTTTCATTGCCTCCTCCTCTCCCCTTGGAAATGAACAATTATCTTTTGTAAATTGATTTCTACCACACACCGAATTGCTCATCAAAGACATGCACATAAAAAAAACACTCTGTCCAGCATCCCTTTTCTCTCACTTTGTGGTCATGCTGCACACCTGCAAGCACACTACACTTTATCTTTTCCTTAGTGCAAAAACACATCTAGGTCATGAGAAAATTCAAAACATATGATTCGTTTTATGTTTGCTTGCCCCTAATCCCCTTAATAATATTTGTCATGCTCGGTGTGCGCTCGCCATTTTTGAACTTAAGTGGGCTCAAGTGCTACTGGTGGAGAAGAACTCAGTAGCTGTGGTTATCAGCTGATAGTCAACACCACCTTGGGCATATCCTATCCTGAGGTTGACATCATTGCTTTGTTGAGCTCACCGATCTAATGCGTCTAAGTTGTCCAGAATATGAGCCAACTGTACAGAGAGGATTTAATATCGCAGATCCTATGCAAAATACATCACCTAAATGCTCAACTTGTTTGTTTGTTGGGGGTGGGGGGGGGTTGTACACGTATCTGTAGTCTCTGATAGTCAGAGATAACAGTCAGAAAAAGAAGTTATTAAGAATAAGAAGAGTTATTTCATAAAATTAATGCCATTCAAGGTCAGGTACAGCTGATTAACTAAGCACAAGAACAGAAAAACTGTTACCATTAAAAAACCATTGTGTTTCGTGTATAAAAATACTTCAATTTTTACACTCTATGTGACTATATACTGGCCAGGCACTGTCCGCACTGAGGGCTTGGCCAACAGTCAATTAGCCAAACTGCAAGTTAATGTTTTTTCTTGTCTTAAGAAGTAAGATTTTTAAAAAATGATGCAAAGAAAAAACTATTTTCCCTTTTTGTCTCTGAATAATAGAAATGCATTTCTTTGATGTTAGTTACAAAACAAAACAAACACTTAAATTCTGTAGTAAATATCCCCGTGTCTTATTGGCTTGTGTAGAGGATTAGAGCAAAAAGCCAGAACAAAGCAGGGCTCAATCTCTGCATTGTTTTTTCATGATCTAGAACAGCTTGGGATTTCTTTACATGCAGAATGTTCACAAACATTGTCCAAACTTGGAAAGAAACCCAAGCATTATAATAAAGTACTACTACAATGGTTGCAGAGCCCCCATGGAGCGCAGTATAACACCTTTATATGCTGAGCTGGAGGCTGGAGGTATCGTGTAGGTGCATAAGCTTACCAGGTGTTGTTTAAGATGCAGTTTAGACCTCAGTCTCCTCTCTGCTGCTGCCTTCAGGCTGTCCAACTTCAAATCTACAACACAGCCACTCTGTCTCTCTCTTCATTTATCCTGCCTGCCTCCACAATATCCACCACAGAGAGAGGAGCACTGACTGAGCCTGTTGAGAGGAAAAGGTTCCCTCATTTTTGTACGACTTCCACCTCCTCACAGTGAGTGATTTCTGTGTTTGCAACTTCTGTTGAGCAGCCTATTTCTTTTTTTTTCCTGGTTTATGTAGTGCACATTTTGAATTTTGCTCAGAAATGGCTAAATGTCTGAACTTGTTTAGGGAGGTAGAGCAAGTTGATAATGAATAAGCAACAGAGACTTACAACTAAGGATCACTGCAAATAAATAAATAACTAGATGAAATGCAATTAAAAAATAGTGTTTGTATTTTTGGTTTTAATCTTTAAAGCCGGGTTGGGGAACTCCAAGCCTCAAGGGCCATTGTACTGCAGGTTTTAGATATCACCCCGGGTCAACACACCTGAATCAAATGATTAGTTTAATACCAGGCCTCTGGAGAACTTCAAGACATGTTTAAATCTGCTGTGTTGAATTTAAACGGCTAAGGAAGGAAGGAAGGAAAAATGGGTTTAGTGGGATTTCACTAAACCAACTCATCTTTATGCGATATGTAATTTTATTTTTAAGCTTATTCTGTAAAATGCATTTGTATGAAAAATTCTCATGCAACAGATCTGAAACCCATTAAGCTTAAGAATCTTTCTTCAAGAATACTTTTTGCTCTTGTTTAAAGTGACTTAAATGAGGCAAAGTTAAATACAGCAGCTTTCCCAGCAGTTTTCTACAGAAACACAACCATGTGCCCTGTATTCAAACACACTATAGTATTCTTGTTGAATGGCAAGCTACCTAAAAACTGGTGTGGTGAGGAAAAACAAAAGAAGGATTTTTGTTGGGCTGCTGTGGCTCAGGAAAAGCGGATCATCTACTAACCAGAAGGTCATTGGTTTGATCCCCAGCTCCTCCCATCTGCATGTCAAAGTGTCTTTGGGAAAAGTCCTGAACCCTGAGTCACCCCCAGTGCATCCACTGGAGTCTGAGTGTGTGAATGGTAGGTAAAAACTGCTGTGGTACTGAAAACGATTTATGGGTTAATGAGGCTTGAATTTGAGTGCTCAGAGTAACATTATATAAGTACACTACCAGTCCATTTGCCATTTTCTTCTTATACGTAACTATGCTATAGTTTTACTGGTCCAGCCCACTTTAAAGCTAGTTGAGCCGTACAATATGCAACACTGTTTTAGCTCTCTGAAGCAGAAACACGATGCCACTGACAGCTTCAGCCACTGCGAGCAAAATTCCAAAAATGTATTTGCATAACAATTTCAGCTATCATGTTACTGAACCATTCAAAGTCTGTTCTCTTGTTCAGAAGAGTGTAATTTTCAGTACATAGCAAAAAATGTTATCATCTAATTTTAAAAGTGGATTCACTTTTCTTTGTACTACACGGCCAGATAATCTTTAGAACTAAATCTGTTTGGCTTAGTGACACTTGTAAGAGTCTTTCATGGTTATTATTCATGCTATGTGAGTCTTACACTGAGCAGCACTGCTGTTCTGAATCTCTGAGGGAACATATGCCCTTTCATTTGTTGATTTGTGATTTTACAAGGCTTTCAACTTGCATATGTTGAGCCACAACCTATATACTGAGAAAACACGCTTGTCCTCTGATGCTTGTTTGGGTCCACGGCAGCCTACAGAGTTGACAAGCACCTGAGAGATGTGCTGCACCTTCCTGAGCACTGAGGCATGACTCAATCACAACTCTAAGCACAGGACATCCCTACATGTCCTATCACCCCTCAGCTCCTTCTATGTAGAGTGATGTATTTGTGTCAGTTGATAAAGGAAAAGTCAAGTGACATACACCAATCATTTGCTTCCTCACATGTCGGCAGCTCAGTGGCTTAATGTAAAAAGAAAGATAGAAAGGACGAAAGTGTAGCTCAGTTTTCTTGGAAAAGAAGGCCTCTTCCTACAGATCAGCTGTTAAACTCACTGAACTGACAGTTGGTTCTTGTCTTCCTCAAAGAAGGTGTAGACTGCTTGGTGTGAAAATGTTCCATTTTTGAAACACTGTTTCTTGTACAATACTCCTCTGAGTATATCTCCTAACGGGTCTGGACAATGTTTTCTTATCTACTAGTTTATAGAGAAGGCTCAAGTGTTCTGACAATTTGTGAATGCACTACAGTCATTGAATACAATCCCAGATGGCACCATATCTGCCGTATAGGTGTGACTACACCTGTCGAATAAGCAAGTTTTTACAATTTGTGAAATACTGTGAAAGGTGGGGTTTTTGTCACACCTGCTCTGACACTTCCAGCAAGACTGCATGAAGTAATTGCAGGAAATGTTACAAATGATGGTAACAAATGGTAAAGAAGATTTTTGCACAGATGTATTGGTTAGATGATTATTAAATATGCTAAAGTGATGGACAGGTAATTAATCAGCAACTTTTGAAAACAATGAAGCATTTTCCAAGCAAAATGCTAAACATTTCCTGGCTTCAGTCATTAGAATTACAACTGACAGTTATCTAGCTCTGTCAACCAGTCAAGTTGCATGTCCATTTGTTTGTCTGTCCTTCAACATTTTAACATTTTTGATGTTTACTTAGATTAATGGAAAACTCACCCAAGGTTCAAGATTACTGTGACTTCAGGTAACACTTAGTGTACTATTTATGACAAAATGTCATGCAAACGTCCAAAACTCTTATACGTTCAGGTCAAAGTTTAAGTATAAACTGTTACGTCTTTAAAGTTTTCATTACACAAATGGTTGCAAAAGAAATCAAGGTTTTCATTATGCTTTTCACATTTTATACCCAGTAAATAATGGGCCTGATCTTGTGAAAATTAGCACATTAAATAATAATGAAAATAATCAATATCTGCTTTACATTGATGTTGTGAACCAATAGTCAGGATTTTAAATCAGTAAATCAGCCCAACAGACAGCTATAGAGAGTGCGGTTGTTTTTTTGATTTTACTGATGGAATCGTATCCCTCTTTGTGGTGTCTATACAGTCCAAGGGTGCAGAAATTAATGAGAGCCAAGGGGCAATTATTAAGCACTCGTGATTAGCTTAGTTGGTAAATTTCAGGCTTTTCTGATTGCATGAATCGGACGTCATGAAATCAAAGCAACCACATGGGTTGCCATTAGAGATGCACGATATTGGTGTAAGCAGGAAACCTGCTGGTTTTGACAGCACCTGTGGATCCATTGTTCTAAAGCATCTATTAAGCGTAAGGCTACTGAAAGTGTGATTAAAAGTTGCCATGGTGATGAAAGTTACATATAGCAACTCTAGCTCTATAATCACGCTGGGCTGTTTAATGGGGCTCTCTGTCACCTATTTCTGAATCTCGGCTTGGTTAAATTTGCATATGCTCATTCAGGCAGGATGATTTAATTCAGCCCCTATGGGAGCTGCTTCAAAACCATACTGCGTTTAGGTTTTGTGTTAAAGTGCTCCTAATTAGGTCTCTGTCCTGGCACTTACTCATCAACAAAATTATCTCTGAAGTTAGTCCAATGTTTAACTCTCATGTAACAGGTCAGCAGAGATAGTCTGCCAATTCTCTTGATGAAATATGTTGTGTCTCACTGGCAAGTAACACTAGATAACTTCCTTTCAAGTCTGATATGAGCAATCTAACAACAACCTTTGCTCATACAGCAGCTGATGAGTAACCGGATGCAACTTTTTACCTGTGAACTGAGAATCCAACTGTGTAGGACAACAGGCAGGAAAGACAATGCCCGATATGCCACTTGTTGCACTGTATCTGGAATGACTGGACATATAAAACCAGTTGTTAATATCTAACTCTCCTAATGCACTTATTTCTAACACCTTAATGCATTTACACTGTGCAGTGCTCCTTCAGTGAATCAGCACACAAGCTTATGTAACAAAAACAATACAAGAATGTTTCCACTCAGGATAACTATCACATAAAAATAAATTTTCTGCTGCTTTGATCAACTTTACTGGTAGCAAAGAACTTTGACTGGCACTTAAAGAAACATTTTCTCAACCCACAAGTTCTTCTTTTAAAGTTTGTGTGCATTAGGTTATAACTCTTTCTCAGTGGGCATTATGCCAGTTCTGCCCTTTGTCAAAGATGCAGTTCATAACTCTTATGGACAACATTTTTTTGGTGCAATCAAGAGGTGTAGGATGTCCAGTGTGGTGGGCTCCAGATTTTTTGCAGTTAATGTGCTGGAGTGCTGACCTCCAGCTTGCACTAGGATGGTCTGAAGCCAAGTGCGAAGTGATCTGGGTGAGGACTCGCCATGGTTCATGACGGGATAAGGTGAATTTCCCCCACAAGTGGACGTCAAGACTGGGAGGAAGGATAGAGCAGGAAGAATGGAGCAGGGAGCATGATAGGCACCATGTGCAGTGATGCACATATTGTACCAATCTGTTCTGGCGAAAAGCGATCTGAGCTGTCCATTTACTGGTTGATCTACTTTCCTGCCCACACCTACGGTCATGACCGGTAGGTGTAGTGACCGAAATAATACGATTGTGGATGCAAGCAGCTCAAAGCTTGTTCTAAAGAATGTCTGGGGTAAAAGATTGTTTCTCTTGGCTTGTTTGGGAACGCCTGAGTATCCCCTGAGAAGAGATAGAGAAGGTGATGGGGGAGAGGGAGTTCTGGGCAGTTTTGCTTTGATGCAACCCTGACCACGATAAGCAGTAAAAAGTAGATGGACGAAATAATGGTTGGAACTGTTTCTTGTTATGTTACCTTAACATGAGTTTTTGTTAGTTAGTTTGAGCTGTACAAAACAAAACCTGTATTAATATGGCGATTTCCATAATCCTGAAAATGTATATCACACGGATAATGAATCTGTAATAAAAGCTACAACAATCCTTTGTAACATAGCCTGTGTTTTTCAGTATTCCCAAAGTCTTCTGAATCAGATGGTTGTGGACATTTTTGCAAACATCTCTTCCCAGTAGAACGATGATGTAAGCACACAGGCTTTTAGCTTGCTGGTGTGCAGCCAGGTAGAATGACATATGGCAAAGAGGCATAGGCAATGTGCTGCAAATCACACTTAGGTGAACACAATCTCTGCCTTGACTTTCAGGTTTCATAAATAATGCAAAGGAAAACATTTGGATTTCCCAGGAGTGAAGACAAATACCTTTGAAACTCTACTTTTAAGTGCACATGTTTA
Source organism: Pundamilia nyererei (assembly GCF_000239375.1). Classification (NCBI taxonomy): domain Eukaryota; kingdom Metazoa; phylum Chordata; class Actinopteri; order Cichliformes; family Cichlidae; genus Pundamilia; species Pundamilia nyererei. The sequence goes on from NW_005187419.1 coordinate 1,142,624, forward strand.
AAAAAAGGAAAGGAATGAAGATATTCTTATCGACTGCAGCTACATGATAGTAGAAGACTAAGTCCAAGCATTTAGTAGAGTAGGCTGAAAATACCACTTTGCTTGTTTAACTTTGACCTCAAAAGTACAGATCTATTTTAAAACTTGACATAAATCTTATCCATGCTGGTCTCAAGGTTCAGCAGAGACAGATCAGTGGCTGGTTCAGTGACATTTGTCCAGCTGAGCACAGTTCAAATAGATTAATGATGAAGCCTAAACTAATTGATCGTGATTTCAGTTTTTTTTTTACTACATAGTTAATGTAAATATTAAATTGTCTATTTTTAAAGACTTTATACTGATAAGTCCGGAGAAGTCAGCTGAGCTTCAGGTGATAAAATAGTGTGATAAACAGTGTTAAAGGTGTGTAAATAATAGTCGGTGTTTGTATTGGAGATATTGTCAAATAAGAAGGATTTAGGTCCTAATCAGGACTATATAATTACCCTCTGGTGTTTTATTTTTTCAATCAAGGGTTAAGCTTTTTGATTATTATCAATGGGGCCTTAAATTTCAGGGTAATAAATAAAGTAATGAAATAATGTATTAGTACAGAATTTAGAAAAAAAATTAAAGAGAGATTCATAAACAAATTCTGGTAATGGTGTTTTTCCTCAGGTGTTTCTTTTTTCAAGAGAGACTTCCCTGCTAAAGAGGATGGAACAGCTAAGTATGTGGATATGTGCTAAGGAGACACATTAAATAATAGATGTCTCAAATGCATTAAGTCTGACTTCATGGTGGACATCAGACTTCAGAGGGCAGTGACACTGAAAGAACCTGAGTAAGACATGTGTAAGGTTACAAACACAGAGTGCACGGTGACAATAGATAGGAGACAAGATCACTTTTCATTTAAATGAAAATACTGAGTTCTGATACACTGAAATCACACTTTTACTGTACTGTACACACTTTTAAGACTCTGAATTTTCTTTGCCTTTAGACAACAATTCTGATGGCAAAAGAGCCAAACGGGACAGGCAAAAAAAAAAAAAAGCGACTCTGAATTTTGTAATACATATGCCATTTTAATAATATGCAATATTTTTTTTAAATTAAGACTAATGTATATATTAAGGTGAGGCACCCACTAACACAGTAGCACTGAAAACAAGTCATGAATAAATGAGGGCAGATGTGAAAAAGAGGGCAAAGAGACAAAAGAGGAAAGACAGAGAGAGAGAAATAAAGCTTTTCTACCTCTCACAGCTTGTGGGCTTTTGTTCGATAGCTGGTGGCTGTGAAAAGATAAGGTTTACTAATGGGGTGTTCAGGAGAATGTTTCATTTATTATGATACTTTACTAATGCGACTGTGGAGTAATATCGAGCGGCGGCGCTATTCATGCAAGCCCTGAGAGGTTTACATTGTAGAGCCTGTTACCGGTGCTTCCAAAACTGTTAGCTCTGGCAGTCACAGCCCTGAGAGGCTCTTAGGAAGCTTTAGCATAGCACCTGGAAACATTACGTCCACGGGTGTGACATAGAAGCTTTGCTCTTTTTCTCTGCATATATTTTCAGGCTATATTACTGAAATATCTACTTTACCTAACTTTGCTTACTAGCATAAGAATGTCACCACACCCACTATGTGTAATGTTTTTTAAGAGCCAATTTACACTTTCAGTGCTTTAAATATTGCTGTTTTTTGTTGTTGTTGTTGTTTTTAATTAAGACACTGGTATCTCTGAGTTTCACACTTTGGCACTGGTGCTCATGAGAGAGTGTCACTTCCAATTTTTCAAATGTGGATATTAATTCAGGACTGCTTTGCATTACGTTTGAATGCAAAATATCATTTTTCACTTGCAATATTAATGTTGTGAAGCTGCATTTTTTTCAGTTAGTGGTGGCATTTTTTTTTTTGATTAATGCCACTACAAAGTCTTTTGCCTCCTTATGTAGATTCTGTACAGACCACTGTTTCTCCAGCACCTTCTGACAAAACTACAGTATTTGCTGCCCTTTGGTGAGAGCATATTGGTTTACACTTTAGCCAAAGATAAATCATTGGTCATGAAAAATTAGCAATATATCATGATGACACACACACACAGCCATAGAGCCACAAGAAACTACAAGGAGATCGCAAAACCAGTCACACACTGCTCCTCCTAGTACACATCAGGAATGTAACACTCAGAAATGCTGCTTCATTTCACTGGACTCTCATCAGGAATGTTTGGGTATTTTTTGATCATATTTGATTGACCACCAATCCATCTATGTTCTACTTCTAATCAATGCAGTGTTAAAGGTTTGCTGGAGCCTTTCTCAGCTGTCACTGGGCAAAAGGGAGGTCTATTGCAGGGCTAACACATGGCCAACTTTCAAATTGCCAATTAACCTAACCCATGCATGTCTTTGGACACTGACTGCAACAAGAAAGTGATTTTCTGGGCTTTTAAATATGAAATGAAAACGTGAAATTTAAGATGTGTTAATTTAAAACTCAAGGCCAAGATGGTAAAGATACTGTACTGTATAGACATGTAATACGTAATACACATTAAGTATTAAATATGTAGTAGTTGGTATGTTGAAAGACTTCTAGATTCACTTTTGGTTTGAGATGGTATTTGTTATTTTCAGTTGCAATCTCTGAAATAAAAGCTTTCCAACTGTTGTTTTCTGGGATATTTCTACATCAACATTTAATGCACTGAGCAAGCCACCATGCTCTCTACCTAGTTTTGATCTGAAGCCAAAAAGCAAATGAGAAAGAGCAGCATTGTTGCTGCAGTGCTTAGCATTGTGATATATTACCTCATCAGTGAGCATTTCTCCTGGCTCTCTCCTGATACTTACGCATTGTAGTCGACTTTATTATTTTGTCAAGTTACCATCTCTGATGTTGGTGTGGCAGAGTTTCTGTAGGAGCCATTAAGCAACACAGATAGTTTATTATGAAGAAACCTTTAAATGCAATGAGATAGAAAATTATCCTTGTAAATGGGGTGGGTAATTTTATTTAATTTATTTTAAGAATTTGATAATATTAGATATTATGAGGTGGGGATGGGAAGCTATACTTTTTGCTCCTCTGACAGTTTAAAGCTTATATACCACAGGCAATGGAAAGATCAGTCATTTCTACTTCCATAATATAAGGGAGATTAAAAATGAGGTATATCCTAGAGAGCATCGAAGACAATACAATCAAAACACGTGAAACTGATATATAAAAGCCTACCACACAGCAGATAATCAACAAGAAGGAATGCATGCAGACACTGGACAACACCAACCCAGAGGTGTTCTGGAAGCAGAGAAAAAAAAATTGAAGCTGAAGAACAGAGCCAGCACAAACAGATGTTGGAAAATGTACCAAAATCCAATAAAAACACAAAAAACTGCTAGAAAAGGTCAACTTAACCAAATCATTGCTAATTTGTAAGAGGCCTGCATGCAAGATAACAAATTAAGATCAAAAATACATTTAAAAGGAAGGCAAATGCATTAGCTAAAAAACCACAGTGCAACACAAACGCAGACAAAAGTCAAGAGCCTGACCAATTTGATCAAACTCTGGCCTCGGAGGTCACAAGAATATAATACGTGGTTCAACAAGAAGGCTCAAAACAAGCAATCTACAAGGGAAACAATAGAATAGAAAGCATCACAAATAAGCTCAAAGACTATAAATTGCATCTTTCAGCTTTGATTCAGTTCCGACACACTGCATCTGTAATAGGAAACAGCAAAGGAAGCAAATCGAACCTGGAAATGCAACTTAATGTACTTAACATGCAGTTCTCTATTGATAACTAGAATCTCATTTTTTAGACTGACAGATGAACCGGCAAGTCTGACTGCTACTGAAAGCCAGTCTGAGATGCTATTGTTCTAAGTCAATTTGTGTCCAAGGTCAAAGTATGCTACAAAAAATCCCACTTCTGTTCCCCTTTCTTACTACCAATCAAGCCCTATTAGATCGTGAACCCTTTTGGGAGGGGAAACAAGATCAAGAAGAAATGAGAGAAGAATTGGAAAAGGGAGGGGAAATGGGTCTGCTTTTGTACTTCAGCATTAATAATGAGACATTAGCCTTAGCATACATAGAGCCCCAAGATAACCCAAGTAACTAAACCTTTGATTGCAAATTATAGATGTCACAGTTTTATTCACTGTTTTAATACACTGAAATATATTAAATATCAGAGAGTTGATAGTATACTATGATACCTAAAAATGAATTAGTTGTAGGGATGTCCTATAGTACGTTGTTAATGTATTCTTTCATTCTTTGTTACCTTTTCTATTTTTTAAAACACAAAAAACAATACATATTTTTTATAAAGAAAATGACCAAACATGTTTTGGTCTTCTAACTCATCAACACACACAGTGGAACAATAGGCCAGTGCAAAATTCATTTGCCCTGTGATGCTAATAGTGTCCAGAATTAGAACAAGAATGAGTGAAACTGTAAAAAACAAAGACGAAAGATTAAATAGAAACTCCTTTTGTCATGCAGAGATACAAACTTACTGAGAATCTTCATAGTGAGATTGAACCTTAAGCTTTAGGTGCACATGCCAGTGCCTATAATTTAGTTAGTTTAATCTTCATATCACAGTAGAACTTGTCTTCATTTTTGAGAGTAAATACTGTGTCACTTTGTTATATAGAACACATATTCTATAGTGACTTTTGAGTCAAATTTAAGATGTTTTTTCAAACTATTTGAATGTAAGTCCTTTTTACTTGAAGATTTTCAAACCAAGCTATTTACTTTATATTAGTGCTGTCCGTTAAAATTACGTTAATGCCATAACCGTATTAATGCGGCAAATCTTTGTTAGCGAGTTAGAGCGGATCACCCCATGCGTGGGGATGCACGGCGCTAAGGCGTTAACTAACTAACCATGCTAATCCATTGACGCTGTGCAGCCCCACGCACAGGCGATCCGTGTTAATGCGGTTATGCCGTTAACATCATTTTAACGAGATGATGCTGACAGCTCTTTATATACGTTATTCATTCAATAATTTCTTAATTTTTGACACTTGCTGTGTACGCAAGATATATAATGTCAATATTTAAAAATAAATATGAGATAAATATGGAAATATAAATGTCCATCCATCCATCCATCCATCTTCTTCCGCTTATCTGGAGCCGGGTCGCGGGGTCAGCAGCCTAAGCAGAGAAGCCCAGACCTCCCTCTCCCCAGCCACCTCCTCTAGCTTATCCGGGGGAACACCAAGGCGTTCCCAGGCCAGCCGAGAGATATAATCTCTCCAGCGTGTCCTGGGTCTGCCCCGGGGCCTCCTCCCGGTGAGACATGCCTGGAGCACCTCACCCAGGAAGCGCCCAGGAGGCATCCTGGGGAAATATAAATGTTTAATGCCAAAATTATAATATCCAAAGAAAAAGGATGTAATGTTTCTACATGACCAGCACCAAATCCATGAATCTTCTGTGTAATTTTATGAATACAATGAACTGCAGGTCATACAAAATCAAGCACCTAATCATGCAGTCTGCCACTGCAAACATTTGGCTCACTCTAAAGAGGTCACTAAAATCCAGTGTGGTACTGTCATCAAATGCCACCATTTGAACAAGTCAGGTTATGAAATTTCTCCTGTCCTATATATTTTACAGTCAGTTGTAATGTAGTATTATTACAAAATAGAAGCATTCAGTGGCAGACTAAGTAAGGGGCAGGGTTGCCAAGTACTAAGGCACATGTGTAAAAGTCACCAATGCACTGCTGACTCAGTAACTGGAGAGTTCCAAACTTCTTCTGACATTAACATCAGCACATAAACTGTGTGCCAGGAGCTTTATGGCATGGGTTTGCATGGCTGAACAGTTTCTCGGTGCAAATTTTAGCTGACCCAGTGGTTTTTGCTAATATAGTGTATGCAGTAATATCTTACTGACTGTGCTTTTACTGACTGTGAAGCACTACGGTCAACTTTGTTCTTTTTAATGTGTGCTATATAAATAAATTTTGATTTGATCTTAAAGTTGTGCACAGGAAAAGCCCCGGTAAGCCACCATTTAGTATTCTTCTTAGCACACGCTAACCAAGCTACATTTAAAAAGAATTTCAGCTAAATGAAGGACAAGCAATGACAAACCTAATGACGAATTTATGGAGAAAAAAGGAGACAAAATATTGGCTGGTTTGTTCAGTAATGTGCTGTATGCTATCTTTATGTTAGATCGTAAACTCTTTTTGAAAGGGAAACGAGATCAAGAAGAGATGAGAGAGTATCTATATGAGACACTGTTGACTTTAAAGCAATTTCCATTAAGATATGAGGTAATGTTCTATCAAAAGCATAAATCAATGATTTTTT
>NW_005187419.1:1149756-1175087 GCF_000239375.1 Pundamilia nyererei
TATATATACCCTGAAAAGTAAAATATATGATGCTAAGATTTTCACTGGAATTGTTATAAATATTCAAATTTCCTGTCATAACATTTTAATGGGATGGAATGGCCCACAGTCATTCTACAAGTGTTGATTAAGGAAACAGGAATTTGGAGGCACTGTTCTCATTTGTGCTGCCAACCTAAAATGCAGTAATATCATTAAGTTGATAAATTTCCCATAAAGATAACTTTTACATTAATGTGTCGTCATATATGAGGTTGTAGCAGTGATGGTTAAAATCTTAAATAAAATAGTTTTGCTCCTTTGCGGTACCCTGTAAATTGAACCATGAAATGTAACACCAGTTTCTGCGCAAGGCTTTTAAAGACAACAATACCTGTACATGCATGTTTCTCAAGTTACTTTCTACTCATTGTATTATAGATGATGTTCCTTCGTTATCCCTTTTTAATTATTCAGATCATTTACAGGTGCAAATTACAGCAACTCATCTCTCATGTTGCAGTAAAAGTGAAGTGGCCAAAACGTCAGTTTGATGTAATTTTCATAATCCAAATTAATTTTTCTACATTTTTTTTTAGATATTTTTGTTGGGATTTTTGAAATAGAAAGCAAACTTTTTCAGGCAAGTCCGCTGAGTCATGACAATTCATCCTCACAGCCACTGACATTAGTGTCTTAGCGGCTACAGAGTAAAGGTAGCGCTTTGCACTGTGATTTATTGAGTGGCCCCACTGCAGAGGGAAGTGGAGGGAGAATAAAGTGCTCTCACCTGAAAAGTGAGGCTCACTTTGGTCAGAGAGATTTTTTTTTTTTTCCAGAGGCTTCACTGCTCACATTACTGTAAAAAGAGCCACCGAGGTCTGAATGATTCCATATTCATGAGTGGATTAATGAACAGTTGCAGGAATCGTGTCTGCGGCAGTAAATTAATTCTCAACATTTATCAGTGTTGAATATATGAATGGACAAAAACAAGTGTGCAGGAGGCTAAAGCGCTGACTATTTGCACTAAATAATGAACAGAGAGGGAATGTTTGCATCTTTCTCCTGCATGTTCAGATGAGTGCCTGGGATTTGACCCTGTAAACTGCTTGAACATACTCTTCTTCTTGGGTTTACAGATTTGTGCTATTGTAAGTTTCTGTGTTAACATATGTACAGTGCAGTCCATGAATCCAACACTTTCTGTGCATGTTGAGTTTTAGAAGTTCATGTCCCAGATTTAACATATTTTATCACTCCCATACAGTGAAACCTTCAATATGAGTAGGTTATAGCATAAAAATAAACATGAGTAAAAGGATTTTATGGCAGTCGGTCATCTTGACAACTTCTACAAACAACTCGAGGGCCTTTTTTTTCTGGCTTTTACATCTTCAGTCCTCTAAGTCTCCTCTGATCCCATCAATTAAACTGCAGGCCTCTCTTTAAAGAGGGCTTATGGCTTTCGTCCTTTGCACAGACAAGGTTGCACAGAGCCTCCACATAACTTGACTGAGTCGTTCACAGTAAATTGACATGAGTGTAAATTTTATTATATTGAATGTAATGTACAGTTACTATCAAAGAATATTAGCAATACATCAGTTTCATTAGGATTAAAAGTCAAATACAATTTAAATGCTGGGATTAAACTAACTAGATTAAGCTGAATTTTTCATTTTAGCACAATGTTAAGCATGTCTACATCATAAAGTCAAGATATGTGCTTCCTTTGCTGTGTCTCAAACAACAACATTGCCAGGACATATATAGGAAATATATCTATTAATAGTATTAATATTATTAATATTAATTTGATGTAAATGCCTCAGTCCAAAGATCAGTCTTAGACAGGCCGCCATGCTCACCATACTATCCAAAATGTAATACAATTAAATTTAAAAAATAAAAAAAAAGAAGAAGGTTGGGTTGTGCCTTAACTTACCTTGTCAGGTACTAGTAAGTGAGTGGCAACGCTCCTGACTTGATCTTCCTGGAAAACCCTTCCTGTCAGTAAAAAGAATTTCACCATCAACTCAAGGAAAGTCTCTATGTGGTCATCCCCACCCTACAAATCCTAAACCAACTCACACTCACATCTCATCTCATTTTCTGATGTAACTAATAAGGATGGGGATTAATAACAAATCCAATTCCATAATTCCATTATCATTATCACTTATTGATTCGATTCTCATTGGGATCTTATTTGCTCTCTTTTGAGAGTCACCACCATTGCCACCAGTATACCAAAGAGATTAGATTGGTGGAAATTGCATGCTGCGTGTTCAAATGTTTTGTGCATGTGAGGGGTATGTCCCTTCTTTGTTGTGATCAGTGTCATGGTCGTTAGTCAGAAACCTGCAATGTATTATACAGATTACACAGAACACTTTTTGAAGCAATGCATTGCATTACATTACTTTTTTGAATCTCTATAAAATGACCTGAAATGCATGCATCGTCTTATGATTGCCATTTAACAAAATAAACCTCAGGCTACAGTTCCACACACCAACACAAATCCCTATCCCAGTGAGGAAACACATATGATCTTTCTCTAAATCTTTAGGTATGAACATAAAGCTGAAAGCACAAAGCATAGATGAAAACCAGCACAAAAGAAACTGGCACAATGGTTTTACTTTAGAAACATGTGCAGATAGAAATGGAGGCTGCAGCCTGACTGTCACTGTCTTTGTTAGCCACTGCCACTGTCTGGCTGCTGGACTGGGGTTTGTATTCACTCAGCTGACTTCACTCTCGGCTCTTTGCTAGCTTAGCGTTAGCATTTAGTATGTGCAGGTGCTTACAAAGAGCTGAAGTTGTGTTGCTAGCATAATGCAGCTGTTTCTGTCCTGGATACAGTTTTTATTTTACCATCAAGCTTTTGTCCTTTTGTGCTATAAAAATATTATTAATTTCTGAATCCACCCTGTAGACTGCACCACTGTTTTCCGCCTCTGGCACGGGAACTAAAATCAACTGACTTTAGTGCGAATGCAAGAACTGATAAGTGGTATCGATAGGCAAGCAGACTAACGATTCCAAGAAATTGAAATACTTTGAACCGGTTCTCTACAAGAATTGGGAAGAATGAAAAGAATAAATTTTGTTAGATTCACATACTAGTTCGAGTCTCCCAAACACAGCAAAAAAATCAATATTATGTGGACAGAGTCCTTAAGCAAGGAAATTGCAAAAGTGGCTGCATTATAGATCAGAAAAGCCTTGGGTATGCATTTACATTGTAAAAAGCCTTGTTTTTTAAAAAGTGACTCATCCATAATCGTGGGAGGTTGTGGCCAAACTACGCAAACATCTTTTTAAATCAGACCTATGTGTTAATTTTCCACTGATGATATCAATTACACTGATTAACGCTTAGAGAAAATTGTGGGAAGCTTCACGGACATCCTTTGTAAACCATTAAATCTCAGTTTGAAATCAGGTTTAATGATGGCCCTGATAACAGGACTCAAATGAATGCTTAAGCTGCCCATTTGTTCTGGTGTTGAACTTGACTGAATTCTTGCTGTAGTTCAGGCGATGTCCTTCAGCTTTGCCTAGTAGAAGTGAAGGACAATGTGTCACTGCAACATCAATGCTCCATTGCATCATATCTTTCCCGATGTCCTCAGTGTTTACTCATGGGCATTTTAGAGAGGATTCACATGAAAAAACTTTTCTGCTGTCTTTGTCATGGATGGCCAGTTCTGTGGTTATGAAAGGATGCATAGATTCTCTTGTTGGTATTTTTCTTTTACTGTTTTAGCTGTTTACTTTTAGAAATATTTACTTTTAATACTGCTGAACAGGAACACCATACAGTATATGTTTTACGTGACTCCAACTGAACAATGCAGGATGACTCTTTTCTTTTCCTTAAAAGAGCTTCTGTGCATTAGTCCGTTCTCAGCGTGCACATCTCTCTAACTGTTCTTCTCAAACAATCTAAGAATACCAAATGCCCTCTTTAGCTGGTCCTGCCCTGAAGAAAATCTGCTAAAAGCAATAAAAGCAACAGTGTAAGACCACATAGAGCCCCTGCTATACTTGTCATCCTTATCATTCTACCCCACTTATTCCAGATAATAACAAATTATTCGCCATGCCACTCAAGAAATCCTGCTTTTGCCAAGAATAAAAGTCATTATGGTGCTTCACAAGATGTCCTTGATGAACAATCCTCGAGAGCAAAAACAGACATGGGAGTACATTAATGTCTTCATCACATGCATGTGTAAAGGCCACTCTTCATCACACCACTCTGCCACTCTGTTATTCATTCATCACTATGCAGGGTTGCCCTGGAAGCATGGACGAAGAAACTACGAGACAAAGATCAGACATTAAATGAATGACTTCTCCAGAAAAACAAAACAGCCCCAGAGTTTGTGCCACTTAATAGCTTTTCTGCTTTTGTACCCTAGGGTCCAGTCTACGCACAGAGCACAGAGATGACTTTAACAAAAGATTATGAATGTACCTCTGAAACCAAGTGTCAACAGTAGGGTGTCTTTAAACATGGCAAAGGTTAAGTGCACAGCTTGTTTAGGTTAAAGCAACACAGGAGGTAGTGCACATATTTTAAAACAGTTTTATACAATATACAGTAATACAGACAAGAGGTACTCTGTTATAAAATACTGAAAGTGAGGTTAAACTATTTAAAATCTTAAATTCCACTAAGCATTTTGCTATTAGGCCTACTCTACTGAAAGTTGTCTCGACTGAGATGTCAAAACTACATGCAAGCAAGCTAGGATGGAGGATTGGAAATTTATACTTCCTCTCTAAATATAGAGAGGAAAGTTTAGGGTCTCTGCCTGCCCACTCTTGCTTATTTCTAACTTTTGACACTCTGAAAGGCTGGGGCTAACTGATTTAACTGATATTAGTTAATACATGGTTGAATAAATACTAAATACTAAACTGATATTAGAATTTACAAAGAGCTAATCAGGGACAAAATTATTAGGTGAACTAGTGAAGCAAAATAAAGAGAGGGCATTGTAACGTTCTGAGAGGAGAATATCCAGGGATCTTTTACTCGGCAAAATGTTACCACCTCCTCTTTTATAAAGAATATGCCTAAACTTAATAAATAAACACAAATTGCAAAGTTATTACCAAGATAAAACAATGTATTTAGTCTAATTTGCCTGTCTAAGAAATATTCCTCAATTAAATCTAAGGTTTTATGTATGAGGATTTCAAATAGCAGTGTTTCTATACCCTTTCTGCCTCTGTGTAAGTAAGAAGCAGCCAGGCACAACTATTATAAGATCATTCCTCATCATCAATGATGTTAGAAAAGCAACTGTTGCTGTCCATTATTCTGGGAAGGGTTATAAGGCTATTTCCAAACAATAAGGTGAGAAAGAGTATCCATGACAGAAGTTTTTTTTTTTTTAAATGAAGAGGTTTGCCTCTTGAAAGCCTCTTCTTTCTAAAGAGAAGATGGCAGCACAGCTCAGTTTTCCAAAGTTGCATCCAAAGAACCCACAAGCCACAGGCCTGGACACCTTGCAGTCAGTGACCCGTCCAGGAACACTTTTTCTCTAGAGTCAGTGATCATACTGATAATACTAAATGGTTTTGTTTCACAGGCATACATTTGTTTCCAAATTATTACCCCCAGTTTCTAGCCAGTTATTACAATACATAAATTTACCGTCATTAAATTTAATTAAAGGTCTTATTACTCAGCTATAACCATTGTTGTTACACGATAACATTAGAATCTTATTTGGCCATTACTTTGGTGATTAAGTGGTAATCATTTCCTTCTTCCATATTATTATCTTCTTATTGCCTCCTTGTTACCTCACTAATACCACACTATTAGAAAGCTGTAATAGTTTAGCAAACAACCACAACCTGACAGAAAGTTTAGGTTTCATCTGTTGTAATTTTAAAACATACAGATTCACGTAAAACCTAAAAACAATAAACTATAAATAAATGTGTTTGAACTGTAAAATTCTATAACCAAAATTTAGTGTCAAGCATTCATATTGTACTTTACAGATTTTCTCAGTTGTCCAATTGACTATTTTTAAATCACAGTTACACAGTTTCCAAAATAAAAAGAAAGTCAATTTTTTGTTTGCTCTTGAAAACTTTTTAGAATTTTTAGACAGCTGTCTACAGTTTGAACAAATATTAGTTTACTGTATATGGCTTTGTGAGCAAATCGGGTCATGTTTCTTTTAGCTGCACAGTTTCACTATCCATTATACACCAGAAGATTTTAATTGTGTATGATTATTCTAAAAGGGGCGGCCTGCTCAGATTAATATTTAAGCCTTCAGCTGCCTGGAAAAGTTGCAAAAGAGGACAGATGTGGTCTAAATGCTGGTTCTTTCCCTGTTGCATTGCAAGGAGCAGCATTAGACGTGACGGCGGTGACATCTGTGGCTAAAGGAATAGGAGAAACAGAACAACTGCCTTCACTGTTATATACAATTCCACTTTGTAGGCTTATGTTTAATTCCTCTTGTTTAGTTCTGTGAAGTGCTGCATTATTTTTCTTTTTGTTGTTACTTTAGTCTGTGTACTGTATTATTTAAAGGCTGGCTGGATTATTTTTGTTCTCTCTCCATAAATGCAAATGTACATGCTCTTTGTCTTTACAAACTAATAATGCCTTAAGCCTTTTGACTGGTACTTATATAGCGCTTTTCTACTCTACTTGAGCACTCATTCATAGCTAAGTGCTTTCTTTCTAACATTCAAACACATTCACACGCCGATGTATGCATCTTGCACAAAGATAGGTGGCATGCAGACTGGAGCAGCCAGGGATCAAACCACCATGTACTAATTAGCAGACGAACGGCTCTACCTCCTGAGCTCAGCCAACCCAACACTGGAAATCAGCATTTGAATAATGTTACTTTTGACACATAAAAGAGGACAATTCTCCCTAGAAAAATTATTGTCAAGTGCACTGTCCAATATTAGCAAAAACATGTGGGACAATAATTTTTCAATTAAAAATGAGAAATGCCTTCTAGACTCGATCATTGGACAAAGAAAATGTAAATATTTCAAATATTAAATATGCATAAACCCACCCTGGTTTACATATTGCCAAAGGACCTTTTGATTTTTGTCGCAATAATGTATTCACTGACACAAAAACAGACAGATTAATTAAAAGTTTTAGGATTTGAAGGGAAATGCATCTTCGGAGCTGACAACTTCAAAAATATTGCGAGAAATGCACCAAAGCATTTAAGAAAAACTGTAAGCAGCAAAGCCATGTTCTATTTTCTGTAAACCCATTACAACATCATTATAGTGGCTCTAGACAGCATGCCATGCTACTTTAATATTGAATGAGTGAGGGAACAGCACACCAACATCTTGCTTTCATGAAGCTATCAGGAAACCCATTCTGTCTCCAAATGTGTTTTTTACTGTAGATAGGGGTTGAGGGCACAGTAAGTATGCCTGTCTATTTTTAGAAATGCAATTTCAAAGTTTTCTGTCTTCATACACATGCACATGGGCCAGTTTTTAAATGAAAGGATGAATTTCCATGTGTGTGTGTGTGTGTGTGTGTGCGTGCTTTACGTGTGTGTGTGTTTTTGCTTTGCTTAGGGCTTGTTTGTAGTTTTAACAGGTAGCAAATACTTTCCTCTGTAGAGGAAACGAGCTGTGAAACTTTCCACTTCCTTACCTTTAGGCTTAAATGGGACTTAGTAACTGAGATATAAAATCTAGAAATCACCTCCCAAGTATTACCAGACAATATGTAAATTTAATGACTTCACCCTCTAGTTCAGTTATTTCATGGTAGGTTGGAAAGCTTGGCTATAGTGTAATCACCTGAATTTAGATTTGCACACAGCCTCAGGTGATGGTTTCCTGCACTCATTTTTTTTAGTTCCCACTTGCCCAACACCAACGCAGTCAGGAAGCTTAACTAAATGGACTCACAGTGCAGTGTTCATGAAACACCTCCTATCACACAGTCTCTTTCTACATCAGAGTGGAAGTTTTAAAGAGCAGCGATACTTTTAGCTAGTCTGCTTCTCACTGCAGGGCTGTTGCTTGTGACTGCGTTGGGCTACAAAGATGGGTTGTGCCTCCTCCACCCTACTTCGGATGCTTTTAAGAGCAACTAAATTATCTCAGCACTTGCTGAATGACAGCTCTGGAAGTACATAACAGAAAAATGTATTTACCAGCATAACCTTGTCATCTTATCAAAATAAAAAAATGTCTTGATGTAATAAAAGGAAATGTGACTCATAGTAATTCCTGTGTACAGTTTTTGAAAAGCAAGACTCCTGTCACATCTTAACACCTCTCACAAGCTCAGAGTGAGATCTGGCCTTTAGCCAGTAGTAGTAAATGTGTTATATTACAAGACAAAATAACCTTATCAGAACTGTCAGTCTATGCAGCTTGACTTTATAATCATGAACAATTAAGAACTTGAATTTTTTATAACATGGTCCATATTTTTAAGTTGAACTTCACAAAACTATTTCATTTTCATTCGTTTTAATGTATTTTCAAGTTGTATGCCATACATAGCTGTCTACAGCTTAAGGTACTAAGGTCAATACTTTTCTAAGGACATGTTCTCTAAATTGCAGATGGTTGTAGCTGCCACCTGATGCCCACAGGGTTCATCCAGGAATGGAACATTTGAGACGACTCTCTTGAGGCAGAGCAAGAGCTGAAATCATGTCTTTATGGAAACACTCTGGACTGGCCAGAGTAACAGCTACATGCAGTTAATTCGAACCAGTTTAATTTTCAGAGTTGCTCCACTGAAGGTGGACTCAAAAGTTAAAGTAACATTTATAACTTTTTAATGCAGTCTTTTTATTAGAATTGTGAAAATGTGTATGAGAATATAAATGTTAAAATTAGCCCCATGCCACACTGGGCTAGTGACTGGTCAGCGAACATCTGGCAATTGGGTCACGAGTGAAAAATGGGTTAAGGTGAAACTGGTGAGCCTTTTGAGATGTCGGCTGAAGCAAAGAGGAGCAACTTTTTTACTTTGAAGGTCAATGGACTCCTTTTCTGCCACTTTTTCAAGGCTTACCACTGGCAGGAAGCGGGTGTTTGCAGACAAGTTGCTGTCTTCCATGCCAAATATGGGCAACCATGGCAATCTGCTACTGACCAAATCACAAAGAGGTACCATCTTTCCAATACAACACATTTTCCCCCAGTGACCAGAGGTTGCCAGTGGGTTATCAGGGAGTCACGATCTGCTCTTTAGGCTTCTGTGACTGAGCTGAATCAGACATCAAACACCCTACCACTTCTCCTATACAAAGCAAACCCCTAACCTAAATCAACCGAGCGTTTCCAGACAAAAGAACCTGGAGGATTTCCTTTTGTGTGAATTTATTCTCCCACCAAGGTCTTTGTCACTGAGGTCACTGACAAACATGGAGCTGCTCATCAGGAAGCGTTTGTACACTTTGTAATCAGACTGTAAAACGAAATGTTAAAGAATGCCTAGCAGCTTCCAGCCATTGTGGCCTCCTATGATTTAACAGTGAGATGAGCTGAGGTGGTGCTGATGGTGGATTACAATAACAGGGCTTACTGTTGCTGACATTAAGGGCCATGATACATTATGTCTGATGTTGCCATTGTGAATTAATATATAAATCATAGAACTGAGTTCTTGATGTTCAAGGAGCATAGAGACATCACCCAGTTGGAGAATCTATAACCGTTTTCTGGGTCATTCCTTGTTCTTTTATGTATTACAAATTCAGAATATTATTTATTATCTCTCTACTGTCTCTTTTTTAGTGCTAATGTGGAGACCTTTCTCTGCAAACCACTTAAGGCATTCATTTTGCTGCTACTGCACAGAAACAACAAGATTATTTGTATTTTTACAAAAGAAGAAGAGGGAAGCAGTTGGAACTTGACTTGTCATTTTTTCTTTATATGTCAGACTGCAAACAGTAGGAGAATCTCTCCAAGCATTAAAAAGTATTTTTATTTTACAGCTTTCACTTAAGAGAGTAATAGTACAAATTAAATTACATGAAACATCATTTATACACAATATCATACAGCACTCTTTTATTGTGACAAGTCTTTCTTTGTCTTAAAAGCATAAATCATTTCATGATTTTATTTTCATTGAAACTGTATGAGTCATCTCGGAAAAAGTTGACATGGAACAGAAACAAATGGCAATGATTTAAATTCTGAACAGTTGCGTCACGCTGTGGTCCATAGCAAGCTATTTTTGTACTCATATCCATGTGTGCTCCTCTGCACGTCAGCAGCTGAGAAAAATCAGTCAGATTGGTGCCAATGCTCAACCTTCCAACGCTCTGGGTCAGCATCCTGGAGATGTGCCAGAAAATCCAGCTTCTCGCGACCATATGGGGTCTGCTTCTCTTCACCACCTCCGCACCTCCCCTCCTTCATCCCTACCTCCAGGGCTGCCACCTGACAAATCTTCAAATATATCTTCTTGCATAAAAAGCAAGAAAAAAGTAAAGACAATAAGACTTTCTGTTAACAACAAGGAGGAATATTACTTTGCATCCCAACATTTAAGTCTAGATGGGAAAATTATTTAAAATTAATACATATATGATGAAAACTTGACATTTATGGCATAATTTACTTTATTAAGTAACCTGTTATTAGTGCAATGGTTCAATCTTTGATATTAACAAGAATAACAATGGAGGTTGGAGCTTTAAATGAAAAGATCTAGATTTTTAATTATTTTTGCATTTTTTTTAAATACAAGACTTTGTCTTTAACAAAGAATTGTAGGTGGTCTTGTTGCAAAACTTTTTTAAACAATTCACTGCAGAAACAAAACAAAAACTAGTTATTTGCATATCTTGCTCCTTGCCAGCTTCATGGCAGGTGCCAACACGACAAACTATCTTTATTCTTCATGAATGTTTTGCGCATTTGATAATTATTGTCTTCCATATAATGAGCACCTCTTTGAACTGAATTCCCTCGCGGAGTGACATTCGGTGCATATCTAATTTGTGGTGATGAAGCCAGTGTGCGTGTGTGAATGTATTTGAGAGCGAATTCTTGAGCTACCTGACTGTTAGAGCCCAGTGTAGGGAAAATGTTCCCTATTGGTTGAAAGATGGCAGCAGGGGCAGCTGCAGGACTGACCCTGCCAAGGACGGAGAGCTTCCCATGCCTGTTCAATGCCATAAAATGGGTCATTGAACAGCTAAATGGAGTCATTATGATGAGTAATTAAAAGAATACGGCTAAAGAATCCCAAATTCCCCTTTTCTCTTGGTTCCGCTGCTTTTTGTGTTGTCATGGGTCTTTGCTGAAAGGCAGCTGTCTTGGGCCACTTTAACTATCACCCCTTTCACTGGAATGCAAATAGCAGCCTCCACCACTAATTGGATCACATTATCTATTGTCCTCTCATAGACTGAAAATCTAGCCATTTTGCCGTTTTCCATAACTGATTGTTGGAGATTTGATTTTTCCAGTGCTTTTCATTTGACCCAACATGTTATACACTCTGAATCACAAGAGATGAGAACAAAGAATTGTTTGCTTAGAGTAAAAAGAGTAACATGAATACTGAGTGTAAATGTCATTTAGAGCTTGCTTATGTAGATATTAATATTTATGTAAGTGTGAAAATTGCAGCCTTGCATTGCGAACAGAGAAATATACCAGCACGGATGAGGCATGGACAAAGGATGAAGAAATTGTGTTTTCCTTCTGTTTTGATTATTGCAGCGAATACAAAGCGTGGCTTTCTTTTGAGTGTAAAGCTTTTCTTTCTCTTTATTTTAACTTCCAATAAAAATGCATGAATTTGTGCACAAGTTGCCTTCCCCTGGGCAATGTGTGTAGAATATTCTGTTTTGCTTTATAGGCAGTCATTAAGACGATGGGGGATGGGGTGGAGGGTGATGTTTGATTAATTAGTGAGCCTAAGTTTGGCAAGACCGGAAACTGAAACAGAGGATTTCATTAGCTTGTGCTTGTTAGATAAGGTTAATGAGGTAGTTCTAATTCTTGAAAAGAAAATACATATATTCATGCAGCTGAATTCATTTTGGAGACTATAAGCCAAATGAAGGTGAACAAGCAGGGGGGGTGTTATTGTTGTTTGTTTGTTTTGGGTTTTTTTATTCATGATTCACTGAGAATGGTATCCATGGATTCTATTAAGATGTTGACTTAAGGTTAAATGGTTGACATACTGACATAAAAAAAATCAATTTTATGAACCTCTTTGTTGAAATTGAAATATTTACATGATTCTCTTTCAATTATTGTTCCTCAGTTGACATCTGCAAACATCTGTATTGCTGGAGGACACCAGGGATGCTTTCCCTCGCTGAGGATTTCAACCTAGACTACAGTGGTAAGTGCAGGTGTTTGGTACAGTCTCACATAGCTTGAGTCAACTCGAGCGCTGCATGAGCAATCACCTCCTAAGAGGATAACAGGCAATCCATCGCTAATCCACCGGTCAATATGCATGACAAGAACAGTACAGTAGCAAAGACAAACTACTCAGAGGACATGTCATTCTGAGAGTGGACAACTCTTTTACCATTTCACCATCTCAATTTTTTAAAATTAATTATCTTTTTTCAAAAATATGGACCCGAAATGTCCATACTTGATTACTCTCGCTCTTTCTACCTTTCTGGCTATATCTATATATCTATATGTATATCTATCTATCTATATGTCTGTGAAGGTTCTCAGTCATCCAGGTCATCGTAGTCAAAGGAGCTTGCAAAGAAAAGCGTCTGGACTTCTTTAAGTTGCTTGAAGACGTTTCACCTCTCATCCGAGAAGCTTCTTCAGTTCTAAGGTCAAATGGTGGGGAGTCCCAGATTTAGGTTTAAATCTGGGACTCCCCACCATTAAAGCTGGAAGTCTGTAAACCATGGTAGAGGCTCTGTCAGGGTTTGGTGCTGGATTTTAGTCAGTGTTGTTGGGGATCTTGTCAAAATTCACTGAATTATGACCAAAGAAGTACCATCATATTTTGACCCACCATGAAATACCATCTGCATCAGCATGACAATGATCCCAAGAACACTGCCAATGCAGTTAACCCTTTAAAGCCGGTCGGAGCGGACACGCTACATTTTGCGTAACTATTTTTAAATCCTGGTAGCACTGCAACCACGTAAGCTAGCGCAATAATTTTTTTTGCATATGAAACCGGAGGAGTTGTACTTACATCTTATGCCTTCAGCTTGTCCTAGGTCACAGTTTCCTTCCACATATAGCTTTGCAAAAACTGCATAAAAAGCACAGAAACACGCTTTGCCGATCCGATCAGCTGTTTGTAACACTTCCTATGTCCATCAGCGTGAACTATCGCATGTCCGGCATGACCTGCCCGAAACCGGAAGTGACATCATTTTGCGGAAATGTGGTTTTTACCATCGTGGCCTCATGAGCCTATACTTGTGTTTTTAAAAGTTATGTTTGACTTTATGACTTTCTGTGTCGTTTCTGGGATGCTGAGGACTCATATTGCACTGCTGGAAATATTTTATTTTGACGCATATGCTGTTATTTTGCAAATTTGCACTATAATATATTTTTTCATTTTTCCTGCAGTATATGAAAATTGGTGTATCTCAAAAATAAAACTATGAAGACACTTAAAATAAATTTCCTTTGGTGGGAAACTAGTTTGTGCAGCTTTTTTGTATTTACAGTTTTGAGGGATAAGCCTCTTAAATTTCTCTAACTAGAAATATATGTTAAAAAAACAAAAACGATTTTAAATTTTTTTGTATTTTATTGCACTTTTTTGCAATTTATGTAATTACTATGCACTTAATGCAGACATATTATTAAAATCTGGGCTATAGTGGTTGTATTGATGTATAGCAACTTGAAATGCTCCAAAAAATGGCTCCACAGCATGTAAAAATATACTATAAGCTCTGGCGGACTTGGTTCTATGGTAGGTCTTAAAGGGTTAAACACAAAATAGAAAAACACATAATAGAACACTGTAATTCATGAATTCACATCCCCAATATGGACTTCAACATTACTGAGGCAATGTGGGATTATCTTAACAGAGAACAGAACAAAAATCAGACAACTTTCAAAGAAGAGCTTTGAAATGACCTTCAAGCAGCCTGTAGAACTATTATTGAAGAATACTTGAAGAAGTTACAAGGAAACTTATTTAAGAAGTTTAGGCTGTGCTGAATAATAAAGGTCGTCATAGCGATATCATAGGGAATGTTGACTTTCAGGCTTGTTAGAGGTACACAAATTGTGTTTTGCTGTATAGTTTCAAGTATATCTGCAGATGTGAAGGGTGGCTCAAAACCTTTGCATAGTAGTATATCCTATATTAACACTGCATTAAAATAAATACATTAAAATGGACAGGGCCTTGAAGAAGTATGGTCAGTGGCCTTATGCCTTATACCTCAACGTCCACTTTCTACGTCCCATTGCTTCATATTCATGGGACAAAGCCATATTTGAACTCATTTAAATAAAATACCTTATCACAATGTTGCTGTTTTTTAATAATATATTCAGTGAATAGACAGACCAGCAGATACAAACACCTGCCAAAATACTAGAAACAGCCTTTGTTATAGTACACACCCAGACAAACACACACACACACCAGCCTGGTTGTTGCAGTGGATAATAATTTATCATCGCAAAAATGGGAATGAAAATATCTACAGTCTGATAACAGTGATACTGTATCACACTATTGATTAGAGTTGTTTTACCTCATACTGTATAATCTTATGGTTTTCCCCTACTGGGACCTTTTTTCTTTTTTTTACTTTGTTTATCACGATCCAACT
Organism: Pundamilia nyererei; assembly: GCF_000239375.1. NCBI lineage: Eukaryota > Metazoa > Chordata > Actinopteri > Cichliformes > Cichlidae > Pundamilia > Pundamilia nyererei. Next base: position 1,164,564 of record NW_005187419.1, read on the forward strand.
GGAGAAGCATTTTTGCAACCTCACTTATGTTATACTGAATAGAAAGTCTTACTGAAGATGGTGATTTTCATGATCACAGTATACGTTTCTGACATTTTTCTGACCGTTTTAAAGGTATAATTTTGCCTTCCATGATAATTCCCATTTATTTATTTATGCTTTCTTGCTCTGATAAAACTGAAAAATAATGAAAAATTAGAACTCATTAAGTGGCCCTTCACAAAAGAGATGCAGAATCATCAGTGACTCACTTCCTTGCAATATATATTTACATAACCTGCAGAACCTTTCAACTTAGCTGACTCACTAGTTACTCAGCTTGTCTGTCATGTAACAGAGAGTAGGAGGGAAGTGCCCTATGGGCCATGTTCACACAGTGACAATTTTCCTCTGACATTGCAATGAGGGTGGGCAGATGAGGTGCTGTAATAATGCTTTACTGCTGTGGTCCAGTTGTATAAACGTAAAGGCTCTGACAGACTGTTACATCCAACTCAAAAGCATACTGTATTTGGTGCAAAAATTGTGTGAAAATACACAAAAATTGCATAGACGGAAATATGAACTCTACTGAGTCAATATGTAAACATGTTCACTTATATATTGGCAGCTAAATTTGTACTAACATGTGTAAGAAGTTGCAATAATGTTGGTGTTCCAGCGATTTTGTAACATGCCTGTAAAAAGATTTAAAAAAAACAAACTACATTAGATATTTAATTCAGTCCTTCAGACTGTTTAAAAGAGTAGAGGCAGGGGTCTAAGAGCTAAACAAATTGAAATGAGTAGTTGAAAAACCCCCCGAAATGAGTAAAATGTGTCTAAAATAAAATTATATGTGTTGGTAATTTCACAATTAAAAATACATGCACAATACACGTGAATGACTGGCCTTCTTGGTGTATTCACAGGTGAGAAAAGGACATTTTCTGAACAACAGGACCTTAATGTAATTATGACCTCTTAATAGCATTTAAATAACAATAATAATAATAATAATAATAATAATAATAATAATAATAGTAAACAAACATTATTTATAGATTGCTTTGATAGAAGTTTGAATGCAGAATGCTCAAATGACATATTTAAGGAAAACATAAGTCACACTAGCAAAAAAAAATACACACACATACATATATGTATACAAAAATATTGATACTGATTGATAAATAACTGCTGTGGTACAAGTGATCCAGGCACTATGAAGAAAATATGTCGCGGCCTTTTACGTTCCAAACACCAAAAAAGTCCAAGAAAAGGCTATGGGTGGCAACGGGAGGTTTGTTTTAGAACGCACTTCTGACTCCATTGTTATGCCGTCATATACCGTTTATTTCGTGGAAAATTATAAACAGAAATCAGTCAAATAACTTCTTAAAACTTAAAATTAAACGAAAGTTAACTTAATTTGCTTTAACAACTTCAAAAGTGGTCAAAAAATCATTTTCTAACCCCCCCGTCTTCCCATCTGACATTTGGCAAACAAAAAACAAAAAACCTCTTTACCACACCCATCCAGGGTGCTCTTAATCTCTTGATTAATGGGAGGGTCCATAAGCTAATAAACCAATCACTTTCCAAAAGCCTCTCCAATAAAATTAATTACAAATTTACATAACAAAACTAGGTCAGTATATTCTTACACCTTTAAAGAAAAAACAAAAATGAATACAAATTTTAGTTATTTGTAATCATTTCAAAGTATACCTAACTAACTCTCCACAAATCAAACCTTAATAAACAAGACTATGCAATCTTTAAATGAAGTAGATTAAATAATAATATTAATAATAATAATAATATTAATAATAATAATGACTCTGTAGAAAATTAATGAGTCATCAATAATAAAGCTTCCTTCATTGTTAGAGATGTTTTCCTTGGTTTTTGTGTCATCAATTAGATGTGCCGCTGACAAGCCATTCATTGTATGAGGTAACACCTAAATGGATAGTGACTCTCATATTTTATCTACCAAAGAAATCATCTTTAGTACTTTTTATGTAAAACACTCCTTAAAACTGTTTTTTTGTTTGTTTGTCTTCAAAGTGGGAGTGGATTTATGTCATTTTAATCAAAACCAGAATTTCAAAGGCAACGGGTCTTTAAGTGTCCTTTATCCTTTATATACATTCTTGTCAATCATACAAGGATAAACAGTTTTAACAGGCACCAAACATCAAATCCCAACATCAAGCATGCAGTGATCAATTGACTGACTTGATTAAATCCTTGCTGCCTTTCAAGTGCAGCTAAAGAGATTCATTTATTTTCTTTACTTCTTTGCCCATTGCTAGGGTATAAATTTTAAACCATATTATGCAAAGAGCATGGTAAGCTGATCTGCTCTTGTTATTTACTGCTATCCTAAAACAAATTTGGCAGCCATTGAAAAAAGGAGTGCAGCTATGCTTTAACCACTGTCAATAAAAGATGTGGGTCTGCTGAGTTTCAAGTGACAGATCTGTGAGTTCAGAGCTGGAGAGGGACCACAAAACTCCCAGTTTAATTATTTTATTCTTGAAAAGAATGTCTAGAGCAATATTGTTTTAGGGCACCCATATTTCCTCGATTCTGTAGAGACGTATGTGGTTTTACTTCACTGATTTGTGCTGGGTTTGCAGTGAGCACGAAAGGAAGAAACATCTAAATCACACTGAGGGATAATCTTTCTTTTAAATTGATTGTTAAACCCCTTTGCCTTTTCCTTAGGATTTAGTTTTACAGCTGCACCAACCTCTTTTAATGGTAATTTCTCAGAAATTCAACAGAAATTTAGTTCTATTGTGAAAATCTAAATCAAAATTGATACAGGATTCTGAATATAGAGTCTTCAATCACTGTCCTACCTAGACAGCTAGCCCTATCAAGTTGTATAGTGCCAGCTCCTCCATTAACCTGCATTCCTAATTGATAGTGCTAGAGAAGAGTTATTTGAATGGATTACTGTAAAGAGCATCATGGATTAGCTAGTGAGAGACATGGATCTTGAGGGAGTCTTAAATTAGTCACATAAAGTGATTATAAAACATCCATATGGTCGGCAATGATTGGGCTCCCTCCTTATCAAAGCAGTTTAACCCTTCTTGTAATTTCCTCAAAGCATTGATATCAGTTTGGCCTGTTAAACCTTACGTTGGCTGTGATGTGCATGGGCAGAGTACACTATGTTGTGATCAATGCCTAGAGGAAAGAAGTGCAACTGACCGTAAACATGGCTTTGGCTTGTCATTGATTACTTAGGTGCCGGGACATCAAGCTGGTAACACATACTGCAGCGAGTATGTGTGAGACCAAAGTCTCTTTAAATCATTATGGTCTTTGAGGAAAGACTGATGCAACGTGCTGTATTCTCTGAATATGACTGAACCATCCATATTTGAAAGATAAAAAGGCTTTTTTTTAGGCCTTTGATAACATTACTGGTGGGAATGACAGTGCTATAGCAGAATAAAATCCCAAACTGCTGCATCCTCTGTGGTGCTGTTGCAATTCTCTATTGGTGCATTTCCCATAAATTAACTCATCCACTTGCCTTTCCCAGGCTGTCATCAGCCTTAATGTACTGCAGTTTTAGTAATCACTTCACTCACTTGATGATACCTCAGTACATTAATTTGTTGATGAGATATATCTATTAGAAATATTGCTTTAGAATTTGCACCACTGAAATCAAAAATATACATGAGCCAATATCCTGTACACCTTCTACTACTTTTGTATATAGACTTGTGTTAAAAAAAATTAAAAACAAAAGTAAAATTTCAAAAGGGGTCGTTTCACTTCAAAATGCTTTGCAGCAAATGGGTCAGTTGCACCCGAAAATAATCAAATCCACTAAAAGTGCCTACACCTTCAGAAGAGCAATATTAAGAGATGTTTTAAGCATCTTCAGCATGCATAGATAATTTGAAAAATGTAGAATGTGAGACTATGATCAGGAAAAACCCTGTAAAGAAGTAGCGGTGGTCTCAAAGGAACCAATATTGGCTGCTAAGCTACTTCTGAGGAGGGGGAACAAGGCCAAGTACACAAACAAGAATTTCACAGTGTGTGCCTGGAAAATAGTCCTATTTATGAGTCCAAGTTTGAGATTTATGGCAGCAACCAAGGGGTGACAAGCAAGAAAGATAATGATAATTCAATGTATCAAACCAACCGGCAACCACGATGGTGAGAATATTTAAGTCTGGGGGTGTTTTTCTCTCTGGAGCAGCACTACAGTGCTTTACTTTCAGGTTAGCATCTGAGTGAAGCATGCATACTGCAGCGTAACTGCATGTTGTCAGATTTTACATAAAACGTGCAGATATACAGTCTCATTGAAGCAAAATGGAAACAAAGGAAATATTTATTCAAACCGCAGGTTTCTCATTCACACTGTCCAAAGACAAGATTATATTAAATTCACCATAAAAGAGCAAAAACAAACTGGAACAAATGCATGATTCCAAAATGTTGACAGTCCCGACAAACATACTTACAAGTCAACCATAAAGCCAATCAACACAGTGCTTGTTCTTATATTGTCATTTCCATTATTTTAATTAAACCCTCTATTTTGTTAATAAAGATGTGCACAGGAAACCAGTCTGTGACTCGGCAATGAGAAAAGCAATCATGGAGAAAATGAATAGAATTTAAAACATGGAAGCCCAGTTTTGACAGACAGCTGTCAGCCATTCATTACAGACTCCCTAATGATTTTTTTTCCACACCGCTGATGAAATGCTGCAGCACCTTTCTCTGCATGACAGGGGACTTTTCCCATAATGACACCTCAGTTCTTCCATCTTATTACATGCCACTCATTTAGTGAGTCAACTGAAAACAAAACCCCCTGCCTGTACGGGAAATTTCAGTGATAAAACATACTGTAAGCAAGCCACAAAGAAGCTGTTTTTTGTTAATGAGTACACTGCTTTTGAAAACCAGATTTAAGAGATGTAACTGAGTGGAGAAAGCGGGAATATGATGCTTGTTACATTGGTATTTAATTAATGTTTTAAGAAATTTGCAACTGTGCTTTATACTCGGCAAGTACTTTTGCTGAACAGGCCAGAGAGGATCTAGCTTTATAAAATTCCTAGAGCATCACTTCTTTTCACATTTTTTAAAAGAGATGGAAATAAATTTGTTTTTGTTTCAGCATCCTGTTCGCTCCTTTGTGTTTTACAATTTATTTGAGTCAGTGATTCATTTAATTTTCATTTGGTTTTTATTTACACTTTGACTTGGTGCTTAGGTGTTGATGCCAAAAACTACTTGGTTAGGTTTACAAAAAGGAAAGTGGTTTGGATTAAAACATGCCCCTTTGAAAAGTAATGCTGCATATTGAAAGGAGAACTGACAGACTGTTCTCACAATCAGGTGGATTCTGTAGCATCGCCAAAGTAACCCATAAGTACGATACACCATTGGCTTTGGCAAAACTGCATATAGCAATGCCCTGGGAAAGAGAACAGGTCACAGGTGGCTCTGGAGCTTCATCTTGCTCTTTTGCCCACATCTAGTGGCTCCCTGTGGTTTTTACAAGCAACTAGATATATCTTTATTAATATGAAAAAGAACAGTTGTTGCACTTTTAATATTTTATTGGTATTTATCATCACTGTAAGTGGTTCTTAAAAATTTCCAACCGTAGAAAAGTGCAGACTATACACTCAATACATTTGGTTGCTGTCCCCATTAAGTCTGGCTCCTTAGAAGGACTGTTAGCTTTCTAGCCTGACCAGTGTTTATAGATAGCTCCGTGGATCTGGTGACTTGCTTGTAGTTGTTTTTCACCGTGACAGTGACTGACACAGTGAAACTCAAACTTCAGTTTCTATGACAGATTAATCTGATTTCGATTTTGATATCAACACTGATGGGAGGTTGTTCTCCAGACATGACCCGGTGACCAAAAAGCAGCTCATCAGTGGAAGAATGCTCACTCTCCCAGCTCTTAAAGTGATGCATCAGGTGACCATGAGCACACTTCTTTCTCCTGAGGCATCGCATTGTCAGATTTCTTCCATCCAGTAAAGCGTAATTTCTGACTGACCAAACAAAAAATAAATACATAACAATGAAGCACTAGTCCTTATGTAGTAATAAAGGTTGCAAAGTGTGATCTAGACCTTCAGCTTTGCTTTAATGTTACAAGGCTCCTGCCGTACTTGGATCTTGAAAAAAAAAAAAGCATATTTATCTGACAGTTTGACAGTTTAAAGTCTATGATCATGACTAAAAGCAATCACTTCAACAGAGCACCATAAAAGCAGAGTGCCTGCATTGGTGAAATGATTAATCACATCACAAAACCATCTGTCTATGTCCACTGTGTAATGTGACTTGTCATGTGACCTTTCGACTCTGCTGAATGATAATTGCCTCTGTCTCTTTCCCTTAGTAGGTTATGACACAGATGACATTTGGTGACTGCACACCTCTGTATAAGTACTTTAAAAGAAGTATGCAAAATACAACACAGATGAGGAGAGTCTGCAAGAGAGGCATTTATTTTAATTTGGAACATTTGTATTATCTATAGTGGTGACTGAGGCTGGTGTTAAAAGCCTGACTGCAATGGCTCTCTAACTAGAGCGAGATCTACCTTAATGCCTATCACACAGGGGGCTCACTCACATTACATCACAACACGCAGTGTTTTTAACCTCTATTTTTTACTTATAACTTAAGATATTTTAACCTCATGAAGAAATAGTTCAAAATATAGCAAAGCAAGTACTCCTCATTATGCATGTGCAAGTTAATTCAAATGGACATCAACAGTAAAAATGCAAATTGTGCGACACTATCATTAGAGCATTTATTTGTTTATCATCCAAGATGTATGTTTGCTCTCTGTGGATTTATCCATTGCATCCTGCATACTAACAGGGATAAAAGTCCTCCCAGCAGTGTAGCTGTCATCTCTTGTTGCAATCTCCTTCCAGTCTGCACCCATGTTTTCTGTGGTGGACCAAAATGCCTTTCACTCCTTTGATAGCAGAGCACAAGCTCAGCATTACATCCTCTGCCCCTTGTTGAGCCTGAGAGAGTTTGTCCTGTCAGAAACAATAACTTTCCTTTCAAGGCAGGGATCGTTTTATTTCTTAGAGTAGCGATCACACAAGGTGGTTGTTTCCATTTGCCACCCTGGTGTTCCTTTTCATTTTTGCACTCATCGCAGATGTTTCAGTGCCTACAAAAGTTACATTTTGCTTGCATCCTTGCTACCACCAATTGATTTTGTTTCTTACCACCTTGTCCATCCGTAATGGACTTTTGTGTTCTGCAGAAAGAAATGATCATGAGAGACTATGTAGTCGTGATTTCAATCATATCAAGTAATAATCACTTTATCTTTCTGACAACTAACTACACAGTTCATTTGCATAACAGATTACAACATGTTCTCAATAAATCTGTTCTTTCTGATGCTCCTACTGGCTGTCACTCAGCACCAGATGCTTAAGTGCAACAGCCATGAAGGGAATATTACATTTGGGCACAGGCCTCAAAGCATCAGCTGAGTGATTGAAAAGTCAAATTTGCTGAAGAAGGTAAATTTGTTATAGTTTCCTGATACCAAAACTAACTTCCCACTATGTAGATTATTGTAGTCAAACTCGTCTTGCATTGTCTTTATGGAGCTAATCTGAAAGTGATAATGTCCTCTTCCTAAATGTGTCAGGTAGCCCACTGGGTCACACAGATATAAACATTCAGCACAGGGAATGACTGCTCTGGTTCACAACTTGTCAATCAGAGCACCAAGGCAGGTTGAGCTGTCACTCAGAAACACGGCGCCGCAGTCCAGTATAATTGAATTAGCTACTGTCTCTTCCTGAAGGTTAATTGGTGGGGAAACCTCTGCTGAGCATGGCAAGGCAATTGACAAAGATAAGAACTGCCGTCTTATCTGTCAGATTTTGTCAGCATATGTGAACTTTATCATTTCTATAAACGTTAAAACTATAAGGAAGTTAACAAAAAAGCAGGTAAATTGAATCCTCATAGATTGTAAATTTTCCATAACTTTGTGTCATGCTCAGAACTGCACAGGAGCTCCTACTTTAGTTCAATATGTCATGAGTCAGCAGCTAGAGACATTGCTGACAGATGCTTTGGCTTGGAGGGCAGAATAACGTGGCAAGTTGATGGTCAGTTGATGGCCTGGAAAATTGCATTTAAACCTTTAGGTGTTATTCCAAGTTGTATCTTACTCTCAAACACAGAATTAAATTAAACTCTACTTCTCTCCTGTCCGTTTGATAAATGCTCTCTATAGCCGAGTTGCTTTTCCTCTGTTCAGCATGCGTTCTGTAGAGCTGACCTGTTATGGTTTTATTATAGGATGGAATTTTTTATTCTGCGGCACAGAGATCACAGCACTTCAAGATGCTGAGGATAGTTGGACAGGATACAGTTTCTGCTTTTGTGTTTTCTGCCAACTGTTGTCCTAGGCTGCTTTAATTCTCCTGCAGGGTTTCACTGATGCATCTGTTTCCATCAACGCAGTGTGATTCCACGCCATTCTCCGTGGCTTATCATCTTTATAAGAGGTGTCACCCAAAGTGGAGCTTTTAGTTTGTAATGAGATTTTTTGCTCTCGTCTCAGCTTGAATCGTACTAGGTCATGAGCCTGCTGAAGGACTCTTGATACACTGAAGAACAATAGAGTGAGATATTGGGAATTTACAAGAGATGGCAGGGCAGTAAGTCATTTAAAGTTTTACAAAGTATGACACCTGTGTGGAATACCAAGTAGGAAGAGAGCTGAATGTAACTTTTGAATAGACCAAGAGGCAGTTAAAATTCAGGATGCCTGTGCATGTGTGTATAAGCCCAACCTTTGCACTTGAGGCTTTAATTAACCAAAAAGGATATGTTATTTGACATTTACCACTAATGTATCATCAGCATTAATTGAAATCAACCAATACTTCTGCAATACTAATTATTCCAATGCTAATTTGGAGCTAATTAGCAGGGGCCAGTACTAATTGGCAGCTATAAGATTTTATGTCTGATTTAATTTCAGGAAAACATAAACAATTCTAGGATGCTAAGACAGGAGACATGAATTGTGTTCATTCAGCTTTTTCTGGCTTGTTTTCCTCTTTCTTCTTCTTGATTTTTATTTAAATCTCTTTTTTTTTCCATTTTTCCATTATTTTTTTCCACTCTCACTATGTGACAGTAAGCTTTTTTCTTTTTATTATTATATGGTCATGACCTTACAATATAAAGTGCCTAGAGGAAACTGTTGTTGTGATTTTGTGCACATAAATAAAACAGAATGTAATTGAACTGAATTTTAAATACCTATTAGAATAAGCCTTAGTTTTTATTGTTGTCATTCTAGCTTAATCAATGGAAGTAATACAATTTTTACTATATTTCAGTTTAAGTTTCAACACATGCATGAGGAGAAACTAAATCTAAAATGTCCACACACTACATTTAGAAATAATAGTGCAGAACACAATGCAGGATACCGATGATTCTACCCATGGCAACCTTGCTATACCGCAAACAATCTAAACTGAGCACATGCATATATAAATATGTTTTCTGTAAACAGATATCTGCATATAAATATTCAGGATATGTAGGCAAAGACAACATTTTAATTAAAAGCAGCTTTCTGGTTTCCATTTTTAATCTTATTGCAGTTCAAGTAGTATTGAACAGTGATGTTTGAGCGAAAGAGTAAATGCAGTCTGGAAACCACTGGTGTGACAAAAATTTAGCTTTATATTCATCACTTAAATAATGACTGGCAAAGAGTCAAAGTTCCTACCAAGGTAACAGAATAGTTTTACTGCTGCCTAGCCAGTAGGTTTCCAGATTGATGGGTACATTGATATCAACAAAAATGAAATAATTTCCTATTACAAAAGTCTTGATGAGATTGGTTTACTAGAGAGATTCAAGATAGCAGGTGAGATTTTGACTGTCAGCATTGTCTGACCAACAGATGGCAGCTAACCTTACAGGGTTACTATTGTTGCTTGGCAACATCATTAGTTTCCCCAAGACTTATGTTGTATAAGCCGTGAAAAAGCAATCCAACGATTGCAGTTGTCAAAAATTTTTAATGTCAAAGGACTTCGGTCTCCCCTTCTAGAACTGCCATTCTGATTGGCTAAACTGAAGGTGCATTTGTGATTGTGATCATCAAACTTGTCCCTATTAAATATAAAACATGTATGGTATTGTTAGAGCTATTCAGATGAGTCTGAAACAACACTCCAACGCTGATAATATCCACATGTAATCCCAATACATCTAATGTACACTATGTGATTAAAAAAAATCTCAATTAACCAGGGAGGTTAAACAGAAAACACATCTACTCTTCTTAAATTACTTATTTTCGTACTGTATAACTCTTACCAGTACATACTAGTAGTGATGCAGATAAATATTGTTTGGCCTTTTTGTGCAAGTAAAAGAAAAATGTAATTGCCAGGCAATGATGTCATAATATATATACAGTGGTCCCTCGCTATAACGCGGTTCACCTTT
>NW_005187419.1:1176005-1208459 GCF_000239375.1 Pundamilia nyererei
CTCTCACTGCTTCTAAGCAATTCAAAAGCCCAGTAAAATGTAATTGTTCCCTTCCCCAAGAGAAGTAGTTCCATTTTAATTCAATTGATTTTGCACTTGTGATTTCCCGTTGCCACATTTTTCAGTCCCACCAAGATGGTCCCTGCATTTTGAATAACATCAAATAAAAGGCAATCATTGGTATGGATGAGGAGGGCCCTCCGAGACTGGGGCACCTTCACCATGACAAAGACCAAATAGGAAAGAAAAGGCGAAACAAGAACAAGTGGGGCCCACAAACTCTAAAACCAGATAATTTGATAGCATACTTTTGTAGAAACCTGGACAATGAAAAGAAAAATGTTTGTTTAGCATGCAGAGGGAAATTGTTTGGACAGACACAGCGGCAAACAGAAGGGGACTGACAGACAGAGATAGCCAGAGTGGGTGGTGAGGTGTTTGTGGGTTTGCATACAATAAAATGTTTGTGGGGAGAGTGGTGAACTATTTTCAAGAATTGTTTTGTCCATGTGACTTTCAGACGCTTTTGTCAAAGTTTGCCTTGAAGCACTGACTCTTGTGAAAGAGAAGCACTGCTTAGGCTCTATGTTAGAGATGACAACTCTCACACAGTCTAAAGAGTCCAGCTAGAGTGCCATTGCAGCTCCAGCTACTTCAATCCTCTCAACATTTTACCTGTTGCGGCATCTACCTGGATAACTTTACAGACACATTCCTTTTCTTAGATTTAGTTGTTTTATAGGCCACCAAAAATCACAGGCTAGGTCCCCATCTGTCTATATGTACAGCAGCTTTTGTATTGTCATATTTTGTAACCTTTTTCATGAAAAAGGAGCCAACATTTACAGAGTAGAAGTGAGGATGCAGCGAGCAACTGGAACAGAAATTCACAAAGCTGTGTTTGAATCATTCTTCAAAAGCAGGGTTTCAATAGGTTATCCACAGAAGAGGAAAAGAAAAAGAAAAGCTTTCATTACCCAGTGCATAAAGCCTAAATGGAAAAGAGACTGTGGAATGGCTGCCTGTGTCTGATAGGGGAATATACTCAGCTCTGATGCCTTGGGTGTTCTGGCCTGCTGCACTCAGGGCTAGCACTGGACCATACAGATTGCTGCCATTATGGAAAGTGGGTCTGTGGTGGCAAATAAACCTAAGCACTCACAAAGCAACGTACACTGCTGTAGGCCCATTTGGAGATCTGAATATACAGTATGGAGTGATTTGCATGAAACTAAAGCTCAAAAAATTAATTTTAATGTAGCTTACTTTGTTTATCCCTTAACAACTTGACACCTCAGGCTTTGATTTTATTGCCATATGTTTTGGATACATTGGGATACAAATAAGTAAAATATTATGCAATATTTAAATGCAAAATCCATGTTTTATTAACTAAAAGTTGCAGTATTAACTATCAGTATAAGGCCATGGTTGTGTTTACCCTTACAAGGGGAACAAGCATGGCTCTAATTTGTGCACTGGTTTCAGTGGTGAGGCAGTGACTCATTTGGAGGCTCGTCTAATTGAGTCATGGCGGATAAACAAAACACAAGTAATGCATTCTAAAGGAAATTTAAAGCTAAACTTCAATTTAGAGTCTAAAACAATCTAACACCAATGCCATGCTGTGAGCCAGTTAAGGTCAAGCTTGGTCTAATTCTCAGGGTATCAAATATCACAATTTTTGACAAAGCCATTGGCATCTCTGAGATATATACAACATGCCCTTCGGCGCTGGTTTCTTGACACCCTGGGCAGAGAAAGCAAAGATCCAAAAAGTCCCCATGAGGTGGCAGGTATGATAACGTTGGCATAAAATCACACAGATGTCAACTAGGTGACAGAAGCTTATGCCCTGTGTGGGAGGGCTTGTTTTTCTGACTTGTTTTTCTTTCTTTTTCTTTCTTTCTTTCTTTCTTTCTTTCTTTCTTTCTTTCTTTCTTTCTTTCTTTCTTTCTTTCTTTCTTTCTTTCTTTCTTTCTTTTTAATATACACTTTCTTTTTTACCCACTCTTTGGTTAGGTTGATGGATGAAAAAACTTGGCCATTTTTAGGAAAAGGCCATGAAGTAGAAGAAAATTACCAATGGCTGCACTGTTAACCAAGCATGCTAGAAAATCCTACCAAATAATACCCAGTGAATTCACCTAGCAGTCCTGACCAAGAGTCTGTATGTCACAAGTTGGTTCCTAGATCAGATGAGCTCCATGTCTGCCATAGTGGATCGAGAAATAAAAATACAGCCTTTCCTTAGAAAATCACCAGATATTCTGCAGAGCTGTATTTTTCATATTCATTTCATGGAACATTTGATTTGGAACCTCTTTCCTCCCAGGGGTTTTCAGAGTGTTCTTTTCTTCAATGCTCCTCTGCCACTGCTCTTTTGTCATCATGAAGGTAGTTTTGTAATGGCAGCCTTTGGCATTCTGTTCCAGTGTCCTCCACCACAGCATTTATTTCTGCTCTTTATCTGCACTTGAATAGCTGAGTAGTGCTTTTACTTGATTATCTTAGCCTCATTGCAGATAATTGCTTAGTACTGTGTGAACCAAGGAGAACTGTAATTGAAAACTGTTTCTCTGCACCTAAATTGCCCTTCATTTGTGTTGCAAAACGATGTCTTTTGTTGCATTTTTGAATAAAATTTGGGCCATTTGCTTTTAAGTGATTATAAGGACAGATTTGCAGACATAACTTGAAAGATCAATAAATAGAACTCAATTGTGAAACAGCATAAAATCCTCAAACTGCCTGACACTAAACAAAATATTATGAGAGGTAATTCTAAGCCCTGTTTCCATATATACAGTAAACATCTTGCTGTGCTCTGCATCTACACATTTGGTCGAGCGATAATGTCGTGGAAATGCTGAACTGACAATGAAAACATACTAGCTTTGTACCTGGCGATTTTATCAACTATAAAAGGAAAAACAGGCTAATGTGTATATTTAAAATTACATATAATCTCATCCTCTAGGCCACAGATATCAAAGCCATGTTATTGTCTGGGCAACATGCTGCCCACTTTGATCGTAAGTCGGCCACTGTAAAGTTTAACCACACTTTTATTTCCTTGGATATATTAATATAACATAAAATAAAATAAAAATAAAAATAAACACAGTTCCAACATTATGTTCCAGTTTTTTAATACATTTGCTAAATTACATTTATAAAATCAGTTCTGGTAGCTCATTGGGCAAATGGGTTGTAATTATAACGCAGGAACTTTTTGTTAATTCACAGAAAACTGTTTTTTGGGACCTGTTTTGAAAAAAAAATCTATATTAGATAGTGAAAAAAACAACATTTGCTTCTTTCATTTAATTGTTTATGAATTACTTAATTACTTTGGTGTAATATGAATGCTCATGGAGGAGGCCTGTAGAAAATGTATGCCCCCATTCACATTTTCCAAACTTGTCCAGTGGCCGGATTGGAATCCATGCCAAGCTGATTCTAGTCCCCAGGCCTTATGTTTGACACCTCCATTCTAGACCAACTTAAATCAGTTTTAAATATACAAAGCCCTGGGTAACAGTACTAATGTCCAATGTCAGTTTATCAGTATGCTGTGTATTTTCAATTTTTGAAATAATTCAGAGCTGGAACACATGAAAACATGCAGAAAAATCATTCTGTAATATATGAGCTTCAATTGTGGAATTTCAACCATGAGCACTGTACAGTACTACACTCATCAGAACAAGAAGGTTTTGGCCAGGTCTGATTACATCTGTGTGTTCTCCTGGTAGTCCAGCTTCCACCCACAGACATCCATGTTAGGTTAATAGGTGATTCTAACTTGGCTATAGCTGTGGATGTGAGAGTGTGTGCTTGTCTTGTCTTCCTGTGATGGACAGGCAACCTGTCCAGAGTGTGCCTTTCCACTCACTCAAAGTCAGCTGGGATAGGCCGCAGCCCCTGTACAATTCTAAGTTTGATAAGCGTAAAGAAAATGGATGGATGAATGACGTTTCTTAACCTTAACCAGACCCAAGACAACACATCTTTCTCTATCACCATGTTACATAACCCTACCACACAGTCCTCAGGAAAAATGAATCTCCATCACCCACTCCAACTTACTTACATACTTGCATACAGTAAAATCACAGCTTTCCCTTCCCTTGAAAGACTAAACAAAAAAAATATACTAAACATAATTTGGCAACACTTACATTCACACAAATTAATTCACAAAGCAAATTAGCAGCAAGTAAAAGTCATTACAGGCAGACAGTTATTCAATTGAGACATGAGGATGTACGCTAACTGAATGGTAAGCCATCATTTACACTCCTGCCATTATTATGACCTAAAGTATTTGCCTCACAACACATGGTTATTGATGCTCATCCTATTAAAAGACAAAAAGGCAACAGATTAGGGATTACTATTTAGTGTAGACAGGAGCACCATCGGGGAGGGCAGGAGGAGCACAGGCCACCCGGCCGGACATTTCCAAAACTGGAAATTATGTTTTTTGGTGTGCCACCCAAGACTTTTAGTCGCCCTCATCTTTTTTAAAGAAAAAAATTCTGGAGGCACCCCTGAGTGTAGAGTGTATGATAAGCAAAACTACAAATAGTGTGACTGTAATGTGATAAACCTACACAAAGGTCAAATTACAGCATGAATGGTCTTTAAATCCACAGTGGTCTGTGTGGTTTCAAGTTGAAGTATATTCTTTCTGCCATAAACTGTCACATCTACTTGAGTGTGGTGTGTAGAGCCATGTCCTCTAACACACAAAAGCACATTCTCACTCCAGGTGACCCCTAATTCCCCACAATAAGCCCACTTGAGAAGATTTTTGTAGTTTATATTTTGGTTGTAGTATCTGCATAATTAAAGTCCAGTTAGTTTTCTCACAATATAATTCGTGTTAACTACGCTATACAATAAAATGATATTGAAGTTCGGCGTAAATAATTAGAAAGGCTAGTAACTACATAATTAACTGTGTTCAAATTAATATAGAAATTGCCCATTATAGGTTCGACTGATTAAAATGCATAAACAGTTGGCTTTAATAAGTAGACAGATGAAATCCTTTCTCTCACATTAGAACAGTTAATAAATTTGGTTTCCACAAAAACATCATTTAGACAGCAATTAGGTACAAATATGGCCACACTGCAAGTTAAAATTGATCCAGGAAATTGTTTTAATGACATGCTATTATAGGTGATTGAGGTTTTCCCCACCACTGTATACCTGCGCGGCAGACATTTTTTTTATTTCTTTGTTAGCAGTAGGAAATCGACCCTTGAGCAATTAAACACTGTAATGGAGTCTGTAATACTGAGTTGTGATGTAACAGAATATGACTGTGCTCTGGAATGGAACTGAATGTATTACTACAATTTGTTGCAAAGCTATGAAATTTTCAAAGAGAAAATAATACACTCAGTATTTAATTATTTTTATTATTTTATCATTGAAAAGTTGTGTATATAAGCTATAAAACCCTCTTGGTATGTTTACCATATGTCGGGGTTTTGGAGGAACAGCACTACTATGTTATCTAACAACTAGATATTTGTGTACAATGACAAAATAGGATCAAGTGCTTTTTTTTAAACTTTACTTTTTAACTTTATTAAAAAAAAAATATGACTCAAAATGTTCAGTAAAATCTCAGAAATCTAAGAGCAGAATAAAGTTATCTTAACCCAAATTCTGGAATAAGATATGTTACCATAAAGTCTTCAACAGTGAAATAGTATCAACTGTACAAAGAGTAAAAACAGCGATCAAAAGAGATATTACACAGAAAAATGATGAGTCTGTATAAAAACAAAAAACTTGCAGAATTAAAAGTGAGAGTTGCTGCTCACTTTCCCGTTCCCTCACGCAAAAGATTTTAATTGAATTTTAACACTATGGTAATCACACCTGCTACATGATTTCCCTCTTTCCTCCAAAATAATCCAGCGCTCAGAAAGGTTTTAATTTATTCATGAAGGTTTTCAGAGAGAAAAACTAAATACATGATGCAAATTGTCATTTTGCATGGTGCTGTATAATTGATTTAATGCAGCTTCTTAACATTGGCCTCCCTCAGTTGCATCTGACAGGCCTCAGGTTAATGGTGTGAAAACAGGGACACTGTTTCCCCCAACCTGTCAAATGGTAATTGGTCAACAGTCTTCTTTAATAGCAGGCTGCCATAGGCAACAGCAAACACTTCTTAAATGGTGTACAAAATAATTGGTGAGGAATAAACAAGGAGGGCTTGAGTAAGTGTACTTAATGTCAACTGTGTGTCCCTTTCTGTATTTTACAGGTTATTCATCCATGCACACCAGAGAGGCTAAGGATGCAGGAAACTGGCAGAAACAACAAGATGAGACCATTTAATGATGGTACCCACTAAGGAAAAAAGCACAAGCCAAGTTGAGGTGCTGGATGCTCTTTTAAGTGTTGCCACAAGTTCACTGCAGGCAAGCCTCAATCTGAAAGCAGATTTTTCTAATTGATACATGGCGATACCATCCAGCATCACACATCTATCAATGAAGAGGAGGCAAATAAAAGGATTGTCTCTGGCCCTGAGATTAGCTGAACAGCTGTACTGAAACGGCAGCGGTATCACACCCCTTTGATTCTTTTGGCCCTGCACATGACTCTCAAAGAAGCACCAATGGCCTGCAGCTTAGGCATGGTGATGAGTGCCTTGTTTTGGTCTGTAGCCATTGTATATTTGACTCATATTGGCAGAGTCAGTGGAGACTGCTGGTTAATTGAGGGTGAAAAGGGCTTTGTATGGCTCGCAATTTGTAGTCAAAACCAGCCACCTTATGAGGCCATCCCACAGCATATCAACAGCACCATTGTGGACCTTCGTCTGAATGAAAACAAAATCAAAAGTATCCACTATTCTGCCCTTAGCCGCTTTGCCAACTTGACCTACCTGAACCTGACCAAGAATGAAATCTCCTACATAGAAGACGGGGCCTTTTCTGCTCAGTTTAACTTGCAAGTCCTTCAAATGGGCTTCAACAAGTTGCGGAACTTGACAGAGGGGATCCTCAGGGGTTTAGGAAAGCTGCAGTACCTCTACCTCCAGGCAAACCTGATTGAGACTGTGACACCTAATGCCTTTTGGGAATGCCCCAACTTAGAGAATATTGACCTCTCCATGAACCGAATCCAGCAGTTAGATGGGTCTACGTTTGCCAGTTTAACTAAACTCACCACCTGTGAGTTGTACACAAACCCCTTCAACTGCTCATGTGAATTACTTGGTTTTGTCAAATGGCTCTCAGTTTTCCCAAACAGAACAAATGAACGAATGGTTTGCGACTCCCCACCCGGGGTCTCCGGTTATAGCTTACTGAGCCAGATTCCTAACAATCCAAACTATCGAAATGCACTGTACATGCTTACCAAAGTGTGCACTGATGAATATGTAACACCATTTATAACTGTGCCCATTGAGTCAACAACACTACCACCAGACTCAACGCTTTGTGGAGTGGAAGACTGTCCATCAGGCACAGAACCAGAAGACACTACCATCAGTACACCTGAAAATGATGTTCAGGGAACTCCTCTGATGGAAGTGAAGCAAGTAACACACACAGGTGCTATCATCACAGTTCAGATTCCTCATCCCTATAAGAAGATGTACATCTTGGTTCTTTATAACAACAGTTTTTTCACAGACATTCAAAACCTAAAAGATATAAAAGAGGACATTGAATTAAAAAACCTTAAACCCCACACCAACTACACATATTGTGTTGCTTCAATACGCAATTCTCTTAGACACAACCACACATGTCTGACAGTCTCTACTGGCCATCGAAATGGAAAGGACGTAAATGTGAAAGAACCGACTGCTACTCACTACATTATGACAATTTTGGGCTGCCTATTCAGCATGGTTATATTTCTTGGAGTTGTGTACTATTGCTTGCGAAGAAAGCGCCAACAAGATGAAAAGCACAAAAAATCAGGAAGTTTAAAGAAAAACATAATGGAACTTAAATATGGACAAGAACTTGAGGGTGGGACTATATCTCGAATGTCGCAGAAGCAGTTGTTGGCAGGAGAGAGCATGGCACGTATGCCATACTTACCATCTGCAAGTGAAATGGAGCAGTACAAATTTCAAGAGATAAGTGATACTCCTAAGATGATGAAAGGAAATTACATGGAGGTGCGAAGTGTGGATCACCATGACCGCCGGGAGTGTGATATGGGAATGGCTGGGAATAGTCAGGGATCAGTGGCAGAAATTTCCACAATTGCAAAAGAGGTGGATAAAGTCAATCAGATAATAAACAACTGCATAGATGCGTTAAAGTCAGAATCCACCTCTTTTCAAGGAGTGAAATCTGGAGCAGTATCCACTGCAGAGCCCCAGCTTGTACTAATATCAGAACACCCACAGAATAAATCTGGCCTTCTGTCTCCAGTGTATAAGGATAGCTACCACCACTCTCTGCAGAGACATCGGTCTTCTGATGTCTCTCCAAAGAGGCCCAGTACAGCCACGGGAGGGCCCATGAGAAGCCCCAGGCCTTATCGTTCTGAATCCAAGTATATAGAGAAAACTTCTCCAACAGGAGAGACCATCCTCACTGTAACACCTGCTGCTGCCATCCTGAGGGCCGAGGCAGAAAAGATCCGTCAGTACAGTGCCCACCGACACTCCTATCCCGATGCTCAGATAGAGGAGCTCGAAGGACCTGACAGCCACAAGTCCTCCATGTTGGAGCCTCTTACTCACTCCCGCTCCAGAGACTTAACATATTCACAGATGTCCTCTCAGTACCACAATCTAAGCTATTCCTCCAGTCCTGAATACTACTGCAAACCTTCACATAGCATCTGGGAGCGTTTCAAACTCCACCGAAAACGGCATAAAGATGAGGAGTACATGGCTGCAGGGCATGCACTGCGTAAGAAAGTCCAGTTTGCAAAGGATGAGGACCTCCATGATATTTTAGACTACTGGAAAGGCGTATCATCCCAACAAAAATCGTAACCTATCTAGTGTTTGTTTTTTTTAGTGGACTACGCATTGCAGAAATGACACAACCACCTCATCTGACAACTGAATCAGTGGATACTTCCATAATAGAATTAACTTCTCACTCACACGTACCACATTCTCTTTCGACTGTGAAGAAAATGGGGTTAAGATTCTTTCAATTTGTCTTATTATGTAAAGCATTCATGGGAAAAATTATATTGCAAATAAATAATATATATGTTAAAATGGATAATAGGTTTTTTGGGTATCGCATGGCCAAGTCCTGTGGACAGTGGATTTGCTGTTGTGTAATATGAAACTATTATAAGAAGATATGTCTACTGAAACCTCAGTATTTTTTGAAGAACTGTTCAGACCCTCAATTTGAACTTTTTTTTCTTCCCTCCTTGCATATATTTAATTCAAAACTATGTACAGATTTGACTTTCTATATTTGCAGTGTTTTCTGTGTAAATGGAAAAGTGTTAGTGGATGAATCAGGTTTAACAAATGGAGCGCTGATCATTCAGATGATCTTGTCTATAAAAAACCGCAAGCCCCACTTTAAACCCATGAGATCATTTATCATTTTATCATTATCAATGCCTGATTTCTGTTTTTGTTTTTTTGTTTTGTTTTGTTTTGTTTCTATGAAGGCTTTTACATCTTTTACATGATTCAAATGGATTAAGTACCCTGAATCACTTAGTATCTTGAAAGACTTCAAAAGTGCAGTATATGTCATACTTTAGTGATGTTCTCTTAGTTTCACGAACCACCATTTGTAACTTTAGTACCAAAGTTAAAAAAAAAAAAAAAAAGGCTGAAATGTTTACAATATTTCTTCACGGCCTGGGGATCATAACATGCAGTGGGTCCATGAAGATTTTGCTTTTTCTGTCTTATCAGTTACTTCTTCAAAAGAGAAACATTGGGAAATCACAATATCTACACACAGGATGTGGTGTCCAAGCCTACTATTAATCACTAAAATTTCAAAGGGAAGACGGCTATACTTTGTCACCTGTCATTTAGGTACATGGACAGATGTTGTGCCCTGCACGAGAGCCCGATGGATGAATGTAACAGATATGTATTTTGATCTGTCTATGGCAGCTTTTTATGTATATTTTCAAGGAAATATTTATTTAATGTTATAAACTACGGTGTTTTTGTTTTTCCTTTGCTTCAATATTTCTTCCAGTGTATTATATTGCATAATGTCTGATCCAATAAATGGAGGAAAGTAGTTGGTTTTTCAGATGGGCCGTGTTGCTTGCTGAGAGGTTTCATTTTATTTTTCATCTGCTAGGCTATTAAATCTTTTTGTATATTATGAAAGCTTCATACCAGGCAAATATCAACAGCTAGAGTGAAATTTGAGAATGTGAAACTGAATCCTCTGACTTACTGGCTGTGAATTTGTATATTTTGAGGTTTTTTTTAAATACATATAATACTTAACACTTTTTTCTTTCTAAGTTGTTTATATAAATCATTCCAAACAGGCTCATGATGATTTATCACATATTTATCAATAATTAGTTGCTTCTCTCTTGCTCATTTTGAAGAAGGGCAATGATGTAATGTATATTCAATGTAGGATTTGGGTTTATTAAAGAATTTGTGGTAACATTTTACATCATTTACTCTATAGTCATGATTTCAAAGTGTTCTCATCGCTGTCAATTTAAGGAAACAAGGAAAACTGCTTATCCAAGTAGAGGTAGTTTTATTTTCAATTATCTCTTTGCATGTGTTCACTCGTCCAGTGGATTTTTTTTCTTGCAAAATGCAAATTAATGTACATTTTCCATCCGTCCAAGTTTTATATGAAAATTAAAAGTCAGTTAATCGGAATAAAAACAGTTGATGGACAGTCTAGTACTGAAGATGCAGAAGAAGAAAATGAGATCAAGTACCTGAAAGAGTCATTAGTCAAACTTCAAATGAAAAAAAGCAATGTGGAAGTAATTTCCATTTATGTAAATATAACATCTTGATTTGCTTTTTGCATTATTTTGAGAGACATAAAGTCTCCTCATTGCTTCACACAGATCAGATCTGTTCACTTGATACATATGTGACACTAAGCCTGTCTCCACCGCACTTGGTGCACTTTTTGTTTTCACTGATTTACAAATCCATCCTCCTTAGCCAAGCGCAAAAGCCTTTACACTTAACAGATCAAATTACAACCAGTTGGTTATCTTTTTCTGGGTACGAATCCAACCCTATTGCAACAATCCGAGTTAGATAAAAGAGGCTGTAGTCCTCAGATGGCTGATGACGCATCACCTAAAATATAGTCAGAATTTTCCTCTGTGGGAGCAGGAAACACATTTCTTGTCAGGTGTCTCCTTGCTGCTTTTTCTAAAAAAACACCACATGCATTTCTTAGTAGCGTACAAATGCAAGCACTTCAAATGCAAATGAATATTAAACAGTAGATGATCAATGAATTAAAACATGAAAGAATGGCAGACATATGCTGTTATGTATGAATTTTGTATTAAGGCGAGAATTGAGAGTCTACAATCTGACAATAGAGCTAACCCGAGGAAAGACAATTGTCTGGTGAAAAATGTTTTCATCAGCTCTTTCTTTTCATCCAACACTGAGTGTGTAAGTGTAACTGCAGGCATTTATTACCCTATTTATATTTTTTCTGTCATAATTCTGTGTCCATTCCATCTAAGTGTGTCATGAAGCTGTTTTTATTCATTAATGTGAAATGAAGCATTCATGAGCCTGATGTGAATGTCTTATATAAGCACCTTGTAAAGTGTTAACTGGGTTGTCTGACTTAATACTTCAACCGCCTTAAGATTTTGGGATACTGTATGTGTACAAGAGTAAACTTCCTTTTGTTTCATTTCCAATGTTGATACTGTCGTTAAGTCTCCATTTGTTATTTTTTATAAAAAGCATTTCAGTATCTCATGAGAGCTGTCAGGTTTCTTGTTCATTTAGCTATTTAGCAACCTGTTTTTATACTGCATATTGTAGCACTTCTGTGTCTAATAAGAGTTTTAAGTGTTGAGAAAACCTTTAGAAAGATCAACAGTTGTTGTCCAAGTGCATCAAAACAAACAAGAGCACAAAATGTGTTTTTTTTATTTTATTTCTTAATACTATGTTATCTGCTTTCAGACAAAGTACTGTGAAATAAAGTTAAGGGTGCACATGCAGTGTACACTCAGCATCTTTATTATATGCTGTCATATCAGAATTGCTCCATGTAAGTATTGTACTATAAATGAATGCAACTGGCTTATATAAGTAACCTAAGGGGTAACTGTTTGAAATTGGGTATAACTTCCCATTTAACTTGTGCTATAAGAAATGGTTACCCAAGATTTTATGCCATGATGACTAACTCTGTATACGTAAACTGCCTGATGCAGGTTATACTCATGATAATAGATCAGCTTGACCTACTGAACAATCGAGTCAAACGGCATTACCATCTCTTGGATATCCCGTGGACCTCAGTGTGCAGGTTGCCTCCCTGAATTTGGCTGCAGTAAATGCATACCTTTTTGCCTGGAATATATATTTGAATTCCCCATCCCCCTAGTGCAGGGGTCGGCAACCTGCGGCTCTTTAGTCCTTATAGTGCAGCTCCGCGTGGTTTGGGAAAATAAATTAGAAGTATTTAGCTGAAGTGTATTTTATTTACGTTAGTTCTTTTTTAACTTGTAGTTCTAAATAGGAAGATTATTGTGATATTGAAATATAAAAATAAAATTATATTTTATTATTTTTTCATCACTCAAAATAAGCGTCACACTCGCGGAAGCTGATATACCCGCAGAAACGCCATGCATTTATCGAGACTTTCAACCCCAGGTAGGCCAATTATGGATCTTCGGATCCACATTATGTCAGCAGCTATTCTCCACCGTGAACTATGTTAAAAACAAACACCGCTCACCCCTCACAGATGACAGCTTACAGTCCTGCGTGAAGATGAAAGTGACTTCGTACAGCCCTGATTTGCAGACGCTGTGCGCAGAGGTTCAGAAGCAGAAGTCCCATTGTAAACCGACGAGTTTTGCATGAACATTCTTTTCAGCATCTCTTTATTGACCACTTTTCACACAATACTAATAATAATAATAATAATAATAATGACTATGAATAACAAGAATACCTTTTACTTTAGGCAGATTTCAGAGCATTCAAGGTTACCTTACACATTCAAAAAAATTATTATTCACCCTCAAATAAACATGAAGACATCATTTTTGAATAAAATGCAACTGAACTATATGAAAACAAAGGTTTATTTATTCAAATAATCATACAACATCATTAATCAATGAAAATGTGCTTGAGTGTATACCAATGAGGTAAATTTATATGGAAAATTTACATGTTATTAAATTGGTTAAAGTCAGCATTTGGGCATGTTTTCTTCTGTTTGAGTAGACAAAAGAAGAGGATTTATGACAGGTGAAAGATTACTACTTATCATATTACTTACTTATCACAGCATCATGTAAAAACAAAAAACTTCTTTAAACATTCCTTTTCTGGACAATATTACATGGTTCAGGCAGGTTTGGAAAAATACTTCATTAACCAAAAAATATCTGTCCAGCATAAAGCAACAAACCCTCTTTTTACCTGTTTACCACTTTCCCTGCCAGAACTATTGTTTTTTTAATCATTATTTTTTATTATATTTTTGTTCCATAAATATATGTAAATTTAAATAAAAAAAGAAATAGATATATTTAACACTACCAAATGATGTGGAAACACTAATTGCTACAATATTTAATTATTAATATGATTAATTCAACAATTAATTTTTTGTTACTTAACAGTATGACCTTCTTCAAGCCAGCATATTTTTCCTGTGGATATTACAGTGTAAATTTTTAAGAATATAAACAGATTTTTTTGTCACTCTATTCATACTCATGTTGTGGCACATTGTGGCATCACATATGTTATAATGGGCATTTGGTGCACTAAAATGCATTAAAATCCTGTAAACTTGCAGTTCCTGATGGCAAAACATCACATTTGCTAAAAATCACATAATCTCCTTTCATCTTGGTTATGCTTGTCTAACTAATTTTGTCTGTATATTTCTTTATCCAGCAGATATGTTTCTATGCTCACCTAGTCACACATTGTAATGTGATTAAGGTAATGAGGACACTAAGTACTGAGTGATGGATTCTATTTTCTAAACCCATGTTGCTGGTTATGTTTACAGAATGTCATCTTTCCAGGCCATTTTAAACCCATCACACAGGGACAAAAGGAGAACCAAAAAACATTTTGTTTCAATAGACCAAAACATAATTTAGCCACTGTTGCAAAAACTCAGCCAGTGCCGTGACGGCACAGTTTTCACTGTGAGAGACTGCAAAAGGCTTTCAAAACTTTACTTTCTCTTTCACAAAAAACAAAGCCTCACAAGTCAGAATCGTCATATTTAATTTTTTAAATTTTGCTCATCCTATTTGTGCTTCCTGGAAAGCCAGTATAAGAATTAAAGGGAACAAGTTATGCTAATTTCCAACCCTGTGTTTGTTTTGTTACGCTCAAGCAAATTAGGTTTGCATGATTTACAATTAAAAATAATGATTATATATTATATGCTGATCAAAGAGAAGCCCTTCAGTTCATCCTTTGTCTAAAGAAGTCACTTTGGTGCCATCACTTATTAGGTCTAGAGACCAGTGCCTAACACCCTGGTGACTGCTGGAAGCTGTAGGGAAACATATTCACTGACTGGTGTGCAAGTGATTGTCACATTCCTGGGTCTACTGACCCAGCGTTTTGAGTTTTAGTTTGGATGTTTTAAGTTCTTTAGGGTAGCTAAGTTCATTTGTTTATTAGTTTCTCTTTGTGTTTTCTACCCCTGTATTTGAGTTTCCCTCTCCCTGTTTCATGCTGCGTTTCTTATGGTGTCAAGTTTATTTTGTCTTGCCTACATCTCATGTTTCCTGTTTTATTTTGAAGGTCTGTGTCCTATGTCAGTGCAGTCAGCTCATAAACATGCCCATGAATCTTTAAGACTGTTTGTTTCAATATTCTCCTTAGAAAAACCACGTGGATTCAGAATATAATCACCCACCTCATGCTGCTATGAGCTGTGGTGACAACCTGACAGTGAATGAACAGAAATACACAGACTAAATACACACAAGAGTGATTAGGGGAAGCGGAAACACATGGGGAAACAGCTGACACTAGTCTGACATAACGAGACAAAGGAACCAAAGCTGACTACACTGACATCCAACTTAAAACATTCAAACTAAAACTCAAAACGCTGGGTCAATAGACCCATGAATGTGACAGTGATTGCTGGATGAAATTGGTGAATGAAGAATGTTCACCCTTCAAGTAAAAGTTTTGACCTACCAGAAATATTTCAACACATATCAAAAGGCACAGCTTTTACTTTTAAAGGGAACACACTCTGTTTCCTGTTTGTTCATATTTTAACTATTGCTTTGCAAGTAGTTTGTGAATGTTTGCAGGCATCTTCCATACAAACCACCTCTTTGTGAACAATTTCACCTTCTGACAGCAAGCAACTACCTGCAACCGTTTTCCGTAAAGACCGATGGTTACTGGAAGTCACCGGCCTGTCTCTGAGCCTTTATGACTTGGTCCTTAGGCTAATTTTATTCTGAGAGGCTGATTTTTTCATATGCTGATGTTATTATTCGAAACGTATAATGTTAGACATTCATTGGGAAAATTGCAAAACTGTTTTTTGATCATTCATGTTGTCTCATTTACCTTGCTTAGGTTTCCTATATTCCACAACATACTGAAATTGTCTTTATGTAATATCCACTAATTCCCCAAATATATAGCAACACTTAGATATTTGCAGCCGAAAGAAGAAAATCAACAAGCTACCTACCCTCGTATACTGTACACTACCTAGGAAGTGCTCATTACTACTTTCCTATAAAATGCACTGAACTTTAACAACAAAGCACTGACCGTATAGATGCACTTTGCTTGACTCACCTCAGCCATCAATAGCTTGTTTACAGTGCTGCTTTTTCTGCCTTTCTATTGCAGTTTGCTTGTTTGGCTTGCCTGGAGGGAAATGAAGGGGAGAGACTCCAGAAGGCTTCTTTGATTTGTTGTTGTTACTCACATCATTGAACAACAGAGGTTGGCAACAAGGCAGAAATTACACACAGACTCATAATTTCCCAGTTAATCTTTGTCTGCAGAAGCAATGACTTCTAGAAGCGGAAAGTTTTTTGAGCTGCACCAAAGTTGTTTGTTCATAGTGAGTCACTGATTAAAATTCAAATAGTATTAATAATGATAAAGTATCCTCGACAAAAATGCAGGAAATCTGACTCAGTGCAAAACATTTTTCCATCTCAACTAAGTCTTAAGGGTTTGCACGACTGTTTTCCTTGAAGAAAACATCATCTCTATCATTTCTGATGATACAAAACAATGATGACTTTAGTAAATTTCTGAAATCTCTGTGCTAAAAGCCAGCATTACCATATCATGATACATTTTAATGTTTTAGCATGTGGGTGGGCCAAAATTTTGTCATTAACAGTGGAACACAAGTAATTGCCAGAACATGGCAGTCTGGGACAAAAGTGGAAGACTTATTTTCATGTAACAACTGCAGAATTGACAGGCCAACAATGGCATCTTGATCGACACACTAAATGCAGAGTCAACAGTCTATCAAAATTAAACGGTGCAGTGTGCTCGCTGATATTTGGGTGAGTATTGTATTTCAAAGACTCAGCTCCTCTAGCTGTACCTACTGAGTCTACAAGGCTTGTATTTTAGATTAGATTGCTGCTTCTTTAATAAATAACCCGCTAAGTGTTTATAACGTATGGGCTAATTATTTGATGAGTGGGTTTGGACACAGCGCAAACTGAAAGAGGAGCCATAGATATAATTCTTTGAAAAGTCGCAGTGCTCCACAACAAAATAATCATTTACACTTGAACATGAGCCACAAAGAAGTTTAGTGATGAGACATGGCATATATCTGGACATAGAAGAATGCATTAATCTTGAACTATTTAAAGACGGGAAGCAAAGTTCTTGAATTCTTGTCAAAATAATTGAATAACTGGATGTGGTTAATCAATTTAAAAGAATTTGCATTTACAGCAATCTCTACAAATGACATATGCACAAAGGTCAGATAGTTAGAATAGTTAGCAGAGTGAGTTTGTTTAGAGCTGCTTTGAAAACTGATGAATTCCACAGCAACATCCAGGTTTTGATGACCTGAAATGAAACAACCAGGCTCTCACGCAAATAAACCTTTCATATAATTTTTTTACTGTGTATTGTAAAAAAGTATATTTATTCAGGTTACACTGTACTTTTTTCTTGTTCTTTTTTTCCCCTTTACACTGTTTGACATTCCTTGTCACGGTATGCTTGTAAAGCATCAAAAAATGTCAGCAAAAAGTGAAGTCTGTTACAGATGTCACTGCTGAAGAACAACATGTTCCACTTTTCCACTGGACAAAGAAACTATGAGACCTGTGACTGAATCAAAGCAAATCTTAAACATGACACTACCAAACATCTTAAAAATAACATTACCCTATGCTTAAGTAGTGGGAGGCGGTGGGTCAGGCCTAGTTTGTACTGTTTCAGCTTTCATCAGTAATAATGTGTCTGCACAGAAAAAAGTAGCCAGAGCTGAAAATAACACATTTTCTGGAAGAAATCCTGAAAACTGAATCCTTGTTTCTTACCTCTCCTGCTATGTATGTCACGTATTTTATCAAGTGAATGTAAGCATGCCCCTTGACTCTACACCAGTCTATTGCAATTTGTCATTTGCTGTATGTGCAGCAGGCAGGACTAAAGGTATTCTAAACAAAGCAGCTGGAGCTGCTCTGTTGGACAAAATCTATGTGATAACACCAATTTTAAATTACCCAAGAGTAAGTTATGCATTTCAAAAATTATTTTAAAAAACCAAAAACATTCAAGGACTGCTGACTGCTTTCATTACTGGTTAATGGATAATTATTTTCACTTTTAATCAATTAAGTCATCAAAATATTAATTATTATTATTGTTATAATATTTTTAAATTTACATATGCCATTTTTATCCTCCCATTGATAATTTCACACTTAATTTAACTTTTTTAAGCTTCTCAACTGTGAAACAGCCCACTAAATGGTGCTATTGGTGCCTTAGCAACAAAGCACAGGACTTTATTCAGGTTGTTCACCGTTAGCATTGTACTACAGCTAAAGGATTATGCCTACTGATCTGGCTTATTCCCCAAGAAAGAACATTATGAATGAATCTATCATGTTTTTACCAAAGGGTGTTGAAGACTGTGATCTACGAGCACCTTCATTTTGATGGGCTAAAACTCTTCACTCTTGTTAAGGAGATTTATGCTGATAGATGACTCCGGAGCCAAATAGACACAAGACCTGCTCATTAATACACGGCACAGCAGCTCCAGACGAACGCTTCGGTGTGCACCGAGCGAATTACGTGAATGATCTTTCAAATAAGCATCATGCAGAGGCAGGTCACAGGGACCACCGGTCAACACTACTGGCAGAGAACAGGAACAGGAGAGTCTGAACGGTTGATTATGATATGAAAGTGAGAGGAAATCAAAGAGTTTTCACACACTAGGAAACATGAGACGTGTACCCACACAGGTCACGTGACTTCTGTTCCCCAAACTTTTGCTTCCAGAAATAATGAGCCATCCTTTCTCTTCCCCTCATCTTCAGTCCTCCTCTTCTTTTTTGCTGTCAAACAAAGAGTCCTCTGATCATAGCGGAGTACACATGAGAGGAAGCTGAGCCAAAAAAAAATAAAAAATCAATGGTTCCATTCTTGTAGAAGATAAAAAGCTTTTAGGTTGTAATTATCTCCCCCTTGTCTCTTTATGAATTTGCTTACTACTCAAATAAAAGTTGAGGACTTCCTTGAACACAGATACAATATATAGGCTGGATCATTACGCATCCTTTGACCACATCTAAAATATCATGCTAATTATGTAAATGGACTGTATTTGTATAGCGCTTTACTAGTCCCTAAAGACCCCAAAGCGCTTTACATATCCAGTCATCCACCCATTCACACACAAGTGATGGCAAGCTACATTGTAGCCACAGCCACCCTGGGGCGCACTGACAGAGGCGAGGCTGCCGGACACTTGCATCACCGGGCGCGCCGCCAGTAGGCAACGGGTGAAGTGTCTTGCCCAAGGACACAATGACCGAGACTGTCCAAGCCGGGGCTCGAACCGGCAACCTTCCGATTACAAGGAAACCTCCCAACTCTTGAGCCACGATCGCCCCATGTGGCTATGTGACTGTATTAAAGGCAGGAAATCTATTTAAACTATCTTGACTCTTGTTTTTAATCAACAGTCTTTATCCTTTGATTCTTTGTTTGTTTTTTGATTAGTGTTTTAATTTCATCATTAAAAGTTAACAAAAGGTCATTGCAACCAAATGTATTACAATTTACTTTATAGTATTGGGTACCCAACACTGTTGGGCACAACAGGCAGTTCATGGATTTAAAAATTCATAAAAAACTATGACATTGGTTACTGCCAGTCATCTCAAAAAATGTCAAAATAATATTTGTTGAAAATGTGGTGTATTCTGTACATTTTGATTACTCTTAGAATAACAGACTCATTTACTTCTCCTTGGTTATCTTCAGCTACAATGCTGTCTTTTTCTGCTGCTCACTATGTGCATGTGTGTCAGAGATGGGTGAGAACCTTTATGAGAGTTTCATCTTGCTCATTTGGCTCACTCACGGTAAAAAAAAATCACTTTTAATCTTACAGTATCAGCGAAAACCCTGATATCAATCTGATGGCCACATGGTGAGTGTGACTGTATAGCATGTTAATAAAAGTTTGGGGGCTTGGAGGGGAGGTTCTTAATTAGCCCATTTCAGGTTGCTACTGTATATATTTACTGTGCCTGTTCATTGTGTGATGAAAATGTAATTCAGAGCCATTGTCATGGGAAACACTGTACTTTAGCAGCACTTGTATGCTTGTATAAAGAGCAGCAATTATAATTTATTTCAACTGACAGGCAATTAATGGTAAATGGAGTGTATTTAACATTCACATATTTTGGGGATAGTATCATACCCAAAGATATTTGACATGCAGACTGGAAGAGCCAGGGATCGAACCACCAACCTTCCAATCAGCAGATGAACTGCCCTACCTCCTGATCAAAAAAACTCCAAGACACTCTTCAGATATGAAATTTAATCACCTTTATGTTCACGGCATGCATATATTTAATGCATTTCCAATGCATTTCAGCATATAGGCGTTAACCAATAGAAATAAGAGTACATGAACACACTGAATATATTTTAGTGCCGTTTTACCAAGAAGGGCCTTCCATAGAGTACAAATAAGGTTTTTGGAGCAATCTTATTTTGAGAAGTGGAATCAACAAATGACTAGCTCTGTACTACATCTGAGTTATCACTGCAATGATCTTCTAGGATTCTCTAGGTTTAGGGTCCAGTCACGTTTCCTGGAAGTCTGGCTGAAGATGGCTATGTGCAAGTTTATCCTGCAGAGTGGGAAGTCTCCTAAAAGTAATTAATAGTGATTCAAGGAAGATCTGGCTCATTGCATCATCACTCTCAATAATACTCTACTCCCTTTTAATTATCTGTTTAAATATTTACTATATACCTATTAAATAATTAACTCTATAAGTATTTGTGTCGTGACAAAGGCTGCTCTATCTTTTGTTTGTTTGGGAAGATTTTGTTGTCGTTGCCTGTTTGGCCTTAGCGTAGGCTGTCTTTCATTTCAATTCAATTCAATTTGATTTATATAGCATCAAATCACAACAGCAGTTGCCTCAAGGTACTTTATATTGTAAGGTAGAAAGTCTACGACAATACAGTGAAAACCTCAACCATCAAACGACCCCCTATGAGCAAGCACTTGGCAACAGTAAGAAGGAAAAACTCCATTTTAAAGGAAGAAACCTGTGGCAGAACCAGCCTCTGGGAGGGGCATCCATCTGCCACAATTTGGTTTATATCTGTAATCCTGAAAACATGAATCCATTTCCTCAGATTTTGCTTCAGACTTTCTTTCCTGGTTCCACATTCTCCTCACGCATTGGAATTGATTGAACTGTTTCTGTCTGTTGGTTTTCATATGTGTTGTTGGTATGCAAAAATAGCTAAATATTGAGATTAATGTAATAAAAACACATTTAAACAGCCTGTAGCTCTCCCTATGATCCAAACCAGGAAAATATCTCAGTGTAGAGTTCCCACCAAACTGTATTTTAAGTAAAAACAAAGTCTTCTTCCTATATACCCAGGTACAGGCCTGCATAAGAAAGACTATAACGTTTTTTATGCTACAAGTGTTGCTGGAGCTTTAACCTCTTTAGACTTTTTGTTCCTCTCTGCACACTTTGAAAGGTGAAGTTGTGCCACAGACTTCTGTTGTATTTTTGCCATCCAAACTCCTCAAAGAAAATTTCTGACCTAACCAGAGTGAGCCCTGGATGTTATTGCACCAATATGCTGTGTAAACGAAACATTTTCAGGGTTTTGTTTGTTTCTCTGTTTGTATATAATATTAAGTTGCAGCCCCTGTATGGCTTTGTGTTATTATAAGTAATGTGTGTGGTTGTGTTTAATAAAGTGTTTGTAATAACCATAACAACCATATAATTGTACTAACACATAACCCTGTGAAGGTACGCTCTGAAGATTTTGTTGTTTGTAACACTACCTGTTTTATCTTTTGTCATTCACAAGGATGCACATGCAATTCATTTGTATTCCTGCCAATGACTACTGCCTCATAACAAGAAGATTCTGGGTTTTAATGGAGCCTGGGGCTTGGTATGTGGAGCTTGGATGTTATCCCTGTGTCCTTGTGGGTTTCTCCTGGAACCCACGTCCAGTAATTTGCTTCTAAATTGGCCATAGGTATGGATGGTTACCCTGTGACAGATTGGTGACTTGTCCAGGTGAACCAGCCTCTTTCCCTATGAAAACAGTGATAAGGTCCAGGACCCCCATGACACTAAATTGGATAAGTTTAAGAAAATAGATGGAACGATTTCACAACAATTTTCAAGTGATGGTAAAATGTCAAAAAAAAGGTGAAAAAACAAAAAAAATAAAAGTAAAAGGGAGTGGTCCAGATAACAAATGACATGGCTGTATACAATACAGTGTTCAACATATTGTGCAGATGTCTACACACATTTCAGTGTTTATCTGTAATTTTTAAATATAAAATAAAATGCATTACCCAATAAGAATAGCTACGTTTTTCTGGAAACGAAATAAAATAAAATGCCTTTAGATTTTTGTGAACACTGCATGTTCTTGAACAGCGATGTCACAAAATGTGAGATTTCTTTCTCCCATACTTGTTGGTGCTTTTCCAGCTGGGAATTCACCACAGCAATGTCCTCAGTGTGATGTCTTTTAATCTCAAAGCACTGCAATCACTGGGTTTTTTTCTTCTCCAGAGGACATGTTTCTGATTGCTGAGGCACTTATTATTTCCTGGATGAGGCTCTGATGCATACTACAGTACTCTGAGCTGTTCAGTAATCATAAAGTCACTGGAAGGTGTCCCTGATTGCCCTGATAGTGACATGATT
This sequence comes from Pundamilia nyererei, assembly GCF_000239375.1. Classification (NCBI taxonomy): domain Eukaryota; kingdom Metazoa; phylum Chordata; class Actinopteri; order Cichliformes; family Cichlidae; genus Pundamilia; species Pundamilia nyererei. The sequence goes on from NW_005187419.1 coordinate 1,198,662, forward strand.
TTTGAAAACATAAAGAAAAGTAAATAAAAAATAATTGGCTCACATGATTAACTGGAATCTAACAGTATTTTAAAAATCTATATAAATAAATAGCTTTAATGCACAGCTTGCAGTGTCCCCATATTAGCTAACTTTATTCTTTATACGATCTAAGTTGATCTGAATTATGTTTTTTTAGTCTTTATATTATGTTTAACAGCATGTACATCAAACTGCTAAGAATTTCTGATAAGACCATATTAAGATTTTTCTAAATACATTTCTTTATCATTCCAATTGTACTAAGTATTTACTCACACCGAGAAGGAAGGAAGTGCCATGATTGTCATAGGCAGGAGCTCTCAGTCTGCTCACTGTCACACTTTTTCGCAAATGCTGAACTCTTGTGTTCTTTTCTCTCTTCTTTGACATAAGAATCCAAACATTAAGCTGTAATAGAATAGCTTAGAACCATTGGGGGGGGGGGGGGGATTAGCAGGAATGGAACATCTGCACGGAGACAGCATGAAGGACACTGACTTTTAAATATGATGGATCAGACATGGATTGAAATTTTCTGTCCAACACCAACAAAAGGGGGTCTGGAGCTAAGGAATAATAATAATAATAATAATAATAATAATAATAATAATAATTATTATTATTATTATTATAAACTGCAGTAAGCTTTCAGAAATCCTCTTCCTCATACCTTGGTTGTAATGAGTTCCTATCAGCTCAAAGCAGTCAGTCTATTATCCTCTGACCTCTGGCATCAAGGGAACTCACTGGATGGTTTCTCATCAGACCATTCTCTGTAAGTCTAGAAATGGTTGTGTGGGAAAACAGATAATAGATTATCAGCTTTTGAAAAGACCAATGTTTATAATCCATTCTGATCTTCAGTTTGAACTTCAGCAGTTTGAACAGTTTTGATCAGCTCTACATGCCTAAATTCACTGAGTTGTTGCCATGTGATTGATTGATTAGATAGTTGTGTTAATAAGCAGCTGAATAGGTGTACCTAATAGAGTGGCAGATGAGTTTGCATCATAAGTTTTGTAGATGTAATTAGATGCTATTGCCATGAAATTACAACAATACAGTGCTTGTGTAAGAGGTTATTTTAGCCTGTAATTAAGTAGTTGCTACACAGCATGATGACACTGTAATATCTGACATAGATAATAATCTTCAGAAGCTTACTTGTGTGGCAAGGTTGCTTTGTCAGCTCCTGATCATAGGAATTTGCAGACTGCCATAGATTATGTATTATGATTTTTTTCAAAGTTGTGTGCAAATTATTATTTTATATCTCTCTGCAGTGTTTTTGGAGGTGTTTGTATCTGTTTTATTCTTCATAGGAATCCCTTTGTGATCAGGGCCAGCCAATCAGATTGTATGAGGGCCCATTGGCCCTGCTTGTGCTTCCATTCAATCCTTTGGGTACTTTGAACAAACTTCACACGAATAACAAATGCTGACTTCATACTGTGACTAAATACTGTGTATGAAAGACCACTATGAAAAAAAATCACTTGGCCTTCAAGCCATTGCTCTTTGTAGATTTTTTTTGACATAAGAATGTGCTTTGTCACTGCAACAGAATCTAGTTTTGAAGGATAAAGTGTACCAAAAAAAAAGAAAAGCTAGTGATAATTTGGACTCAACCTCCTCTGCATTCTACTTAGCAGCAACACTCATGCTGAATAGAGAATGAGGTGCATCAGACCAGGGAATGGTGTGTTAGTATGTACTGTGACTAAAATAAGGCTTTGTTCTGTGTTTTTCATCTCTGGCATGCATATCTGAATTCTAAGATTATAGCTTCTGTAGGTGGTTGTGAATAAGGCCCAGTTTCTAACTGGTAATAAAGCATAAAAATATATATATTTTAAAATAATAGAAACAAAAGCAAGTATTGAGCACTTATGGATTGTTTTTTTAAATGTGCTGCACAATGAATGATGGAATTTGCCAGGTTGTACAGTAAGGGAATTTATTTTATTTCATCTGTCTTGAGGTTCTTTTGAATGCTTTGTCAGTGATCTGTTTTCCTCCCACAGCCCAAAGACTTGCAGGTCAGGTAAAAGAAATTATAAATTGCCTGTACCTGTGAATGTGAGTGTGAAGGTACTGGTACCTCTTACCGATTGCTTACTGGGATATAGTCAGGCCCCATCTGAACCTGAGCAGGATGAGAGTTGGATGGGAGATGTGGACCATCCAAAAAACACCCGTACATGCGTAAGCTGCAAAGATGCAACTTCACACTGATAAATTCAAAAGGCATTTTATAGCCAACTGTAGTTTCACAAATAGAGTCCTAAGAATCTCTATTAGATCTCAGTAGAAGCTTTTGCGACACTGAAAATAAGTAGTAATGACCTTGGATTTCGTAAGTGAAAACATCAAAGCAGTAGCAAAGTGGTATTTTAAATTAAGCTCAGTTACATAGTTCAAAGACAGATAAAGTATCTGTTCAAGAAGGCACACACAGAAAAATATACATGTTAATAGCCCTACCTTCTCTCAGCAACATTCTGCAGCTTTGAGTTTATATGTGTGGGCATGTTTATAATAGACAGGAAGGAACACTCACTGTAATATGCCATAAATTTAAGGACAACCTTGAAACTTGATAGGAGCTCTTACAATGGATTTATTGTTAAAATATGCCAGTTCTATTTGTGATGGTATTTCTTCAAGGACCAGCTGTTTTGTTTGGGAAAATGTTAACAATGTTAACGCTGTAATAATAAAGTCGCATTGACTGTATTGTACTGTTCTTATTGGTAGCTGCAGGCTAAGACTACCTGATGCTAACAACTCACTCAAATCTCTGTAAAGCTATGCAGTACAATACTGAATCACTGCTTCAGTGCCTTTTTCAATAAAGACATTTTAACATGTCGAGGTGAAAAATGTACTTGTGTAAATAATAAAATTAATGAAGGCTGAACTCTATTGAACTGCTCAAGTTTAAGGGTTGAAGTATTTTTCATGGTGGCTGGTTGTCACTCTCAACTTTACTCATTCACTATTCACTAAACGAACATTCAGTTTAGTCTCTGGAGCACAGCGTGTAGAGACTTTGGACTCCTAATCATCATCTTTAAAATGTTAGGGGCAAACATGGCAACTATAATCAGGTACTGAAATGACACCAATTTGATACCAGTGCATTTACAAGTTATAATTGCCCAAAAACTAAGCATAAGGAAAATGTATGTTCTCGTCACCTAATAATATTATTAGATATTCAGCTTCATAGCTTTTCCTGTTCAGGTTTTATGGTATTGTGCATGCTGTCTCACTGCCATACTGGGCAATCAAATTACATCATTAATTATGTAGTATTATATGTGCAGAATATAATTAACTGTACTCCACTATCAGCTCTTCTCAAATCAAACTGGGCTAAAGGTTTAAAAAAAACTTGAGTGACTGGTTCCTGCTTTAATTTTTCACTCTGTTTTTAGGACTACTGCAAGTAGGCTGTCTCAATGAGAGGGTGAAGTGTCCATTTGTACTGGAATATATTCACTTCATTACTGTGAAGTACTGCACACAAGCTACTCAAGTACTGACTGGTTTTGATTTACTCTGAAATGAGTTGGCTCAGAAGTAGTTGGAAATCTGTCCAGCAGGTCAGTGGGACATGTGCAGAAAGGATGATCAAGTGTGGAAAAAAAAACCTCTGTTAATCCTGTTTATTTCTTTCTGTGCTGAAAAAAAAGCTGGATTTTCCCATCAAATGTATTCATTCTGACCTCTCTTCTATTGATACCACCCCAAATCTTCACTGCGATATCTAGCATTTCTTTGCATTGTTAATAATGACAAGATTAGATTTCATGGACACAATAATGCAGTTGTGTAAGTGGAATGACTAATAGTAATCAGAAAATTAATTCCTAACAATTTTTAAAATTGATTAATCATGCATGGCATTCATTGATAAAAATAAATGGCAAACTAAATTGCCTGTTGGTTCCAGCTTACTGGCAGGCTTGAGACAACTTTACAGGCTGCTTTTAAAAAAAATCTCTTCATCTGCTATAACTTCCTCAGTTGTGTTATCAATACAGGAAATATTTTTGTTTAATTCAGTAATTGAAATTAGGAGTTAGGTAAAGTCTAATTTTACTCATCTCAACTATTTCAAGCCACAAAACGGAATCTCCTGATTGTGTTTGTGGTGTATATTTTATATAGTGTATGGTTCCTGCCTGCTTTCAACTATCAAATTAAGGCAAGAAAAGCCCAAAACATAATCAAAGGAAAAAGGAACATTAGCTGGATTTCTAAGATTATTCCTGTTTTGGCTTTAATATCCTTTATCAGGGCTAACAGTGCTGCCTCTGGGGTCTATTAGCAGATCCTTAAATTGAAAACTTATATCAAAGTAAAGCCAGTGTTGTTTTAGTGATTATCAATCTTGTGTATGCCAAGTGACAATTGTCTTTATCCCAGCCTTAATAGCTACTCTATTTCAAAATAAACTTAGTTAAAGGTAATGCCCTTTTACAACAACAATCAATAAAGCAATCTGAAACTCTGTAATTGTACCCAATGGTCAGACACAGTGTCCCTCAGCCAGTGCCTCCTGTGCTCCTATTAGTGTTCTCCTGGTCAGTTCTGGGCACAGACTCAGTCTATGTGCATATTTAAACTCAAAATCCTTCACAGCTGCTGCACTCAAGACAGCACATCATCAGTTTCAGGTCGACAACTTTTTCGATGACCTGAAACTGACTATAAAGAGGCACTTAAATATAAATTTAAATGGAATTTCCAGTGGTGAGTCCGTCCTTTTATGACCATTTGTGCAATCTGAATATTTTCATAAATATTTTTTACATTGCAAACTACTGAAAATGCAAAATATTAAGTGTGCATTATAATGTTATGCATAAATTAAAGCCATATTCACATGCATATCACTGCAGCTGCAAATTAGCAGTGTGTCCAATCTGCTGGTTGTTCCCATTATAATCCTACAATTTCTACAGATGTATTAAAAGCAGTGCACAGATCTGGAAGATCGATGAACTTAACTTCTGATTAAAATTGCTGCAGGTGTGTTGAAGTGAAAGATATGAAAGAAGATGTACACTTAATCTGTTATTTTAAACAGAAAATTACAAGCTACATTACAAATGAGGGTGTCTCTTGGATTCTTTGCCCATACTGTGATTAACAAAGAGATATGCTTATTGAAATTTTTAATTAGGAGCAGTGCATACATTGCCAGTAATCATCAGAGTCAAAGCCACTGTTTTCCCCAGTGAGGACCTCTTAAAAGATGAAACATTGTACAGGATACTTGTTCTGACATGTGTGCTTTGTTGTGCTATATGTAACATTCTTTAGTCTTTTTCGCAACCCTCCTAAAATTTTATTTTACTAACATGTCCTTACAAAATCACAATAATACAATATTCAGCTTTAAATGACCCCAATGTGTCCTGCTTTAAAATACATAAAAAAGAAAATTATACTGAAATCAAACACCGTCACACAAAAGAAAAAAATTCTCATCACCTACTCTGTTCATTCTGACAGATATCAAGACTCTACATGGCACAAAAGGCAGTTAAAACACAAAAGTACTTCACCCTTCACTCCAGTGGTGATCAAGAGGGAAGATTGGAGTCTGTAGAAAATGAGAGGAACCCTTAAACTCCACCCAACATTGTAAATTTTTCTCCAGTTGAACACAGATCAAAATACACATATTTTATTCCACAACTGTTTATAGTAATTGCTAGAAATGATTATTATGGTGGACAGTGGCTAGTTTTTACGCTGACAAGTACAATTATATGAAGTTTAAAACCATTAAGCAGAGTTCCAGATCAAATGCTGCCCTGCATTTAAACAAAATTCATTGCAGAGAGCATCGTGACTTAAACAAGTGATATATCTAAGCACAGCTCTGGCCGGTACACTGGTAGTGGTAATTAACAATAGCACAGAGAGTTAGGTCCTCTGCAGTTATTGATCAATTGTATTAAAGTTAGGTCTTCAAAAACGGGACCAATTTACTGTTAATTCACTGTTTCAGGTCGCTACATCAGTCACTAAGGAGCTTCGATTCTGACATCCTTGTCGCGTCTGTCAGCTCTCTGAACAGAATAGTTTCATATTTTGGCTCCTGGCAGCAGTCTTTATATAAAAAAAAAGTGTAGGTGGACTGAAGAGCACAATGTGGTGATTATATGCTGCTCTTACAATGTTCCAGCTTATTTATGGACGGGAGGACAGACAGAAAGACAGACAGACTGCAAGAAAATCAAGGGATCCAATCTTTCATCATCTAATCCACTGATTTTTTTTTTTTCGTTAGCAGGTAAAACGCAGAGCGAAATAGAAATAGAGCAGTCAAGCTCTTTTTGTGCTCACACGGGAATACTGGAAGTAACTACGACTAAATCCAAATTACATAAACATTTAAATGCACTGAGTAGGCACTGGGAGATATTAGGTAAGTACATCTAAGATCAAAGCCTCTGGTGCAGAGAATAGAACCAAAATATCTGTGGAGGAAAGAAAGCCATTTCTCTTCTTTGAGATGAGCAATAGGCTCAATAACTCTGGCATTATTCTTCTAAGTCTCACTGCTTAGGCCATGCTGTTAGTTTTCTCCCCTCTTCTTTGCTTTTGCTTAGTGCCTGCTCGATATGGTTTCAGCTTTTGTGGCTTTTGTTTGTTTTGTGTTTGGGTGTGACACCTCCTTCAGATTGCATCAGCCAATACACCTGGTCCTCAATGCCTCTGCCAAATTGCATGTTCTTCCTCATTCCTCATCTCATCAGCAAACAGCATTTAGATCCCAGTTTTTCAGTCATTGTTCACAAGATTGCTCACTGTACTTGGCTAGCAGATTCTCTCGGGCTTCCTAGGTCTGCATCTGTGCTTCAGGTTCCTACTCTTCCTCTCCGCCTCCAGCTCTGCTTCAACCAAGCTTGCCTCATCAGCCACGCCAGCTCTTCTCACTCGTCACAGAGCTGCATGCAGCATGCTTCTCATCCTCTTAGTCACCCAACCACCACTAGCACTGCAGCTTCATGTTATTATGCTTTAAACCTTGTTAAAGTACTTTTCTTAGCCTAAATCTGCTTTTGGGTCTCAAATTCTCATTGGTCATAACAACAGGATCACACAATTTTAGATCTAATAAATGTAATCACTTTTGCACCGTGGGTGCAATAAATTCTTGATTCAGAATGACTTGAGGGATGTTTAATTTCAGATAAGAGGATATAGCTTTTACAAAGTGGGTCTTATCATTATTCTATATTAATGTGCTGCTGTGATGTGAGCATGCTGTCAAGTCATCAAGCTCCACGGGATGACTAAGTAAGACTAAATTCACAGAATTTATTCAGGTGAATATACTTTGCATAGGTATATTCAACACAGGTAATTTGTCACGTGTCAAATTGGGTAGCAAATTTCACTGCTCCCAACAATTACACTCTTATTAATTGAAGGTAAGTGCTCATTTCAAGCCCTGGTAAGCACCAATATACAGACTCTCACTGCTTCAAAATAAGCTCCAACAATCCACGTTTATTTTCACAGTTGTTTAATCTTGTGTTACTTGTGGTCATGGTGCAGCAGTGGCAGCGGTTGACATTTTTTAACGCTTCTGCGGGGGTAGTAAGATGAATGCTCAACTGCAAACTTTCCCAGTGTCTTGTTAGCTTGTTTGATAAGATCTCTTTCAACAAATTCTGGCCTCTGCACTTTCTGACTTAAAAGCAAAATAACCAGTTTCATAGATTTGATCTGACTTGACACATGAAGGAAAGATCCAGCAAATTAGATGACTCAAGTATATAAACCAAGGACATACGGTGTATTAGAGCTGTTTTTATAAATGTCCTAACATCATCCACAACAGAATCCAAATGATAAATCGTTATCACTGTGATGAATAAAAGAAATGATGGCCGAATAAATATACAAATAACCAATAAAATACACAAAAACATAGAACACAGATTTTAAATCTGAATATTGTATAAATCAATCAAACTAATGATTAGAAGTATGTACACAATACATATTTTGCTTTTATATTATGACATAACAAACAGCTTTTATTTTCTGGGCACTATGTGGCTGGAGTATGTATATATCCCAATAAAAGTCAATAAGTATTTCATTGCAAATGAGAATGAGATTAAAATGAAATGCTCTCATTTAACTTCCCTTGGCTCTGATCTACATATATAGCTGGAAATCGCACAGCAAGTTTCCTAACAAGATGGACAATGCACTAATGTGATTATAATGCAAGGACATTAAACAAAGAGAAGCACATCAGTGAAAGAGTGCAATTCCTCTTTGGTAAAAATGTTTCTTGCGAGAGATACTGACGCTCAGTGTTCTTTCATAGATGTGTTATCTAAGACTCAAAATAGAAAGCAAAAGCTAAAAGAAGTATTGTTTAAAGCAGAGAGATTTTTCCCCCTCTCTGTGAAACACACAGATTATTTTAAAGATTTGGAGGTCTTATTTGTGTAAAATGAACTCATTGAGGCAGGGGACAGTTCGCGCTCTTACAGACTCTTTGAATTCTTCTTCACTTTCTCTTTGCTGATGCTTCCCACATCTCCCTTGTGCTCGTGTAGCATGATTTAAACAACCAGGATAATAAAAGACTCGAAATTAGATTGTGGCATAAATCACAGCAGTGGCAAATGGGCTGTGACCAAGACTTGAAACAAAAACAAGCATCTGTGTTAAGGTACAGCAGATTTTTCCTGTGCAAAATAAACAGCTCAAACATGTGTGGTAAAATTATAACCCTGTGTAACTAAATCTGATGTAATATTTTCACTTTTCATTATAAAGGCAGGTTCTGAAAATTTAACCTAAGAGAGAGGAAAAGACTGAAGTGAGGGAAATTTACAAGGCTGCCTGTCTTTAACTGTGCTGACGACCTAAGGTCATCACATTGGAGCGACTAGACATAACAAAGTAGACAAGGACTCACTCATCTGTCTGAAAGTATGGAAATGGGCTTATTTTTCTTATATGTGCTGTGATTCATTAAATGTATAGATGGAAGTTTTCCCCATAATTTGTTTGATCAAGCTGACTTACTGTAAGGTCACACTTTCCAGACAAGTGACCTCGCGAATCTGAAAGTCTGTACTCAACAAGAGTAGATCATTTTTTAAAAATCCTCCATGTTTATGTTTATCACGGTCTAATATGTGGCCCAAGAGCCAAAACCGGCTGGCCGCAGGGACCAATACGTCCCACTAAATGGCTTTGCCAAGTGGGAAATTTGCAGAGGCGTCATTAAAATTTTATCAATAAAATGAAGTGCTATTCCAGCTGTGAGGAAAGCCTCATTACTATACAAGAAAATTATAAGAATGTAATTGTTTGGGTGATAAAATTTTGAAATAATGTTGCTTCTATCAAAAACCTGACATCTGTGCTTTGTAGATCCTTTGTGATATAGAAAATTGTAACGTACAACTAACAGCAGCTGATTGGAAACATTAGACATTTTGCTTAATTGTACTTATTTCTCTTGAGTGCCTTATTTCAGGCTTTTAATCATCTGTTTTGTAATCACTGAATGTGAACATTTTCAATTTGTACATTTGTACAATAAAGGGGGCTCTTATACATATTATTAAGCACTATCAGCACATTTACATATAAGAGATGGTCTCGGCAGCATCTAACCAATCTAAATGGGACGTTTTGCAGGCTATATGACTTTTCTTCCAAAGAAAATCATCCCTATTAGTGCCACCTACAACAACACACACACACACACACATATAT
>NW_005187419.1:1208539-1218044 GCF_000239375.1 Pundamilia nyererei
TATATATATATATATACCAGTAAATTGCAACAATGTTGTAAAAGGGACAAGTGATGAATGTTGCGGCAAATCATTAATCTGGCGATTTAGTGCACAGAGTGGTAAGATAAACATTTTAATTCCAGTTAATTATTTTATCTCTCTGTGGTGCTGTTTATTTCTAAGGTGACTGCTGCACATTGTGCATCATTTTATTTCAGTGTTCACAGCGTCCCTAACTGCAGTAGCAAAACTACCCCACCAAACCTGAAATGGGGTAGCCAGCTTACTTCATTGTTGCACTCCTTCGGGTGAACAAAGTGCCTTCTGAGCCAAATATTTAAAATTTCCATTCTTCAATTCAGATGACTTGCATCAATTTATCCACACACAGGTTTTTGTGTTTTCATGCATAGCTGAGTCACTTGGCTTCAGTGAGCTGTACGGGTGTACCAGGGTCCTACTGGTTTCTGCCAGTCCAGTGCTGATGTTGCTGCTGGTCATTTTCGAATGGAAGTCAGCTTGATCTGTCTTTAGTCTGCTGTGCTTGGTTTTCTTGGCCTCAGTTTGCAGTCCTCAACCATGTCCTTTCCTTTGTGCTTCTGTAGAAGAGCCAATATCTGGCAACACCTGTCTGCTGCGAATTTTCTGCCTGACAGAACTGGCTGATGCACGATGACCAGCATGTGTCTTTTGCTGTGTTCACTGTTGCCATGGGATAAAAAATTTTGATGAAACAAGTTTCTTTAACATCACATTAAACTTTAGTGTGTTTTTTTTCCCACAATATAAAAAAGAATAAACATGTTTTAGTTTTCTGGTTAATTATGCTTTGGATTTTTCATCTGGAAAGTGGACTGTCTTACATAAAGGTATGATACTGGCATATTTCATAGTTTGCAGTAGTTCATTGGAAATATCATACATTATATTATATATTATAGCCTAGTATATTCAAATACTTATATACTTATGCAGACGGCGTAAAAATAAATGTCAAGGGTGAGTCTTTTTGTGTGATCTGAATTGTATAAAGCTTTTGCACAGCACTGAATATATTTTTGAACACATAAAACAACTCTTCTTCACTTTCTTTGCACTTAAATACAATATAATAATACAATACAATATAATTTTGTAGGGTGTGATATTTCAGAAAATGGGGATTATCGGTGAAATGTACTTAAATGACTAAATCCGTTTCCTTTAGTGCTATTTATTATGTAACTTCATTATGGTCAGAATATGTTTAGTGTTTTATCACAGACTATCTAATGTCAATGTCTCTAAAATCCTGTGGAAGAAATGATGATTTTCATCATAAATAACTGAATAACTGCCTCCTACAGACTTCATTACCATGACTTTTTCTGCGTTACCTGTCTTGTTAAACTATGTTTTCTTTTCTTATTTACACATCTTGATCTTTACGCATCTTGATTAAAAATTAAAACAATAACTGAAATATTAAATATAGCTATGCAATTCATCAGTGACGGCATGGTTAAATAAATGTAAATGAAAAAGCGTAGGAGTGCGCACAGGTGACAATAACCTGAGTAACACAGGTTTCAACCCTCGACAATAACTGGCAGACAGCAGTAATTTCTCTCACTGAAATGACAGCTTTAGTGGCACTACTTACTCATGCTGTCAGCTCTAGGCTGTAAACCTGACTGACTAGATGGAAGGAGTGACAATCAAAACCTTCCAACAAAAAGGTGTAAAAGCCACACAATGTTAGTTCTCAGTCTAATTTTCATTAAAATTGTGAATACATTACTCTGTAGCCTACATAAAACGGTTTAATTGTTATACTGCACTCCTAAAATTATTCGATTGTTTAAAATTGCATCTAATATGCAATGTAATAAAATGTTACATTGTTGCTCACAGTGTCCCAGTAAAAGTAAACAGTATGATATTAATATAGAGCCAGGATGTTATTGTCAAGTGCTAGTGCTATGTTACAATTTGAACCCCCACAGCCAAACTCCCTGGAATTAAAAAAATAAATTCAAAAAATAAAAATTAGCACAAGTTTCCTCAGCTACCAAAGTGCCCTTGAGCAAAGTATTACCACCACTATTGGCTCCAGTAGAGCTGCTAATTGGTCTAAAATTGACTCGGAACATAATGGTTCATTTGGGCAGCTCCCAGGTGTTCATGTTACTGTGTGAATATTAAGCTTGCTGATTAAATAAAGAGCACACAGGCTCAGACTTCTCACTTTTTTAATTTACAAAACAGATATTTAAAGATTCATCCAAACATCCGATGAGCTGATATTTGCCTTGTTGACTGTCGTCGATTTGTCGGCAAATAAGATGACATTTCCTCATGGAAGTGGCTGTTGCTTAAGTGTTGTGTCCAATTCCAGGTTGGCTGTACTTATATCACAGATTCTGTTTTATATATTTCTATGAATACATTTGTGCTCAATGAAAAATAGAGTCATTATTTTATTGGGGAAAAATGTTTAGATACAAAACATGGATCAAACATTGATTTCTGCCATGTGAAATCAGAACAACAGACCAAGGGCCACAGGCTAACACTACAGAAAAGACATTTTTCATTTCTTGGGACCTTTAAGCCATCAGAGTTACACAGGTGTCATTTCATGTCTGCCAATACAATTATGTTTACTATCTGAACATTCACATTGCATTTAAGTACAATGCCTCTCAGGAAATTACCACTCTAGGTTGTTTCAACATCACACAGCTGCCCCACTATTTTGTGCATTGACCTTTTCAGTCCTCATGAAACCCATTTATATTATAGTCCCTCAAGCACAATGGCATTAATTCATGCTGAAACTCTATTCTAAGCTAAGGATTTGAACTCGATTGCACTTACTGCAACCCTCTCACCTTTGTTGGTTTTGACTTTCAACGACAGATCAGCCAAGCACCTGAAGCCTAAAGCCTATTTAGTTCATCGTCTTCCTGCAGCAGCTGACTGGGTTAAGGTGGCCATTGTAGCCACTCTCCTGAAACACCTGCACTTTCTGCAGAATGGAACGTGTCACTGTGACAAAATGCCAAATGTCAGCATCCATGTGACATTCATATAACATCAAAAGTGTCAGTTTCTATGTACTCAGTATCACTGATCTAATAAGCCTTGTGAACTTTAGGTGTAGTCTTCTTATAATTATTTGAAGAACAAACAGCACAGGCTGGCAAGACTGCATTCATTACCATGCTGAAGAAGATTAATGGGTTCAGCCATGATGCACCCCAACTCAGAAAACAAAGCAACACAAGAGCACAGCGTGAATATACACAACTTTGACAAAGCTCTTCATAATGATCTTAAGTCCCTTATGAACAGATTGGGCTGTCACAAAGTAATTTCTATCATAGGGCATCTGTAATGTTAATGGCCAATTCACATGAGATAAGATCTCTAATCAGTCTCTGAAATTATAGGGATGGGAGTCTCTGCACCATTTACAGAGGTGCCTGGTCTATTTATGCACCGCACTGACATCAAAGGACTTCTCATGTAAGGCCGCACTTGACAATCAATTTTAATTTTTAATTTTGTTTTAAATTTAACATTGCATTTTAAAGATAAAGGAGGAGCAATAACAATGTTTAACTTGAGTGAGATGTTGTCTTACACAAAAGACGTGGAGGATAGTGTTTATTAATCAGATTGGTACTTGTTAATCAGGCATCTTTGCATTGAAAGATACCTTAAGTCGCAGTATTGGTTAATGTATAGGAAATGGAAAAAGTTGGATCAGCACAAGTGCACGGATGCTGAGAGTGCATGTGACTCAGAGCGTGGAGCGGGTGAACCATATCAGATACTTTAATCAGAAGGTCAGTGATGTGACCTGCGGCTCCTTTTGTCTGCATGTAGTTGTCCTTGGGCAAATACTGAATTCCAAATGTCCTCTGATACATCACCGGCATGTAAGTGTGTAAATAAAAAAGAACTCAAATAAAACTGCTCTCAACTTTGAACCGACAGCCCACTATTTAACAAACATTAATTAAGTATTGTAAATGAACAAGAACCTCAGTCTAATCTCAATAATAGCACATTAAATGGTAAAGAGCAGGTTTGACATGAGCTCATCAGTAGAGTAATAGTGAGCGGTGTCAGGTTATAATGATGCAAATCAGCCAAATCCAGCATGACTTCAGCGATCTGCCTGTGCTGTTATTCTTCTTATTAGAGGCACATTATGTCCAGATGGGCCAATTATAATGATTGGCAAAGGTGTCTTTGAGTACCTTTCAAAGGAAATTACAGAAACGGTCAAAGACTTACCAAGTATTTTGACTCCCATGGGAGTATTTAAGTCAGATCCCATTTTTATTTTGACAATATTATTCAAATATTGAATATCCTTATTAAGTATCAATAGTAATTTTGACTGTTTAACACATTTAACACCATTTCATAAAATTTATTTCAAAAGTTATAGTGTGATTGTAAACAACCAGTACTTAAGGACCAGCTCTGGCACCTCGGCCAGATTGTCTATCTGTCCAGACTATTAAACTCTCTGCTCTCAAGTCCTTGTTTTGTCATTTCCAATATTCTCCAAATGGCCAAAGAGCAATTCCCTTTTCATTTCATCTTATCTGTTCTTGAGCCATTCCATCTTAGATCCCACACTGGAGAACTCACTGCATCAACTCACCTGCCTGCCCACTAATTAGTGGTCTCCCTCCGATTACCCTCTCTGGAGTTGCAAAGTAAGCTACATTACTTACTTTCCAAATCATTATTTGAAACATCTCTCTAGAATCTCTATTTAAACCTGGGCAAGATACACCTGGACTAACCTACCTCTCTTTTTTCTCATTGACACCTCTCCCAGTAACACACTCAGTCTCCTCGAACTTTCTTCGTTGACATTCTCTGCAGTGCAAATCCACCTTGATTCAATATACCAGTGAAACTTTAAAACTGCATGTCCTGGGTTTTGCTTCAGAGTCTGCTTTCCATTATCGTCATTTTGGCATTTGATGTGTTGTTATGTGAACAGCATCTGGAAGTCCCAGAGAGCAGCCATTTGGCTTTTCTACCTTTAAGAACAAAGTAAATTATTCTGGATTGTCCTTTTGCACACGTAGGCCAACCTTGGCTTTTGCAGGATTTAGGTTGGGAACTCATTGTCTCCTAGGGTCTTTTTTTTTTTTGCTGTGAGGAAGGACTGCAGAAATGTAAAGAAACACCTTAAAATCCAGTGTAACAAATTAACTAAGCAGAATCATATTGTTTCAAAAATGCACAAATTCATTTTCTTTCTTTTAAATCTAAAGGTCCATCAAGACATGGGTTCAGGATGATTCTGATTTTTAAATAAATAAATAAATAAAACACAGTATTCAGTTTTTCTCTCTCATCCACACTCTGGTCAGGTAGATACTTTCAAAATGAGGGCACTGCAGTGTGTGTTTTATATTCGTAGAGCAGCGGCTCTATTAGTGACTCTGTCAGCAGCCATATTTTAACATCTGTTCCCACCCCTCTGCTCCCAATAACAAACATCATAAAGTGTCAATTGAATTATGAGCCCTGGTTTCTGCCTACTCATTTTGATAATAGATTTTGAGATAAATCACTCTGCTTTGTTTGGTGAGTAATGCTGGACTGTCAGGACAAAGCTCTCCTACTCTGCAACCTCTAGATCATATAGAGAAGTAACAAGACACTGAAAGGGTGTTTCTCACAACATCATTTTACACGGGAGACCACAGACTGAATTTCTCCACATCTTCCAAATCCATGGGTGTTAACTACACAGAGAGGAGAGAGAGTGGCCATAGCTTGGCTGAGTACTGCAAAGCATCATTACAAATCAGACACGGATCCTTCCTGTCGTGGTAAATGGACCCTGTTTAAATTGCTGGAAGCCCACAGCACTGCAGCTCTGCAGTTTTGCATTGTTCCACTGCCAATTAATAACTTCACCGTGAAAGGTTTGCGGGTAGTGCTCATTGATTCTATGCTATTAAAACTCCCAGTGCTACCCATGAAGTCTCTCGGTCCGCTCTTGCAGACTGTTAAACAGAAACTCCCTCCCAGCAGTCTGCTCTTCTAATTTGGGCTGTTTGTTATCGATATTGATTGGTTCTTGATACACACTTCAGCTGGCTTGTCTGTGAAACTCCACACTGTAAGTCATTGCTCACCAACATGTCAATTATTGTAAAAGGGGAGAGCACCACTTAATGAAAGCAGATGAGCTGACAAGCTGGACATGTTGCTTCTGTAGCAGATATGAAGGCCTACACAGGGAGTGGAAGAAGCTGACTTACAATGAAAACTGATCCCAGCAAAATATAATTTGACTTTAACATAGATGTTCACAATATCAGCTGAAATAGTGTGAAAACATTGGTTCTGAGATATTTCCAATATTTCCATTCTACTTTCCAATTGTATACTGCCAACAAATTTGTATTATCAACTCTTTAAAGGGAAAGACAGGAAAAAGAAAGAAATTGGTGGTGCAACCAATAATGATCCAAACGATTGCACAGCAAAATATTATGGCAATGAACTTTTAGCATAGAGTTCATTTTATTGCTTTTTTAAACTATGTGATTGTGACGTGGGCTAAATTTGATCCCAAAATATCTGTATGTGATGCAACGAACGACTAAATCCGACTTCCAGCTGCATCCAAAAACAGCCAATCCAGCAAGGGTTGTAACAAGGTAAATCACTGAACACCATGGACATGTCTTCACACAATCACAGGCCTAACACAGACTCCATTTTCATCTAGAAGCTATCAACAAAGGCATAATTAAATTCCTTACATATCTTCCTTCACTTCCTGACACTGCAATAAAGGTGACAATGGAAAACATACCTCTTGTCAGACATCGACATTACATACATATCCTTCAAACTGTAGATAGTCTGTCCCTAAACAAACAGTGAACCTAAAGGGGAATTTTTGAATGATTCAATTCTATTATATGGCCTCGGTACCTCAGTTCTGCTTTCTGCAACACAGGTGTGTGAAGCTGTTAGCCACATGGATGCAGCCAACAACATCATCCAGCATTGCCAGCTTAAGGCTAAATTCAGATTTAGGTGCAATAAGCAATAAATCAGAAAACAGGGTAGACAGCTGTTGGATATGGAAGCTCTTTAGTTGGCATCTGCTGGGGTATAACTGTGAGAAAGCTAAAGAGAATTATATAACCATTCAACAAAAACAACGGCAGTTTGACTTTTCACTGTATACAGCAGTTCAATTACATTTCAATCATCTGTCAGACTTCAGCATAGGTTCACAAAACATTTCATAAAAGCATGACTCAGAAATTAAACACAACCCCTGGCATCAAGACCTTGAAGTATGTGTAATCACGATCCCTGAAAGCAGTTATTAGTACAATTTAGACTGATGAGCTATTAACACATGTCAATGGAGATGATTACTGAGATGCACATTTCCTCACCACCTGCTGCATTTGATTATCACAGATAGAAAGGCGGAAACGCCATCCCGAACTTCAAATCAAAATCTCAATTTGAAAACTTCTCAAACAGGTACAGTATGTATGACAGTCTGATAAAGCCAATACACTCCACACGCTGTCTAAACAGTTTTCATTACTTGAGGAGAAGTTTGCGATTTTCTCTGACGAAGGAGCGGGAATAAAGGGTTTGAATTGGTTGCCATTGATGGAGACTGTTGTAAAATTTAATGAGGCCATTTTCTACACATCCTATCTCACTGCAGCAGCTGACTGATGAAGCGTCATGCATGAACAAGGTTGATTAACGGAGAGGAGTTGCATTCATAGTGAGCGTATGATCACTAATGCGGGGAGACGTGAATTATTTGTTCAATTTCAGATTAAAAGTGCCCTCTATTATCAGAGATGATCGTGAACCGAAAGACAACGTGGTGGGGGACAGAAGAAGTGGCGATAGGGTCACTTCAGGAATAGTGCAGGATAATAGAAAGAGAACAGCGTGCTGCAAATTACTCCTTAAAAGCACTCTTGTCTTCCCTGTGATGTACATGTGAGTAGAAGAGAGGACATCAGAGTGATGTTGAGAACTGAGAGGGGACTGGGGTGTTGGCACATAATATAAGAAATGGGTGTGAGAGTGCTCCATTTTAAGGCATGATAGATAATGGCATTGCAATCAACTTCCCATCACTATAGCTCTGCCTCTTACCTGTTCCATTACATTGCACTCATATGCTCCGTGAAGAATGCCCTTTTGGTTTTTATGGGTGTCATATGCTGTTTATGCATTCTGAAAACATCTCCACAAAGCAGTTAACACACAAAAGAAAAGACATGATCTGGGGTAAAAAAAAAAAAAAGGTTATAAGTGGATTTTTATATCTTGTTTTTTTTATAATATAATATAATATAATATAATATAATATAATATAATATAATATAAGTTGCCAAAGAAAAATTATTACATAATTTAACATAAATAAGTATCTTTGATGTGAAAATACACACACTGAATATGCACAAAAAAAACAACTTATATAACAATCCAAAGTTACAATAAACTTTTATTTTTTGTGGCAGAACCTTTTGCAACATTCTGCAATAATGAGATAATTCTGAGTACTGTCTTATAACAAGCTGTCTTTATGTCAAGTCAGGCTCCATTCATTTGGCAGGGAGTGTGTTTTTGATTGGTCTTTTTGCACACTGCTCTAAGCATCATAAGTCTGCCAAACCAATGACCAGCTGACCATTACGAAGATGATGCCATGTTGCTGGACAAGAGTGCCTTAAATGCTGGAAAATCCACAATATTTTCCTTCTGAAATCAGTGAAGGGCTCTAGCGTGACTCCACACTGTGAAACTTGTTAAAGTAGAGTCGAGTTATGCACCAAATTGCATGGTATTGCTCACACTATTTATATTTAACAAGGTTCAAGAGTCAAAAGGGTCAAAATTAAAACATTTTTTTCAAAATTTTCCGGAAAAAATTTTAAAAATCAAAAAAAAATAATGAAAAACTTTTTAACAAGAAGGTGAAAAGGGCCTTCCTGTTTAACCCAGAGCTCTCAGTGTTGCAATAGATTAATAGAGACACAGTCAAGAAATTAATATTAGTATCTTGCAGTCACATTTACATGATGGCATAGCACTGGCTTGTCAGGTTTAATGAAGAGCAGCCTTTTCTTTGATACTGGAGGTATTTTGACAGCAGCTCTGGAAATAAAGATGTACGTAAGGTTACTGTTGATAAGAAATTAGATTTGCAGCATATATGAATCAGATCATTTATAATGATAACCTCAGACAATATGAGCTCAAATCTGACAACGACCAGTATGCAAATAGCAGTCCCAAAAGAAGTTATAAGTGATGAAGGAACCTTACACTTTGTAGTTAATTGAGTTGACTCAGCATAGATGCTAGAGTGTCTAACTAGTTTTCTGGGCCTAACTTTCAACTTGGGAAGCTGGAATATCTCCCAAGCGCTGCTCTCCGTTGAAAAACGTTGGTGTTTAATTACTGTCGCCACACATGGCTCAGGTGGTACACTGGG
>NW_005187419.1:1218150-1243594 GCF_000239375.1 Pundamilia nyererei
GAGAGAGAGCTAGCAGAAGAGGTGCAACAAGTTCCAATGAATTAAACAAGTCTTTACTTTGACCAGATCTTAAAAAGCTTCCACTAAAAAGCCTCTTATGTGGGGCATATGTAAATACGCAATGTGCACAATCGTAAAAAACCACAAGCAACTGACCAGTGATAACTGTGAAAGATACCACACATCAGAATGTAATGCAAGAGATGCTCAGACGTCTTTGAATTATTGTAAAAATATATCAGTATACTGTAATAATGTCTTTTTGCTATTGCTAATAACACACAGTATTTCTTTTATGTAAGTGCTGGGTCTCCAAAAAAAAATCTAATGTTTGAAAACACATACACGCAGTTGAGGCCTAATCATAATTGCTGCAAGACCTGTGGTAATCATGATGGTATTAGGATTGTTCCCCATTTATGTGTTGTACAGCACGATCAGGGGATCTCCCACATACTCAAATCTGTAAACGTGTCTTCAAATTGAACAATAGATAAAAAAAAAAAAAAAAAACAACTAATCTTTTTACTCCAGATAACTTTGCATCATTTAAGTCATCAGCATGATAAGAAACAGGATGCAAACAACTCTGTGGGGGGGTGAACGTGATGATGGTGGTGCTGGACTTGTCTGAGAAAGAGACTGCTGGGCCATTGATCTAACACAACACATCACTCCAGCTCCATTTACACAACCAATCACATCCCCTGCTGATTGATGTGTGGATAATTGAGCTGTCACCAGGGTTTCCATGTTTCTCCTCTAGTTTGCTCCTGACTTTAGGAATTGTATTGTATTTTACTTTAAGTCCATTTACAACAAAGGACATCCTGACGTGTACGTATGTCAATATTCTGCCAGATGCCTGTCAGGGAGACAGAGAGATGCTAACTCGTGCATCAAGCATGATAGACTACTAGCCTGTCCAGGCTAATTAACCTCAGGGGCCAGGACTCCGGCAACCCATCAGGGTCAGTCTGTTTGGCAGCTGCTTCATCAGTAAGTCAATTCTGACCATCTTATCACCACACTGTACTAAACATTGTCCTTTGTCTCAGACACTTAAAAAACAAACCAGATTTTGTTAACTGGTAAAGTTGGGGCCAAATACTAATAATAAAAATAATCTTTTGACTGGTCAGTAAGTTTCCAGTTTGGTCAGTCAGTCTGTCAGTTCATTCCATATAACAGGTCTAATAAAGCACAAAGACTTTTTTCATGTATTACAATTTATTAATGAATATCACATTTCCCTAATTCAATATGATTGTAAGAACTAAGTACGAATCAAGAAAAAATATACTACGTGCTAAATATTACAAAGTCACAAGTAAATTAGCATAATAAATGTATGTACACCTTATTAAAGTTGTGCAAACATTTACTTTTGGAAGCAAATGGAAATTGAGAATGAGAAGGCTTTTCTATTTCTTTTTATATGGGCTTGCCCTACTACTAACACACTTCTCTCTGTATCTACTCTGTTCAGTGAATGAATGTGGAGAGACAGTAGTAGCAAACATGAAAGAGCACATGCTGAGTGTTGTTCTTGTGGTTTGTCATGCAGAGGCTGTGCACACTAAAAGAGAGAAAAAAGAGGATGGCCTATCTAAGTGATCGTTTGAGTCAAAATAGCAGCATCACTGTTTCTGTTTTTTTATGCACTGGATAATTCTGTAAATTATCTTATAAATAAAAAAGAAATAAATACATAACAACTTTAAAGATCTTAAATTAAACTGAAAGGCAGGTGTCCTTCAGCACCCTGCTCTTTTCCTTTAGAGCACTGGCTTTTATATTCACTGATCATTTTTTATCATTCAGAGGTTTTAGTGGTTTTGCTGATGTTGTGTTTTATGTTTGGACCTAGCCATCTGGTAAACCTGTCTCTTCTCTTTTTGTCCTTAGATGGAGCCCTACATGAGATTGGACTTTTATTCTTTCACAATGACAACCATTTTTATTGTGTGTGTGTACTTTGCTCTATCTCTATTCTGTAGTTCAACTTTGAGTTTGCATGTGTGTTTTATCAGTACTGAATAGACTTTACGCCAGCTTTGTGGGGCTTTTACAGCCTATTTTTAGGCCTCGAACCCCTTAACACTAACCTGTCAAATGAAAATTCTGCTTCAGTATTTTGACTGAATGGCATCAGCCCATTCAGTACCAAATGACACATTGTTCTCAAAGCAGAAAGCCTGTGTGTAAGCTTTTTTTAAGATAGCAATACCACAGCAACAGCTTCTTACTTTAGAGCAAGAATGCATACGCAGCAAAATGGTACTTTCTTACCTCTTTTGTTGTCTGTACTTATTGAATCAATATGTGCTGCACACCATTTTTACTGCTAGAACAATTCTTTTAAGCTATTACTCTTACTCTCTCTAAGCTACTACTTTTTTTTGAAGGAAAGAAAGAAAAATGCATTTAATGCTCTAGGATTGACACTCTCCTTATTCCTTTTGCTGAGTTATAGCATTTTGAATAGTTCCCTATTCAAAATGTAATTATTGTAATGTTTTATCAAAACCCGTATTTGCTGTTCCTTTAGTGCATTTTTTAGATTAAATAAACAGGGACATCACAAACTTGTATAAATATTGTGATTATTATGTAAATATGTATACTTGCTAAGATGGCATGTCAAACACTTCAAACAAAATGCAACAAAGAAAGTACAACAAATAAAACAGAAAATCGAATGAATTTCTTATTTTTGCTTTGTTCTGATGACAGCTAGGCCAGATGGCAGTTTAGAAGTGTTTAGGAGAATTTTTCCCATCTAGTCCTGTCACAGTGATAATGAAAGTGGGTTTTTCTCTGTACTCTGAGCAGTGACACTTTGCAGAGCACATTAGCACATGAGAACCTCCTATGGTTCCTTTCTGCCTGTGAATGGCCGAGCAGCAGGTTAACGATGCCCACGAGGCTGCTGCCAGAGTATTAATAATTAAAGCGGCTCGGCATCCCTTTTTTTGCATTGTTCCCTCTCATGATGGCCGCAAGCTACTTGATTATCCTTTTCAGCGCCTTCTTTGCAACATTATCATCTGATGCCCACTGATACCACGGCCATCAACTAAAAACGGGCTTTCCAGCAAAATGCATCATTGCTCTCAGGCAATGACAGCTTCATCAGAAAATCCAGACATGTACTGTGATAGCTAGTGATAATGCTTCAACACAGCAGGCTACATACACCGCCTTCTCCCTCCCACTCTGAACTGCTGACTAGTGGACCTGCCTTTTACAGCCTTTCTTAAATATTAATGTCATTATTTTCATTTACATATTATAAAAAATTCATACAAACCGTAGATGAAGTGGGTTACACTGATACATTGATTACTAACGTTGTACGTTGCATGATTCTTACAGAAACATTTAAAAAGAGCTGTATAGGTATGCAGTACATTAAGTCTGTTCATCAATCCGACTGCAAAGTTTGACCTAAAAAATGTTTGACACAAGTTGGATTCAGGAGGAACAGTGGAAAACTGGAGCAGCTCTTTATCCTCTCAAAGATATTCAAGTGTGCTTAAGAGTTACACCGCCAAGTCTACATCTTTTTCCGACTAGGACAAGTTGTTTGACCACGTCCCTCAGTGTAGTAAAAGATGCTTCAGGAGTATGAGGTATCTGTCCCGTTGCTACAAGGTATGTCGATCTCTGGATAACCATTGTGAGATCTTGTTTCCCATTGGATGTTGACTCCACCAGTGCTGCTTTTCATCATCAACTCTGTTTGTAATTTTTATGGACATCGTTTTCCACTTTGATGGCATCAGAATCTCATGTCTGCTTTCTTCCGATGATGTGGTTCTGTTGCCTTCATCGAGTGGTGGCCTCCAGCTCACACTGGAATGGTTCACAGGTAAGTGTGACATGGAATTTGCACCTCCAAGCCTGAGGCCATGGTTTATAGTCAGAACAGGGTGGCGTGCCCACTCCCGGTCAGGGAGTTGTTACCCCAAGTGGAGGAGTTTCAGTATCTTGAGGTCTTGTTCACGAATGAAGGGAGAGGGTAACAGGAGATAACAGACAGACTAGGACTGCATCTGAAAGGATGGGAATGCTGCACCAATCTTTCATGATGAAGAGAGAGCTGAGCTTGAAAGAAAAGCTATCAATTTACTAGTTGATCTACATCCCTACAAGAATGAGGTCGCGGCTACAAACAGCAGAAATGAGCCATCTCTGAGAGGTGACTAGCTCTTAGAGATCGGGTGAGGAGTTTATGGGCTCAGAGTAGAACCGCTACCCCTCCGCACCGAAAGTAGGTGGTTCAGGGATCTGCAAGAATGCCTCCTGGGTGAGGTGTTCCAGGCATGTGCTGCTGGGAGAAGGTCCCAGGGAAGACCCAGGACCCAGAGATTATTTTTCTCAACTATCCCCTTGGATAGGCTGAAGCAGATGGCTAGGGAGAGGAAGGCCTGGGCTTCCCTAGTTAGGCTGCTGCCCCCCACAACCTGGCCCCCTAGATGTCACTTATTTGTTTTTCTGATGAAAAAGATGAAATTAAGAGGGAGTCGAACAAAAGTGGGAACGAATCAGTTCAAATGCAAATATGAAGGGGCCTGAATGCATTATTGAAATGCTGCATGTGGAGATTGAAACTTGGCAATAAAGCACACAGACACTCTCAGAAGAGCACATCAAATAACAAACTGATCGTCTTATTTTGATCTTTATCTGTATCTCACAGAAGTATCCTGGAAGCATCAATAAAGCAAATTGCCATTAAAATTTTGTCACTGTCATGGTTTGGATTTTATTTCATATGTCTCACTAACGCTGTATGTCTCCTGCACTTCTTTGTCAGTGGTTTGTTTATATGTGTTTTCTGTCTTGCTTTTAATTATTTCATACTTTTAAAATATCTTACCTTGCTTCTCTCCAGTGTTGTCTTCTATTTTTAACTCATTTCCCACCTTTGAGATTGTCTTGCCTGCCGTAATTGATTCCACCTGTTTCTTGTCATACAAGCAGCCCTGTGTGTATTTATACAGTTTTGTCTTTCTCTCAGTCTTTGTCACTCTGTCTGTTTACCCACCTGTTCACCTGCCTGTTTTCCTCCCTTCTCTCCTTGTATTTGTCACCATATTTTATTTTCATGTTCCCCATGTCTGCTTAGGCGTTTGGATTTATTTGTGTGTGCTCACCAAACTTCTTACCAAACTTCTGTAAATCGTTACCAGTCTGTCACTGATGCTTGCTTTATGTTTTTCAACCAGTTTGCCTCGCATGTGCTTCGTTTGCCATTAGAGCACATAAATACAATATAATAATTAAGTTAACCAGAAGACAGATTGAGCTGAAATTTTAAAAAACACAGAACATTAAAAGGTTTCAATAACCAGCATTTAAAAACACTGTGCAGCACTGTACATTTATACAGCAAATCAAAAAGCATAAAAATAAACTTATGAATATAAATACTTAGATGCTGTTAATGATACCTTACAATAATTTCAAAAGTATTAAAAAGAGGCAGTATGCTTACAAAGTCCTATATTTTGAGGACAAATGGCTTCATCAATTATATGACGTAAAATATCCATGCTGTCTTTTAGCACTGCTGTCACACTTACGGGAAGAATGATATGGATGCACATTCCTATCCTTGCCAGATGTCCCTGAAGAGGAGGAAGTAAACCCCTTCATTATGTGTTGGCTTGACTTTGATTCATTAGGCATGTGGAGATGCTTAAAAAGTCGCCCTTTGCTCTTCCTGTGCCCCTTTAAATTGAAAGCCTGAAATCCACTGCTGCCATTGCTGTGGACAAGAAAAATAGTAGCACACTGAAGGAGACACAGATAAGAATGATTTTGACATTTGTTTCGGCGGTTGTCCCAATTTAGCACGCATCAGTGTCTGGTGCACATCAATTTCACATGAGTTAGATCCAAAAGCAAACACAGCCAGAGGAGCCATGGCTCCCTGGTTCTTGCATCTCTTGGAATGAGGCTTCTGGACATTCAGTGCCAGAGAATGAGCAAACAACATATGCTTAGCAGCTAACCTGTGTCTCTTAATTGTATAATCTCTGTTGTATCAACAGGCAACATATGCTCTATGGGTCTTCTAACAGCAGGTATATGTTGAAATTTTTTGCTCTAAAAGCACCAGTAATAATGAAATCCTCTGTGGTACATTCAAACAAACAACAGGCCAACAGTAAGAGTCCTCTGAGGGCCATACGTGTGGCTTAGCTTTTATTTCCTCATATGCAGTCTAAAGTTAAACCGATCTGCTTGAGACAATTATTGGAATGAATCAAAGGAAAAGATCTCTTTATATATTTATAAGCTTTCAACTACACTGTTACTCTTATTGACATTTCTTTTATTGGTTGTGTTAATCTTTATTGAAGAATGTCTCAAAATCGCATTAAAACCGTCGAAAGAACAGCCTGCTTTGTAATTTCAAGTTGCTCCCAAGTTGAGCATTACAAGAGCAGAGTCTTAAAGTTACAGCTTAGAGATGTTTACTGCAACAGGCAAAACAGGAGCTCTCTGAAGTGGAAGAGATAACACTGAGATGTGCTTGACAGTTTGTTGGAGTTCTACAAATTAAAGGGAGGCCATGGTCCTCAAGTGAAATAACAAATGCTATAGCAGATGGACAGATAGATTCTAGTCTTTGGGCAAAGTGAACCAAAAAGCAACAGTAGATACATCATCAGAGAGCAGGAGTGTGGTGCATTCATATTCAGTTTACTAGCTAGATAGACAGACAGACAGACAGACAGATATTTCATAGTAAACTAATCTGGAACAACAGCTACAAAATAGGCCTCTGCTTTCAGTGCATGTCATCTTATTTGATAATAGGACAATAACAATCAACAACCAGTCAGTTTCTGTCATCATAATTTATAAACGCTTTTATGAACACAGTTACTTAGGATATAAAACATGCTCAATGCCTGTTTCTGTATGAATTGTGGTATGTAGCTAAACCTTGAGACATCTTGAGAGCTCCATAGAGCTAAAGATAAAGACTATTCATAATTCTAATTAGCTGTTTATCTAGTGATAGAAATGAGCTTTAAAAAAGGGAAAAGGAAAAACAAAGAAATGTTAGTTCCAGGTCTATTAAATGTTGAAACAATAATGACCTGACTCATGATTATTCCTCAGAAATTAAAAGCACTACCTGCATTATATTATTTGATAAACCCTCATGGGGAAATTCATCCTCTTCACTTGACCTACACTGACTAAGCAGTGAGCAGCAGCTCCCTTTAACTGAAGAAGAGATTACACCCACGGAAGGGAAACACCAGAAATTCTTGGAAATGTAAGGACAGCAAAATGTGTCCATGTAAATTAACAACTCTCGTCTGAAGTACTTAGTGAAAGCAGTCAACAATAAAACTTTAATGCGACGTTCCAGTTGTGCTGTGGAAATTGTGGAAGGCGGGCTAAATGCACGAACATAACATTAAGTTGGGAGGGTGTCGCTGAGCAGGGACAAAGCAGGTCCTGCTAGTTTCAACGGTCCTGGCTTAATGAACAGTGACATAAATAATCTCTGCAGCCAAGTCACAGGTACACACTCCAGGCTGCTGTTAACTCAGTCAATCTGACAAACATTGATCAAAGGCAAACTGGCTCAGGGATCCCATACAACACTGCTTCTGTGTAGGTTATCGGTCACAGGTTTAACTGTAAGAGAGAAACTAGTGAACACTAAAAATGCACTGCAATTTTAAACCAGACATACCATTTCATGCTCTGCAGTGACACAAATAATAGAGGTAGCATATTTTGCAATCCGGTGTTCTGAGCGCCAATTACATAATTATTATGTGAGCTTAAGGCAGGAGAATCCCGATCTGCTAAATTTCATCATATTTAAGTACAGACATTATTAACGGACATCCCAAGAATCTAAGTTTGGAGTAAATGCAGCCATTTAAATTTTTAATTAAGCCCTTATCTCATGATGTGGCAGAGAATTTTTACGTATTTTTACATTTACGATCCCCATCACCCACTGACAATTCTGTCTTGTAAAGAACTAGATTCATGTTCTACCATGTCTTACTGTGAACTGAAAGAATCGCATGATTAAACAGGTCTGTCTGTTATTGCTCAAACCTGTTGTGCAATTAAAGTGCAATTAAAGGAAATCATTACATTTAATGAAATACTGAAGTGGTGGTCCACTCCTTCAAAGGTTTTCCTCATTACAGTGGCCCTGCAAGGTCAAGTGTATGTGATTCTGCTCTGTTCTCTATATGAGTTAGGTCTTTCTCATTACACTTCTTACCCACAGGGAAGGTTTGGCTCACCAACTTATTGAGAGTACTTAATGACAGCTGTCTCCGTATACATACGGCATTAAAATAGCTTTTAAGCAAATCCTGTTTCAATCATTTGAGTAACAGTCCATGATAAATTGATATCTCACACTGCCACTCATCGCTCAGACATGCTTTTTTATTTTACATATTTCATGATCCAACAAATAGAACGTAAATATTTTCAGTTTTCACTCATGTGTAGCTGATTGTGGCTAATGTATTTACTCTTGCTTCCTAAGGTGCAGGCTCATTTCACACCAAAAGCGATGCGTTTTTGTGAAAAATTCACTCTCGAAAACTACACTGTGGAAAAAAAACACATCAAGCGACGTTGTACATTAGGATATTAGAGCCACATAAAAAAATATTTAAATTTGTGTTAATTTAGAGATAAAACTGAAAAAATATTTTGAGAATAAAATTGAAAAGTACAGATTACAGTTCTTGTTTGAAGTCATACAACTAACACAGCTGCTAAAGACCACCCTGTACAAAATGCCTGTGCGTACAAGTTATTGAAATGACTTAATCAGCTGGTTTTTTTTCCGAGTGAGCATCTGGTGTTTTCCACTGCCTGCCTGTGTTTACCTGTGTCCGCTTTCTGGGTGGAGTCATTGTTCTGAAACTTACCCTGCTTACCTGACATCCATCCATCCATCTATTCTCTTCTGCTAATGGCAATCAGTGAGGCTGTTTAAAAGACCAGCCCTGCCATCATTGCTCCACCAGTCTGTCAGCTACCTCATGGTGGTAACTTGGCCTCAATGCTTCTTGTGATTTTGCTCATGCTTTGTACTTACCATGATTTCCCCCTGTCTACAGGTCTCCTCATCAAGTCATCACCTTGCTCACCTGCAGTTAATTATCTGGACACCGGTCATATCGGCAAGATTCACCACACCTCTCTGCATCTAATCTAATCTAATCCTTGGAATCTAAACTACTCGTCATGTTCACCTACTTGTCCTCCTGCCCGCCTCCTCTGGATCGTCAAGAACATAAAGTTGGAACCTCACTCACTCAATCACCTTCCGGATGCTCACTCGACTGCCTTCCCTTAAAGCTTCACAACCTCCACCTGCAAGTAAGCGCTAAGATCAGTATTCTTGTCACCTTCTGGTACTCATTCCTCACTCCCAAGTCTAACTACACTCTCTACCTCTGTTGTAGTGCCTCATGTCACAGACCCCACGTGTCGTACCCACGCCTTGTAATTGTTGTCCTTGTGTTTGCAATAAATCTTAGTGTTGTTTCTGCTTGGTCTCTGCGCTTGGTCCTCTCCCATGTACTGGCCTCCAGTCCCCTCTGACACTTTTTGTGTTTTGCGAGCATATAACCTCTTTATTGCATGAGGATTTAACCATTGGTACCCTTGCACCTGTCCATTGTCAGCTATTTTTCACAAATCTGGCCAACTCTTCCAATATTGATGCAGCTTTCTGCACCATCTCTTGAATGTCATTATACTTAACACCATACTATGTTTATGGGCAAAAAGTAACTAAATCTTAAAACAGATGTGTTAATACTAACACGATTATTAAAGTGATGCCAATTCCTAACACAATGTGTCTACATCAAAGTGAGGAAACAATAAATTCCCATTTTTTTCCCAAATATCTACAATAGAATTATGTTTTTACAATGCCCGTACAACTTTATCATTATAAGACTGAGCAATGGGCTACCAGAACTTTTTCTTTAATTTTATAGATTTATTTCTATAATCTAAGCCCAATGATTTGTGCTTACAGATTTAATTCATTAACTACAGTAGTAATACTTTATCATGTAGAAAAACTGAGTACTGTTAAAATTGCACTTCTTTTCAAGAAGTCAGGGGATATCAGAGGGATTAAATATGCAGTTAAATTTCTTTATACTCAGGATTTTTACCAGTCCAGCCCACTTAAATTGAAGTGGGCAGTATGTGGCCACGGTCTATAATGAGTTTGACATCTCTGGTTTACAACAAATATAAACCACTGGTTAAGCTCAAGAACAGGAGGGTGAGATTAGACTTTGCCAGCAAGTATCTAAAACAGCCTGCACAGTTCTGAAGGGGGAAAAAACATTTGGACAA
The DNA here is from genome assembly GCF_000239375.1 of Pundamilia nyererei. NCBI lineage: Eukaryota > Metazoa > Chordata > Actinopteri > Cichliformes > Cichlidae > Pundamilia > Pundamilia nyererei. The sequence continues at coordinate 1,228,546 of NW_005187419.1, forward strand.
GTCACACAAATCGTAACTTGCACCAAAATGATGAGATGAGAAAAATATAGAGAAGTAAGAATTCTGGCGTGTGCAGGATTATACTCTTTGCTCAGATTCGAGCCCAACCTTACAAATCTGACTGAACTGTCCTTCAAAATGCAGTAAGCTGAAGACAGAAAGGAAGTATTCTTCCATGACTAAGTCAGGCAGCTAATTGCAACCCAACAGAGGATGCTTTTCAGTTAGGATAGACACACAACCAAGCAATAACTTAAGGTCCTTGTAGTAAAGGCCTAGCAGAGCATCTCAAGGGAAAGAAACACAGCACTTGGTAATGTCTGTGGGTTCTAGACTCCAGGCAGTCAAAACTGCAAAAGATTTTCATCAAAGTATCGAAACCAATCCTTACATCAGATATTATGTAAGGATTAATTTAATCAGTTAACACACCACTTTGGTTAAACCCCTTGAATTAAAGCTGAAAGTATGAACTTCACTCACATCTTGATTTGATTTAAAGTCCAATGTGGTGATGCACAGAGGTAAGATTACAAACTTGTTTCCTTGTCCAAGTACTAATTGTAGATGTTAGTCCTTGTCAGGCAACTTGTGTAGTCAGTGTGAAAATGGTCAGTGACCAACAAAAAAACTATACATACTATTACAGCACTGCCATTTCTATCTTCCAACAAATTATTTTACTAAACTGGAAAAAGTCAACTAAATGACTTGAATGGACAGCTGAACTTTCTATTAATAGAAGAGGGTGCTCTAATTCTTGTAGACAATGATAGGCCTGTCGTTTCAATGGCTGCTGAAACGCCGTGAAATCTTGCAAGAAGCTCAAACAAATTCTGAATTATTGAACATTTCTTATAGTCTATAACAGGGTCAGTCACACTGGTGAACCTGAATGTCTGTCCCTCTCTGGCTGGCTAAGTGACTAAGTGATGAAGTCACACCATTGGCTGGTGAAGTGTTTCGCAAACTGACCACTCTTCACTCAAACAGTGAAGTAGCCATCAATAGTGACATTTGATGCACTGAAAAGATCCTTCACAGATTTACCACCATGCTGAGCACTAAGCAGGGTTCAAAAGTCTGGTCAGCATAGAACTGAATGGTTTTAAACTCTGAGTCCGAGTCAGAAACCAAATAATATTTCAGTTCAAGCGGATTCTCTGCTTCCAAGAGTTTAATCAAGAACATCAGTGCCATTTCCAAATTCTTTGTTAACAAATGATCTTTTCATCCATCAGTTTCTTAGATTTAGATTTGCAATAAATTTAAAAGCTGGATGCTTCTTGTTCGAAGTTGCTTCATCTGAAGCCCAAGCTCACTAATTAGGAGTACGCCAATATCAGGTTGCCCTGGGCACCAGCCTTGGATAAGCATTTGTGAAGGTCATCCCACTCAATCAGTTTGGCTTGTTATTAAGTCAGTCTAAAATTCATGACTCACAACACTTTCATAGGCTGTGAACATCTTAACCTGTGACTCTATTTCTTTTAATTCATAAATAATGAACAGATTAGAAGGGAAGGTATGTTTGGGTCATTTGAAAACAAACACAGGTTTATACCCTAAGAGAGCAAAGCAAAACATACCCTTAAACATTCTGCACATCTTTTGTGATGTCCTGTCCTCCTTTCACTTTGATTAAATCTCTATTACCCAGATGGTGTTTTGCAAATTTCCCACACATTTCTGCACACTTAAAGTATATTAATTTCACATCTTTCTTTTTAAATCAGACATTCTCTTCTATCAAAGCAGCAGCTTTGAATTACAACTAGAGGCTGACCTCGTGTGCAGATTTTTTAAGACAAGATGTGACCTGAATGTGGCATCTAAACTTAGCCATTGGCATACAGTCAGTTACATAGTGAAATGCACTGATATCTTTCAAAAGCAGGCACAATTATATGGTGTGTCAAGCTTTGTAGAATTAAATTCATTTTAAAGTTTAACATATGTCTTTGTGCTCTACTGGTTTAATCACTGTGTCATAGGAGCGTACACATTCTTGTACATGAACACAGCAAGAGCCTTATACTTTTTGCAAATATAGGTATAAATCAGTGCAGGAACACAAACAAAAAGCCTGGAATAACTTAATGGTATCAAACAGCAAGCCTAAGACTTAAGACAGATTGTGCTGTAAATGATTGATTATTGAATAAATACGACAAGCATATGAGGCAGCCTATAGTGTCTGATTTTCATCCTTCTTGAAGCGTAGGTAGGACTCCTGAATTTGATTCTTCTCTTATGCTCTGGTGCCACACTGCCAGAAGCAAGGAAATGGCAAGTTGGAATGAACAGCAATGTGGCAGGCTTGAAATTTAAGTGCTGGATGAAGGTAATTTTAAAAAAAGAAGAAGAAGAAAAAGAAAGAAAAAAGGCTATACTGAGCTGAACATCAGTATAAGCATGAAAACCCTTCACAAACAGTTGTCAGGGTAACAATTTAACCATGTTCTCATTTTTCGCCAGGAAACGTACACATTTTTTTTATTGAAAATTTTGTAATTATGACAGACATCCACATGAAAAAAAACAAAAACAGTAAAAAAAAAACCAAACAGACAACTCATGGTCATCGCTTCACTCTCATGGTATGTTTAGACCAAACACAAATCCCTCTTTTCCCATGATTACATATAGAGATACAAAATTTGAGCCTCAGTCATCTTTATGGACCGCCAGCCCTGTATCATTCAGCTTTGATATGGAAACAGAAAAAAATAGGAAGGGGAAAGTTTGTAAAATCAAAATTCATTCTATATCTCACAAATGTTCATTTCTGTACAGATTGTACCTTCTTATTTTCCTTTGGCTTTGCTAAAATATAACGTCTTATTGCAGATTATATTCTGCCACTGAGAACCTCATAAGCTCTTTTATAAAAAGGTACTTTAATTTAGCAATACACACAAAAAAAAAAAAAAAAAAAAAAACAACGTACATATTTTGATGTCATTCGTGACATAAAGATCCTGAATGAAGATCTGTACCTTAAAGTGTTAGTGATTGAAAACCACTGTCTTCAAGTTTACGGAACAAACAATACAATGTTAAATGTAAATAGACATGACAAATGAATGCTTCCAGTGTGGAGATAATTTAATGCACAAATAACACTTGAATGAATGAGGGTCCAAGCACCACCTATATGACAGAATCCTGCCAAAATGATTGAACTACTGAGTCAGTGATTGAATTATCAGCAAAATAAATGTACTGTATAAAAGTAAGTGAATAAAAAATGCACTAGTGCCATGCTTGGCACAAGTGTTTATATAAGACCACATATAGATTATCTTGTTTCATGAGGTGAATACATGAATGCATAAACCCACTTTAAAAAGATGCACCTTCGTTGTTAGCAGGTTATTCACATCCTAGTCAGATCTGCTTGTTTGCAACCAGTTTCATTTCAGGTGCTCTTGCAAGAGTGAGTTGGTCATCACTGAAAAAAACTTGCTGCGTTTGCATTCATAAATCTGCAGATTGTTGGCAGAAAACTTTCCACTCAGTGCTTTTCTGAATTGCGACCGCAAGCAAGAAGTCTAGCTCATAGTGTTATAAAGTTGTCAGAGTAGCTGACACGACCACCAGAGACATGAGAAACTATCACTCGTGATACATGACCTACAGCTTTGAAAGCCACCAGTCGATATCTTTGTTTTCCAGTAATAAATAAAGAGGGAAAGAATGTCATCATGGCTGTGCATTTATTCAAGTTAAACAAAAAATTATCACTACTTGTATACCAGGACATATATATAAATACTGTGTTGGTCTGACAAGACCAGTATTTTTTCTCATCTCTTTGTTTTTTGTTTTCTTTTTTGTTCTGGGGGGTTTTCTGTTTTTTCTAATAATGCATTCTTACTATGACCAAAGAAGGCCATGTGTCTTTAAACTTTGAACATAATATAAGACCTGAAAGCTTTTAGCAGTGAGTTTTTGGGTTACAATGACACTGTGAGACCAGTGGCCCACTTCTTTTTGTTTTTTGGGTGTCAAATATGTGGCCCGGGGGCCAGAATTGTGGTTTTTTTGTTTGTTTGTTTGTTTGTTTGTTTGTTTGTTTGTTTGTTTTTATTTTTTTACAATCCAAAATTAAATTATCTGTTTTTCAAAATTTAGCCACAGTGAACACATTTTATGTGAATTAACAGAAGCTTTCCATTTCATAATTACAGCACAGTCTGGCCAATAAGCTACCAGCACTTTTTTCTGTAATTTTACACATTTCTCACAATTTAAGTCTCAAAGAGTTGTGCTGACAAATTTCTTCATTTGCCGCAGCAGCATTTCTTTATCATGTACAAAAATTGAGATTCACTGTGAATTTCCAGGTCTCCCTTGAAAAAGAGGTTTTTAATCTCAATGGGATCTTCCTGGTTAAATAAAGGTTAAATAAAAAAAATAATTAAAAAAAAAATATTTTCTTTAAATTTAAATAGCGAGAGGTTAAATGGGTAGTTAACTTTCTTTAGACAGAAAGGGGAGCTTCACCCGTCTGGCCCACTAGAAATCAAAGTGGGGTGTATGTTGACCACGATGGCTTTTGTGATCTTTTGTATGCATGCAGTCATGGGTTGATTATAAGGACATTAGTTACCCTCTGACTCTTCTTCTAGCTTTGCTATGATACTGACATTTTTGCTTGTTTGTCTTTGTTTTGTTTTCTGAGATAAAGTGCGTTTAGGGGGTGTATGTTTGATCCACAGCAACACAAACACTTCTAAATAGTATGGCGTGTATTGTATCTCTTTAATTATATAAATGTGCTTCAGGAATGACATTCTTCCCTTTGCTAGGTGTTTTATCTGAAGTTGTTCAGTACAACTTTACCTGTTCTACAAAATGAAACACAGCTTGGAAACTATTCCCTTATTGAACATCACTGAGAATACAAATATCTGCCTTTACCCTCAGGTGCTCCATGTCATGAACAATGAAAGTCTTTTGGAAAAAGGAGAGAAATCTGAGAAGTACAACACACGAATGCACTTGAGACAATCTGGCCACATACCAGACTGCTTTTGATTTATAGTTTGTTTTTTCCCCATCCCTTTTTCTAGAATTTTCCTGCATTACTTAAATGGGAATACTTAATTGTAGCTTCTTTTTAAGCTACATTTTTCTCATCTGTACATGCTGACTACATAATCACACTAAGACAACAATAGAGGGAAGAATGTGGTTTAATACATCAAAACATGTTACAGAAGCAGAGTGATAAAATAAGCAATTATCGCTGTCATGTTTCTCATTGAGCTTTCCTGTCGCTGCTCAGCGTGCACGCCCAATATTGATATCTCTATCTACCTTGATCCTAATTATGCTCAGAATAATAGCTTGCTGACATGTGAAAAGCATGGCCTTATGGGAGCAGGATACTAAGCATAGTCTTCAGAAGCTTTCATTATGATGTTCTAGGGGCCTATAATTTACCACTAAAATCTGTTTTGCTGTTCAAGGAGATAGGAGTTCACAGTCATTTACAAACCATAGGCTTTTTTTACATGTACCACTGGCAGTGATTTGCTTTTGCAATATTTTTTATTTGCTTTGCACCTTAGCAACAAATCCCAAATGGGAAAACGTTTGGTAAAACTGAAAGGAGCGTCAATTTAGTCTCGTAATAAGCGCTATCAAGGTGATTTTAAGCAACATACTCATACATACACATGCTTATCTCAAGCTGAGTGTAGACAAATCAATCTAAATACTACCTAAATCACCACTAAAAATACTGCTACTTGACATTTAGAGTACGTTACTTTTATGCCAAGTCTGCTTTAGCACAAGGAGAATGTGTATTTGGTTTCTCCCCCAGATTTCCGGCTTCACTTTTGACTAACAGACCAATAAATAGTCTGGTACATCTGCGCAAACTCCAGATAAGTGAGGCTTTCAGCTAATTTTAGCAATATGTTGTGACTTTTTTAGGTCTGGTGTCTCAATGGTTGCACAGTTGCACTTTATCTGAACTAAAAGATATCACTACGGGATTTCCACAGTTAACAGCTTACATTAAAACAAGATTATATTACAAGATTCCTGAAATACTGTTTATAAATATGAAAAAGATGCAGTAAGTTTGAATTAAATTGCAAACATTTTCAACTCAGAAATTTGTTGGACACTGATAGAAAACATTCACTCACAAGGCAGAAGGGACAGAAAAGGAACACATACATGTAAGGAAAGGTCTTAATATATGGGTTATCCCAACTGGATCTTCATCAAGTCAGGGAATATGCACTGGAAAGAAGGTCAGATGCCAACTAGGGAGAAACAGGATGACAAACGGAACAACAAAGCCATCCCTTATGTAACAGGTTTGCGGACAAATTTTCTCGAAACGCGACATCCAAGTGTACTTCTGACCCTGCTACACCCTCAGACAAAAAACTAGTTCATCCCAAGGACAAAACTTCCAAACACAAGCTAAGCAGCAAAGTTTATGCTGAGCAATACAGCGAGGAGTGCTCTATCCTCTACACCTGAGGAACCAAACAGCCACTCCATAAATGCATGGCACAACATAAAAGAGCCACCTTGATAGAACAAAACTCAGCAATACATCTGCACCTAAAGGATAAAGTTTGAACTTTCAAGGATGACAGTGTTCACATTTTGGAACGAGCATTAAAAGAGCTCTTCTAAGTCAACTGTGAATGACCATCATTGAACAGAGGTGGTGGCATGCAACAACAACATGAGATCCCTTCCCAGGCTTCTCAACTCCCACTCACATCTTCCATGAGGTGACCTCAATAGGTCACATGATAGGGCATAGCAAGGTCTCATTCATTTGAAACCTCTGGTGGTAAGAACACGTGCTTTTTTTTCACTACTTGGCTCATTTCATGGGTCACATGATTAATAACGGGTCAGCAACCACTTCCTAAAGGATAACCCCCACTAGGGTTTAAATACATGGAACTGTCCACCTGCCCAGTCAACTTCTTTTCAAGCTCTAAAGACTTTCATGACTGGATGATTGAGGCCACGTACACAGGTATTTTTAAAAATGGAGATTTTCAGTTTTCGTTTTTTTTTTTTTTAAATCCTGTCCACACGTAAACGCCAAAAACGAAGGAAAAGGCTGCTAGGAACATGCTAAAGCAACAGGTGGCGATATATTCCTAACTGTAGAAATGTTGGCCAATCAGAAGTCTAGAAGCCTGGGTGGGAAAGACTAAACAAAGATGGCCAATAGAAGCATAACTGAGTCCTATGTGTGGAGGAACAGTAACTGTGTGTGCATATGTAAGCATTTAAACACTGCAGAGAGTAAAATTAACAGTAACAATATTTTGTCTAAGTCCGCAATGTAGAAATTGTGACGTCAAAAAAGGCGCACACCTTTGACGCTGAGTTTTCTCCTTTTCCTGGTCCACGCATAAACGCAAGAACTGAGTTTTTGAAAATCTCCACCCTAGCAGGAGTTTTTAAAAATCTCCGCTTTCAGTGACCGAAAACGTCGTTTACGTGCGGACGAAAGGTGCAAATGCATAGGAAAATCTTTGTTTTCGAAAATACCCGTGTACGTGTGGATGTAGCCTGAGAACCTACCTACAAAGATACTCGGACTTTCTTGCACCTCTACTTCTGAAACTAAAGATATGTGCTTGTCATCAAGGATGTGGGTGGTACTGTACCTCCCATTTATATCAGCTGTGAACATCAGAGTGAATTCATACAGCATCACTTCACTCAGGGAAACACCAGGCTTCAAACGAAAAGAAACCAACTCAGCTATAAGGCGCGGTTTGCCCTGTGCATGTCCATCACATTCTGACAGGTATTTCAAACTGTCTCTTCCACTTTGTGAAAGCTTATTCAGGATTTCTTCTTTTGTGTAATAAACAATTTAGCAGGATATTAATAGATGCATCTGCAACTGACACAAAGGATTTGGTCTCTTTGAAGCATGGTTAGTTGGCTCATCATGCTTTGAAGACTCATATCAAAGAGCTAATCGGCATGCTTTACAGTTGATAAATGCTGTTAATTGCCTTTGAAAATTCTAATGCTCATGTTTATTGAGGAATTTATGAATGAATGAAAATTAAAAAGTGACTTTTACATTCAAGTGTAGATGTCATTTCCTCTGCTTCTCTAGAAATTGTGTAAAGATAATCTAATCAGCGTTTTTGTTGTCTGAGTGATAAAGCAGTCCTCATTAGCTGCAGTGTAACACCCACCACCTGAATCAGTGGATGACACCAAGTCATGAAATGCTTACTCCCAAAAGGTTATGTAGCTGCATCACAACTAAATTGCTTGCAGTAACTATCACATTAACTTCCAAATTATTTAAACACTAACATTTAAAAATGATTCATCGTACAGAGATTTAAACAATCTTAACATTTTCACGGATTATTTCATAAGTTTTCTGATAGCTTTATTATGCATCTTTCTAAAAATGATGTCTTATTTTAATCACAACTTATCAATTCTAGTGTAGGTACCACAGAAAACTATGATAAACTATGTATAAAATGAAATTTACTTGATTAGTACGCATTTACATTATATCTAATGATTCAATGTTTAAATTTTCATGCAAAATTATTGCTTTATGTTTATTTTTTACACCAACACTTTTGCACCAGTCAAACACAGATTCTACATGTTTTAGCCTGACGCCATCCCCACAGGGCTGCAGATCAGTGGCCCTGAAGTGAACACTTTGGGTCACAATCATACTTTCAGTTCAACTCCAAAGAGCAACCCTTACTTGATGACTTTGTGTTAGGCTTAGATTTAAAGCTGTTTGATAAGCAGTTTGCAGAACTAATAAGAGCGGAACAGCTTTGTTAACAGTAGTCTTGGGAGGGGCAACATTCAGCTCGTATTTCATCAGGCCTCTGATTGCAGGGATTAATTAACTCTGCAATCGCTGCATGTGTCTCGGAAGAGTGTTTCCATTCTGATGTGGGAATTCTTGATGCAGATTTACTGTAGCCTAATTGGTTTTGGCAAGATTACATAGATTTTTATTTTTTTTACTTACGTAAAGAAACAGGTTTTTTTTTGAAAGACGAAACATGCTGAAGTAGCAAACTCCATGACATTGCCCCATATGGTTTGTGAACCTGCCATTCATGTTACATTTCACTAAAGAAAGTAAATAAACAATGCTTTAACCCACAACGCTTAGCAATGTAGTAAGGAGATAATAATTGCCTGCTGCACATCAGTCACACCCCCCACCACATTCCCTATAACTTTTATATTTACAACCAAAAAGAATGCAAGAACCAAAATACATCCACAAGCATTAGTGTAGCCCATCATAAAATGCTATACAAATAAACACATTATTATGTTTCAGTAAGACATCATAGTGAGACTCTATACTGCTGTTTTGCTAATTTTCTGTGTTCTTTATTGCAACATGGGAGATTTCTCTTCTGCCAAATGTGAAATAAAATGAATGTAAATAAACTGAGTTGATAACATTAAAATAACACTAGTTATCTTTGGCTTTGGACTGGTCTTGGGTGATGTAGCTCAGGAGGTAGAGTAGGTCTTCTACTAGTTTGATGGTTAGTGAATTGTTCCCTGGCTGCTCCAGTCTGCATGCATAAGCATCCTGGGCAAGATACTGAACTCCAAGTAGCTCTGTGCATGTGAATGGGTTAATAAGGCATGCTGTTTAGAGTGCTCAAGTAGAGAAGAACTGGCAACCTGTCCTGAACTACTGAGATAGGTAAGTACGAAAGGTGTTTGTTTGCTTCATGTTTTGCTTTTTAATTGCATCACCTATAACTGCAAAGAGGTTTAGGGAATAGTGCAGGCGCATTGATGGATGTATGCTAGCTTGCACTAGCACAAGGTTTATATGCAATAATGTTTCCAAGAAATACAGGCTTGTTATGTGGTTGTAAATATCCTCAATATCCTATCCTTGTGTTTTGAACAAAATATCAATGTTTTGTGTTTTAGCAGGAGGTGCCATACAGTTACGTTTACACTGTTATGGTCTTCTTTTGGGTTTTGTTGGGGGGGGGGGGGTTCTTCCTTTCTTCTTATTGTTTTAATGCAGCAGTGCTGTTTGTTTGTGACAATCTGCATTCCTTCCTTTTTTTTTTTCTTTTTTTTTGACTGAGTATTATTTCTAAAATTCCGATTAATGAACCCACAGATCATTTCTGTTCAGAGCTGATTGATTTCATCAGGGTACGTATATATATTTCAAACAGATAAAAGCTGCAATACACCAGTAAGAGAAGTGCTAGTTCCAGTTGATGTAAAGTAATTTTAATAAAAACAGACACTGCTAGCTAAATGAGCCTCTTAGTGTGACCTGCATGTTTTTGACATTCATCATTTGTTAAGCTGTGGCTCCATTAGTACCATGCTTACTATGCATATGAAACGGACCAACCCAGCAGAAAGTAAAAGAAAAACACATCCTTCTGGGTGCAGTGCAGTGTTCTCTGAACAACATTTAATCTGCAGTTGTAATTATAGTCTTTTAAACAGTGTTTTGTTTTCTTACAATGGATAAATAGTTAAAAACTGAACTCTCTCTGGATTCATATTCATCTTTTCAGCAGCACCTGTAGCTACACGCCCACACCAACAGCCTCTTTTGTTTTATGCTCTATTTCTTTTTTTTTTGTTTTCTTCCATAGTGCTATTTCTGGTTTGAATGCCCACTACGGGAGGTTGTGCTTGCCAACAGAGGATATCGTCACACTTTTTATCTTGAGCTCAGGTCCACCTTTGTCATGGTTTTCACACTTTCTCTCTCCTAGCATGAACCTGGGGGTACAGAAATGGTAAAATGTTCAAACCTGCCAAAATATCTAAAGGGATAAAGGGTAAAGAGGTCATGTAGTTTCATGTAACCGCAAAAAGTTTGGCTGCCCAGTGGAAGGACATATCTGGCAGTATATGTCTGCGCCTTGGCCAGTGTGCAGACAGGACTGAGTGGTCCTCCCTCGGGGCTGCCACTCTCTGCCTGCCAAGAGGATGAGGCACACTGTTGAGGTCTCTCTACACAGCAGCACCCCTGGGACCTGAGTGCATGGGTGTCATGTGAGCAGGTTTGGTTTACTCTTTTAGATATATTCCAACAGAGGCTCTAATGAGTTTCAGTTTTATCAGGCACAAAGAAATGAATTTTCCTTTCAACAATCTTCCTCCTGCCATTTCAAAGAAACCAGGAAATAAATCCTTTCAACCAGTTTGAAAGGTTGACAAAACCTGAATGTCTAGCATATATTCCTGCGATATGAGTTTCTGCAGTGTTTACCAAATAAATATTTTTATTACCACATTTTTAATGCCAGTGTTATTTCATCTTTGTCAAAGGAACGAGGTTTATATTAATCAAATATACTATTTGTTTGTAAGAGTTTTTCAGTACTTTTCAACACTAATTCTTATCAATGTAATTGATTATCTTGATCTGGAGCTCAAATAGTAGCATTAACCCCCAAAAATAGCTAATTTTAACTTTTGGTTCAAAACGGCTTCCCTTGTATTAAGAATCATTTACTTTTTAGCAGGTTTGACTAGAGTTTGACTAGAGGACAGAGCAGTGTTTCCAATAGGCCTGAATTAAAGAGGACTGGGCTGCCAGGTTCATGAATAACTTATCGTGACAGCAACAGAAAGCGAGAAAAATGCATTTCATGTACTGCACATGTAGTGAGAAAAACCCAAACTGCAACCTGTTGCACTTTTATTAAAGAGCAAAGTCATTCAAATCTACTACAAAATTGCTCTATAAGAATAGATCTGAAAAATAAAGCCAGTCAGTCCCTGGAGCCCCATCCTGTCTTCACCTAGGGCCCAATTAGAGGAGTTGTAGTGACAAGTGAAGCATTACTGGCCTGAGCCAGCCAGAGAGATCTGGACTCTTGTTTATCTCTTATTTCAATTGTAGAAACCACATTAGAATTCTTCTTGGCACGCTATTAATAAGTGCCAAAACAACGTAAGCCACATGGCCAATATAGGTTCAATTAGGATTACCCAGAGACACAATTCATTGAGAGTGTGGAGTTCAAGTCTTTGTGGAGCTTGTCAAACTGCACAAACTTCCATACAGCTTTAAAGGGTTCGGATTTGCAATTAACTAAAGCAACAGCGAGGAGAACAATGCACCTACCCAGCCACCCCCGCCCCAAAGCCTTTCCATTATTTTAACAAGCACAACAACATATTGTATGCTAATAGATTTCCTCCCAGTCCTCTAGAGCTCACCCTGCCTGTTGTCAGTCTTGTTGATTAACAGGAACACAATTAGAATTTCAGGCTCCTGTTTAGCATTAGTATTCTTGATATACAGCTTAATGCAGCTACACAGTGCTCTAAGGTGTCACCCACATCCTTTACCTGGCTATTTCATCCTCTGGAGGTGTATTTATCTGACCTCAGATGAGTATCATTCTTAACCCCTTTATTGTGTTAATTTGAGTGATTGCATCTCAAACAAAGCCCCTAGCCCTTCCAAGCGCATTCTAATTCTAAAATACAATACTGTACGTGGAAAAATTGAAGAAGATGCTACTGTAATTTGACTTTTACTAAGCAGGCTAATTCAAGGCACAGTTTTAGTACAAAAACAAAAAGGTCTGGGGGAAAAAAAGTATTACTAACATTTTTAAACATAAAAGCACATCATGCGGTCTTGTAAAACAAAGTTAATTAGAGCTCCATCCATCCATTCATTTTCTTTCACTTATCCATTTCAAGGCATCAGCAAGTGGGTGCCCATTGCAGATGTCATAAAGCAAGTGCTAGGGTGCACCCTGGACAGGTCACCTGTCTAATACAGAAAGACCGACAGTCATCACATTCACGTGTAAAGCCAAATTTGAATCATTAGTTAACCTAAGAAAGCAGCTCAATGGATTGTGGGACACCCACACAAGCACAAGGACCACATGCAAACTCCACACTGAAAGACAGCAAGTGGATTCAAACCCAGCACAGTGCTTATCTATCAAAAAGTAAAAAGAATGAGGAAAAAATTAGATAAACTCATTTCTGATAAGTTAAAAATTTGATATTTAGAAACTGTCCTACAGTTCACTGGAGAAAACTGTCAACTTTGTCAGCCATGGCTGTAGTTCTTGTGGTCTAATTCATGAACTTTTCTAAAGGATTCCCCCTTGTTAAGGCACTACAAGCCATTTTCATCCATCCCCACACACATTAATGCAGTGCTTTATTCTGTGCACTTTAAGCACTCTCACATCCACACCAATGCCTTAACTTAATCTAACATGTATCTCTTTTTACTGGAGGAAACTGAAGCACCCAGATAAAGCCAAGGAGGGAGAGAGCTTACCACTGCAGACCATTATGATACTGCTATAAGCCTCAAATTAAATAAGTGTTTACTAAACTATGACAATCCCCTGTCACACAGACCTCAAAACTGGTTGGCAGCAACCAGTTGTCAACCACCAGTTTGGGGGGAAACTAGATGAATGCAAGTGGTTCCTGGCAGTGACTCTGAACTTGATTGTTAACGGCCCATTCATGAAGGTGAAGTGGACAGTTGGTGTCATAACCAATGAGACTGAATACGCAGGACTCGGGAGATCAGATTTAGTGAGTTTATTTACAGTGCTAGTGAAAAAGTAGCTATTTACAAAATCGTCATGAAGGGACAAATCCACAGTCTCTATTTACAAAGCCCTTGACAAGAAAGGCCCATTGGTCCATTAATAATAATGGATTGCATTTATATAGCGCTTTTTGAGACCCTCAAAGCGCTTTACAATTCCACTATTCATTCACTCTCACATTCACACACTGGTGGAGGCAAGCTACAATTGTAACCACAGCTGCCCTGGGGCAGACTGACAGAATCGAGGCTTCCATATTGCGCCATCGGCCCCTCTGGCCATCACCAGTAGGTGGTAGGTGAAGTGTCTCGCCCAAGGACACAATGACCGAGACTGTCCAAGCCGGGGCTCGAACTGGCAACCTTCCGATTACAAGACGAACTGTCAACTCTTGAGCCACGATCATAGCATTAGCGCTACAAGGGTTTCTCCACAAAAGACAGAAACGGGTAAAAATGATTGTGGCAAGTAAAACAGTTGCACTAACATGTTTAGTTCAACACCCAGGAGACAACTGAAGGTTTGCTCCCAGCATAAGTAGTGGTAAACTGATCGGCAAATGACAAACATGTGAGCTTGATTGCTTCAGGTGTACTGGAGAGGAGGGTGGGAATCTCAGAAGAATCCCACCCCTTCGAGGCAACACACACACATAAACACACACAAACATCCACACACTCATATTCAGAGAGAGGAGAAAAAGAAGCCAAAGATCCACAGGAGACTGGAAGACCATGAAGTGTCAGTAATCACCAGTCACTAGAGAAAAGTGTATTCTGTGACCAGCTGAACAGTGTTTGCTGGAGGATGTTTGCTGTCAATCAGCAACATCCAGTAACCACAAATTGTTGATGCTGCACTGCAAACCCACTTGCTTTGGTCATTAATATTTAGTCTTAGTCATCCAGCAAATACACACCAAGTGGTAATGCAACTGTATGCTCAGCCTTAACCGGAAACAGTTGACCTTCAATGTAAAAGTTGCAACTTTTGAAATGTTGGTTACAACCCTAAGGAACAACTTTGACTTTCCTTAGGGCTTCCTGGAACATTCTTAATTTCCAATTTGCATTGCACTTTTTCAGATTTCGTTACGGTTAATAAAGTAAATCACAGGCAACCATCACATTCTGCTAGCAACCAACCAACTGTAGCCTTTGTGATCAGTTTTAACTAGGAACAGCCAATAACCTCCAACAACTATTCACCAGCAAATCTGGGAATACAGTTTCTTTTTTTACCTTTGTTTTTATACAGATATTTCATTACAATACTACATGGCATATTTATGTAGTGTTAAGATAAAATCACTGATGAAAATAAGAAAAGACAGACAGACAGACAGACAGATAGATAGATAGATAGATAGATAGATAGATAGATAGATAGATAGATAGATAGATAGATAGATAGATAGATAGATAGATAGATAGATAGATAGA
>NW_005187419.1:1243614-1253175 GCF_000239375.1 Pundamilia nyererei
AGATAGATAGATAGATAGATAGATAGATAGATAGATAGATAGATAGATAGATAGATAGATAGATAGATAGATAGATAGATAGATAGATAGATAGAAGCTGTGCTACCATGTGAGAGACGTTCCCCTGTAGCTCCTCACATCAATATTTATGTCAGCCCTGAAACCTTCAATACCGGTAAGGTTCTAATCAAGAACTCTTTGAAGTTGTTAACAGAATAAAAATTCCGCTACAGAGGATTCACTGTTTTCTCCTCCATTTTATATCACTGAAATTGTTTTTTTCTTTTTTACTAATGCTGTTCCAAATCAGAATTTACTGTATGAACGTGTAGCATGATTGTTCAAATAAAAGCTTGTTGCAAATGAGACATTAGCTGTTGTTAGTCATATTAGTTGTAATTCAGTAGATCCTGCTTCTATCCCCACTCCTCCACAGACATCCCACACAGTTATCAGGCTCTATGAATAATATATTCAGAGCACTCTACCAGTATGATAATATGTTCGAGGGACCTGCCAGTTAATGATACACTTGTGATTCTGTGTATGAAAGGTTTACAGACACTGAAAAGTACACCATCTGGTAGTCTGAAATTTTACTGTTCAGTTCCTGAATCCTGAGTCCATGAATCCAGCTATATATTTTACTTAAGAACAACAAGACACGTGTAATGTATGTTGTACATGTTTAACATTGATGTGTTTACTAACACCAGGGTTAGTTACAGTAGATACCATTTTATACACATTTTAGAATAGCAATTAACTCTTCCTACACACCCATGGAACAGAAGGACAATTATGGTTGCGTATTGTGCAGCTGTTTGTTTGCCTATAGGGTACTATTCTCAAGAAACACACAGTCAAATTATCACCTAGATAATGTGTTTGGTTTATGGAGCTTAGTATGTGATTTTATTTAATTTTCCGCTGGTGATGTTACTATGCTTGAAGCCTAAGAAAACTGAACCAGTGATCAAAATATTGACGTATCATCACCATTTGAGCTGTTATGGCATTAAGTGGTCAATATTTTATAATAAGGAATCTGATAACTATGTGTGAACAAGAGATTCGGTTGAATCTCAAAGAGAAAAATCACAAAATTACAATGCAGAGTAGTTTAAGTATTTTGTTCTGTTGTTATTTATTTATGTATTGGATTAATTCTTAACATAGTCACCAAATTTGACAAGCAAGAACAGATAGCTGCTCTGATGAACTACTTGCAAACTACCTGCACTGACTTGTGACATCACCAGCTTGATATCACAAGTTCAGTGTCCAGTGAAAAGTGCCACTTCATGTACATGTTTAATACTTGCCTAGACACAACCACTATGGTGTGCATCATTTTTAGTTTAGCTAAACAAAACGGCAAACTATTTATGGATGTTACATTTTGTGATCTGTCACAAAATGCATACGTGAAAGGGAAGTAATAACAAAAGCAAACATTAGCAGAGGTCTAAATACAAAATCCACATGACAGGAATCCAAAAAAGTCTCAGCTATAGAAAAATACGTGGATAGCAAACAGTCTGAAAAGGTACAAAGAAGAAGAGCGCATGAAACATATACAAGACGCGTTTTAACCAACATGTCATAGATGTAAGTAAGAAAGTAAAGTTTATTCATTAAGCACTTTTCGTGGACAGGCAATCACAAAGTGCTGTACACGGAGGTTAAAATAAACACAACGTTAAAGAGTGAGACACAGGTGAGCAAGACACAGGTGAAAACAGTCAAGCCACAGCAGCAAATCACATTAAAAGAACTCACACGTGAGAGCATCAGGAAATCAGTTAGAAGGCAAAAACAGGAAGTAAATATGAAAGGCAACACACAAAGCAAAAAGCAAGAACCAAAGTAAAGCCGGACGAAAACCAGGTTTTCTGCAACTAATTTTGAGTTTGACAGTCTCGTCCCACTCCACCTGAACCAGCTGACAGACGCTTTGATTAATTTCATCATTCTTGAAGTCGCTGTCAAACCTCAGAGCAGAGTGAATTAATCTGTTTTCTTCTTACAAACACTGAAATCCCAGTTAGACATTAGTTTGGTGTGTTTTGTACTTAACGTGATTGCTTTATATTCAATCAGTAGTTAGTGCAAGGTTACAAACAGCAATTAAATCAGATTTATTATAAGCGAAGAATAAACTCTATTAACTCTGTGAGTCTGGGCAGTAGGGAAGCTGTCAGGCTGCCTGCCAGTTTCCTTGAACTGGACACATTTATGTTACTGTAGCAATAAATGTTTAAATCACACTTCTCCGTATCAAGCTTTAGACACATAACGAACTCATCTGTGATATCTCATTTACTGTGTTGCAATCAGTCGCAGTGGTGGAAAAATGTCTGTCACAGTTGGAATCTTGGAGATGTTGTGAATCAAAGTAAAAATGACTTTAAGATTGTAAGACCTGGGTTAAATGTGCTTTAAAGTGTTTTTTAAAATACAGCCTGCAGACAGTCTGACTGTGTTCTGAACATCTCTGGTTAAATTTCAGTCAAAAGAAATAACCATGTCAAACAACCTTTTCCAAGGTTTAGAACCTAAAATTTAAAGTATGAACCTCACTGGCTCATTTTTCACTGAAAATCACCTAAATCAGCCTCAGTGGGTCTAAAACGAACCAGACCAACCCAAAGGTAGTTTATCATGGCTCCATAAGCAAACCATATCTGACATAACTGAGGGAGGATTCAGGGTCACCTGATCCAGCCCTAACTATAAGCTTTATCAAAAATCAAAGTTTTAAGTCATATCTTAAAAGTAGAGAAGGTGTGTGTCTTCTAAATCCAAACTGGGAGCTGGTTTCACAGAGGAGGGAAAACTGAAGGCGTTACCTCCAATTCTACTTATACTATTGGGCTGATGCAGTTCTATGAGGTTAAGATGGGGCCTTTTTAAGATGTCATGTGTCAGGAGAATGATTTTAAATTTAAACTGTGAATTTAACAGGTGTCCAATGAAAAGAAGCCAATATGGGGAATTTATTATATAATGTTATACAATAACATTATGCAGTAACTCTGTGTAATTGCTGTAATAGATTATAAAGTGAGAAAAATATAAGAATAGTTTTTCTATGAATCTTATCAAACTTTAATGGCAGAAATAATAAAATCTTCCAAAAAAAAAAAACGATTTTTACTGCTCATAAGTGTTTTATGTCTTTACTGAATTTTTTCGAAAACTGGTGCAAAAATTGTTTTGGTTTTTCATTTTATGTAATAAAAAACAGACTTGAGAGCAGATCTGCCCAGAGTTTATTCATGTCTGAGTTACTGCATCACTGGTCCATCAGTGAACTGTGGCCGATCTGTTTCTCCACATTTTTATTTTCAGTCACACTGTTACAAAAGAACATTGTAAAACGACTGTGAAATAACAGAAAATAACTGTCCCATAAAAATACGGTAAATTACATTTACAGTGATGTTATGTTATTTTACATTTGACGTGTCAGATCACAGTCTACTTATGTAAATGTAATGATATTCTAGAAAAACAGTACACAACTGTAAACTACACAGTAAAATACTTTGACATTACTATTTTTTGGAACAGTGCACCTAAATTTTGGTCCTGTCAGGTTACACCTGAATAATTTGATTTAAAACTTAAATAAAATTCTAAAAAGTATGTGTGGATAAATTATAACCACAAATGACAACAGAGTGGTCCAAGGTAATTAAAATCAATATTTTCTCCCATCCTGTTTTTTTTTTTTTTAAGATAAACCCACACTGACACACATACATATCGTTCAGTCCACTAGATTAAAATGGAAAGTCTGCTTTTTATTTAGCCATTGGTGAGTTGTGCTATCAAAGCTTTATTGGTGATTGCTTTCTTTCTACAGCCATGATGAGTATGTTTAACTCATGGTGAACATACTCAGAGTTGATTGGACTTATTTTTAAAGCCACAGTTTATTGAAGATGCTTCCAGGAACAGGGCCTTGTTCTTTTCAATGTGGCAGAAAATGTTACTGCTCTTTCCCGGTGAAAGAACAGCAGTGATACACATATAATTTTATCATTATAAAACGTGGCCAGATTTAGTATTAATGTGATTGCCTTAATTGGAACTGGATACTTTTGATCTTACATTTTGGTTTTAGATTATATTAAATTATAGCACTTCACCTTTTCTTTCGGTTGCATTAAAAAAAATGAGATGCCAATGAAATCAAAAAATATGAGCTTCACATCAAAATGACATCCAAACTGACAATTCATGGAAAGTGCAAGGCTGGCATTTTGGTTTGTTGAGCTTAAATGCATTGGTGTTGACATTTTGGTAAATTCTTGCTCCTTTCAGACTTACATTGATGTCAGTGAAACTATATATTTCAAATGGCTCTCTTTGATTTACCTTCAGTTTTCTCTCTGCCTATTTATAGCTCCAAACTGCTGAGATTTCAACCTTGTAAATTTTAATCTTTAGATTTACCAAGCCAAGAACCACTTTGTCTTAAAGCTCAAAGTTGCTGCTTCTATCTTTAATGAGCCAAGTTCATCCCAATTATATAAACATCAGAAGACACTCACAAAGCAGTGAGCTTTATGCAGATTAAAGGAAATGAGATGATCTTGACAGACTTGTATTCCAATGTTTATCCCATTACATTTTAAAGGGTCCAAATACTCTGAAGCCTTTTTTTGGTGGGCTTTTTGTTCCTTGTTTTTTATGTCTCGCAATGCCAGCATCTTCGTTTTTATCCTGATAAAGTTAGTGTTCATTAAACAACAGTTTGATATTATGCACTCCTGAGAGACATATTTTTACAGTCTTATAAGCCGCTTTTTTTTCCCTGTTTAAGCAACTCCACTTTCTATGTCACGCGAAACTTTAAAAAGCAGCTAGGTTGAACTTAGATGGCACAGAAAATCTAGTGATTTAAAACTAATTAGTACAATTTAATTAATGTACAACACCGATTAATTTTTGTCCACAAAGTAACACATCCACCCTACACTCAATGGCAGCATCTCTCTCTTCCTCTGCGACAGGAAGTCTGGCATATAACCATACAACCACACACGGCACAGAGTGGAAGAAAGAAGGCTTTTGTCACAACCGTTGCCAACACTTGCCAGATTCAACAAACTAATGTGCGTACGCAATATTATCCACTACACAATTCACGCCAAAGTAAAAATACAATTATTGAAGAATTTGATTAAGAATTAAGGATTTGATTTGGATGTTTGTAAATAAAATGAATAAAATAAAATAAAAAATTTCACTTTTTGACTGATGTTTTTGCTTTGGTGTAACTGAGGACATCAATTAGAAACAAGTAACATCCTTTGTGTGTGTGTGTGTGTGTGTGTGTGTGTGTGTGTGTGTGTGTGTGTGTGTGTGTGTGTGTGTGTGTGTTCATTATCATTATTATTCAACTTCATTAATGTGTTAATTTGACTGGCTGCCTAGGTGGCTTTCACCAATTCCCCATTTTCCCCATGAGTTTCTGCTTCCTCACTGCAAATAGTTAACCTCATTCACTTTAACCTTATTCCCTTAAGAAGGGCCACCAAGGGGAGTCAAACTAATGAAGCGATTTTATTTATAAAACCTGCTTGTTTTTAGTGCCAGTGTTTCGAAAAAGTATTGCAAGAAAACGCGATAAAGTCTTTTTATAAATTGTCATACCCCTCATTTGAAATCTGCATTGATGTATTACACTGCTGTGCTATGGTCTAATTTGCAGTGCCATATTCAGGTAAAAAATGTGAATGTCAGTAGAACAAAGACAAAATATAACATAAAATCTATTTACACAGAAGAAGTCACGTTAATGACTGATTACCTAATTACATTATGCAGAACTAATCAGTATCCCTCAAGTGCTGTCACTTTACTGTGGACCGCTGTAAGACATATTACTAACTATGTTATCGGGTTTTTTGGGGGGGGGGTTGAGGTTTTTTTGAGTAACTACTTTTGTACTTTCAAACATTTTCTGTGACAAAATAAATTCTTGAGTTTAGATTTTTACAAAGCACTCTTTTTCCCCTCCTCTGGTCTCCACAGGAATTTCTCTCCGCAAGTAATCTTTTCTGGACATCTTAACATCCGTACATTCAATTCAATCAATACTTTCCATTTGGACAATGAATGGATTTACGTAATTGAACCTCTGGGGTCTGCCAGTATACCATTCAGTCAAGTAAATGGTTCAACAGCTTACTGATAGCACTAATTTTGTTGCACTGAGCTGAAAACAGTGAAAACTGCAATATAATGACTAGAATAGTGTTCAGAGAATATACAGACGTACAGTGTAGCACTAACAGATGTTACACTGTATACAAACAGTAAGCACTAAAGCCAGCTGAAGGAATTTCCTCTGATGTCGCATTATCCTTTGATAAGCCTGTCAAAGACTCTGTAACATCTCTGACAAATCATGTGCAATTTCAGGAAGAAGATGGCATTTTTTGAGGGGGGGGGGGTTCTGTCATTTTAGCAAACAGCATGAACTCTGGTAGTTCTACCTGCATAACAGATACTTGTATGATACAAACTTAATTCAGTAGTGCATTTTTCTCACAAAAGAAACAGACGTCACAGTTTCCTTTGCACCTGCAGCTGATGCTTTCCTTCCAATAGCTCTTTTTTTTTCTCAACTGCACTGCTTGCCTAAATGCAGCAATTAGATGAAGTCATTTACACCCTAGGGCTCTTTAGCAGGCAAGACTTCTCTTGTCTGAATACATTTGTATTTCTGAATTGCATGTTAAAGAGTCATAAAAAGTGAGGAAATGTATTTGTGTGTATTTAAGCGCGTTTTCGTCTGTAAAAGACATCTCAGGCTATCTGATGTTTTGTCATCGTCACAGATTCATCCACAATTGCAAAAATCTTGAGGAAAAAGTGACATAGATGTGTTGTTACTTATTCTCAGAGGGATGGCACAGACTCCAATTCTGATATGATATTTTCAAGCAAGCGTCTAACTTTGATGTTGCAGTTTTACAGAACTCAGTCTGAATAGTTTGCGGTGCATGAATCCCATCAAAAATTACGGAAACATGACAGAAAGCAGCCTCAAGAGATTACTGTAGATTTTCAGTCCAGTCGAGAATGCCTGAAATACATTTTTTCTGCTCACAGAGCGTGGAGTTGTTCCGCTTTCATGTAAACTAAAAGGAATTTCGAAATTAAGCATTTCTTTAGAGAAGCAAAGGTAAAATGTAAATTAACAGTTAAATGTCACACAACAGGTGGTTCCTTTTTCATCCAGCTCCACCTGTGTTTGTCATTGATTCAGTGCAAAACAATGATGTTGAATAATTATGACATTTTAGCAAAACGTCCACAGGACTGTGAAAGCACTACCCCACCCACAATAACACTAAACAAAACAACAGAACATATATTCATTTCACTACCTAATATAAGACACATTTCTTCTTATACTTCTTTAAGACTGTAGGCTTTATCCCTGCCCTTTAGTTTTTTTCCTGTTCTGTAAAGTGCAGCAAACTCAGGAATTACTGCTCCCAGTAACAGGATGAACACTATATCAAAACAATAATTTGCAATACTTGTGATGCTTACATCCTTGCTTGACCATTTGAATCTCCGATCTGATTAAAAGGCGACGAGCCTTTCTTAACACATTTGCACAACCTACTTTTATTCATGCAGATGTCATGCATGTCTTCAGAGGTGCATATGAGATGTGCTTGGTTTCAACTAACTGCTCCATGTCACATGTACTGAAAGCATGAAGCCAGCAATTATTACCTTTTAGAAACTGTACATTGGAAGATATTCCTGCATAATGCAGACACTGCTAAGTTGTGATCCATCTCACTAACTACCCCCCATTTTCAAAGTCAAGGTGGTTTCATCACCATATTCCCACACTAAGCTGCAATGTAACAATAAGGTGATATTCACTTAATATTTAAAGCAATTCAACCCAGTACAAATACGTTTATGTGTTACTATAATACACAAATCTGTAATTGTTTGCCTTGAGGTCCTACTACACCAACAGGAGTAAAGAAATCAAAATTAGCACCTGAAGGTTCTCATCCAAATCGAATATTATCGACAACAGCATCTAATTTATGCAGGTTATATTATGCCGTCATCATGTTGCCTAGCAACCACCTATGAATGGGGTAAAAATAACTCAAGGTGTTTTGGGGTTTATGAACCTACAATACCTTTATAAAAATTACCTATCATTTTAATTCCCAAGCAATAACATGCAATTTGTGTCTGCAAAACTTGAATGCATACATGCATGATATTTTATGATGTCATTGTGATATTTAGCAACCACTTAATAATGGGCTAAAATCACAGGTCAAAGTTTTCAGATTATCTATCAGTTTTGAAAAAAATTAAAAAGGCTCAAGAACAAACCCCAACATAGAAAAGAACTACAATTCATTTGAATCCCAATAAAGTAAAATTAAATGCCCTTTATTTGTGATGGTAAGCATGACTGTAAAAGAAATACGTTCAATAAGAAGTTCAATAAGGTGAGATCATTTGAAAGGACAGGACCCCACAGAGTCTGATGCTGGTGGTGGTGAAGATGATTGAGGCCTTGGTGGAACACTGAGTGATTTGGGTTAGGTGCAAATGGGGAGGAGGTGACTGATGGGCTCAAAGATTGTCTCATAGAAAGTGGGTGAGAAGATGATTTGACTAAAGAAATAGTGTCAGTTTTGAGATTGACAGTGTGGGAAAGTAGTAGTGATGAACAAACTAGCAGTCTTACAGCCAGAAAAGCAGGCAGATGAGTGATTTAGATCTTCCTTATTAAACAATATGTAATACATCTATTTTTTGCCGCTTAACGGAGAAAATAGATAGGGTCATGGGGTGGGCTGGAGCCTATTCCAACTGTCACAGGACAAGAGACAGGTCAGTTGAACAGGTTGTCAATCTGTCACAGGGCTAGCACAGAGAGACAGACAACTATTCACACTCACATTCAGACTTATTCAGGATTGCCAATTAACCTATCTCCATGCTTGTCTTTGGATTATGGGAGGAAACCAGAGTACAGGGAGAGAACTGACGCAGACACGGGGAGAACATCCAGCCAGATGGTGGTTCTTCATGCTGTGAAGACATGGCTAATCACCACTGTGCCACCCTGTTTTTTGTTAGTACATTTTTAAAGCTCTTCTGACAGCATATATTGACCACGCAACTCTAACCAATTTGTTTTCTAAATGGAAGTTAAGTGGAAAATATCACAGAAAGTCAAAATATATTCTCCTAATATTCAATCAAACTAGAAGCATTACAATTGCATTCATGAAGCCAAATGAACGGTGGTGCAGTGGTTAGCACTGTTGACTCACTCACCTGGCCAGGTGTGTGTCTGTGTGAAGTTTGCATGTTCTCACTGTGTTTGTGTGGGATCTTCCTGGGGTACTCTGGCTTCCTCCCACTGTGGGTGGGACCAATTAGTTAATTGGTGATTCTAAATTTTCCATAGGTGTGAATGGTTGTCTGTCTGTGACCATAATAAGAATAAGCGGAAGAGAATGGAAGGGTGGAAGAAAAATTAAT
>NW_005187419.1:1253687-1255707 GCF_000239375.1 Pundamilia nyererei
TTTAGAATATGAAATAGTGTGTGTCTGATATGGTTGGATAATACACTGGGGAATGTTTCACACCCCAACAAGCATGAATTACTGGGCCAGTAGCGTAAATGAATAAAGGGAATGTTTATCTTCCACAGGACATGTGTTGCTTAAATTTAACCACATAATCTTTCTCAAATTTGATACAAAATGCACACAAAACTGCTGCAGGTCACACAGTTTCAGTTAGCTCATTAATTTTGTGGTAATTATGAAAACAAATCCTACGGGCTGTGTTCTCTGTATTCTCCAACTGTAAAAAAGAAAAAAGAAAAAAGCTCTTTAATATTATTTAGTCGTACACATTTTATTTCTTACATTTGCTATATTTCATCGCATTGTACATATTTACATTTTTTTTAAGAACACTTGTGAGAAACCACAAGACAGACTGTTGTGTGTCAGATGACTGTTATCATTGTTTTTGCATTTCAAATTTTATGGATGAAAACATTCAATTCTAAAATATCTCAGGGAAATCCAGCCATAACCAACTTTAAGATGAGAGGAAAATAATCTTTACACATTAGTCTCAATTCTGAGACTCTCTCTGGGTTATTTTCACCACAGAAGAATGCTGATTTAATGTGAAGGGGTGTATATTCATTTCAGGGCACAGCAACAAAGCAACAAATGGAACAATTTTCTGGCATCGCTGACTCCGCTGTGAGATGCCAATGATGAAAGCATAAAGATGGCTTCATTCAACAGAACTTCACAAAATTGCATTAACATACTGAACATTCAACCGCCCTCTACCCACTTTGTTAGGTGTATGCCACTAATGCAAGGTTAGTTCCGTTTTTTCTTTTAATTCTTCATGGCATACATTCAGTGAGGTGTCGAAAACATGCCTCACATATTTTGGTCCATGCTGACATGATAGCGTCATGCAGTTGTTGCAGATTTATCAGCTGCATATCGATGATGTGAATCTCCCATTGCAACACATCCCAAAGGTATAAGATCTGGTGACCGTGGAGGCCATTTGAGTACAGTGAACTTTTGTCAAGTTAAAGAAAGCGGCTTTTTTATCCTGCTGGAAGCAGCAAACAGAAAAATGATCATAAAATGATGGATATGGTCAGCAACAATACTGGAGTCACTTGGTACTTAGGGGCCGACGAGTGCTAAGAATATATCCCTACAACATTATACTCCCTCTACAAGCATGAATGGTTGGTAAAAGGCAGGATGAACCCATGCTTTCATGTTTTTTATACCAAATTCTGACCCCACCTTGCAAATGTCACAATAGAAATCAAGACCCATTAAACAACATTTTTCCTAACTTTTGTTGCTTAATTTTGTTGAGCTTCTGCAAATTGTAGCCTCGATTTCCTGTTTTCCCCTTAATTTTTTTTTTTTTTTTTTTGGTCTTCAGCTGCTGTGCTGTACGTATTTTAGTGATATCACCTCAATGAATGGCCTCAGTCTGGTCATTCTCCTCTCACCTCTGGCATTAGCGAGGCATTTTTGCCTGCAGAACTGCCACTCGCTGGATATTTTCTCTTTTTCAGACCATTCCCTGTAAACCCTAGAACCCTACACCCTAGCTCCTTAAATAGTCAGACAAGACCAACTGGCAACACTAACCATGCCACCTTTCTTTCATCATATTGATGCTCAGCTTTAACTTCACCAAGTTGTTTTAAGGATATATACATGTCTACAGCGGGTTCCTGCCTTGTAATTGGCTGATAAGATATTCCTATATATACAAGCAACTGAACAGGTTACCTAGTAAAGTGACTGTTGAGTGTACATTTGAACATTTTGTTTTATATTTTAAGATCTTCTTTTCCTCCACTGCTCTCCTTTATTTATTTTTGACAATCTTGGGGAGGTTTAGTCAGCTATGATGGCTAAACCTCCTTCCTTATTTGGAAAGAAACCTAAATCTCTTTCTGTACTGCTATTTTATTACATGGGAGGATCTGGGGAAATGTATAATACCACGTTTTTTCCTTCCCTGACTCAGTGGCTGGCC
>NW_005187419.1:1255987-1291548 GCF_000239375.1 Pundamilia nyererei
AGGAGCTAATTTAGCCATTTAAATCAGCTGTGTTGGTTCAAGGACACATCTAAAACCTGCAGGGACACCGGCCCTCGAGGCCTGGAGTTGCCCACCCCTGGTCTATACCCTATCAGAGGATGGTGAAAAATTATTTTCCAGGGTCTAAGCTGATATACTGTAGGCAATAAGCATTTTTCTTTTATTGTATATCAAATATTCCGATAAAACATTCAGTACAGTGGGATGAGAGGGTTGGGGTGTGGTCTCTGTTTAAGTAGACATAAACACTAATGTATCTCACACAATTTGCTAAGTGCAGTGTTATAACAGTTATCAAAAATAAATAGCTATAAATAGCCATTTATTTACCACATGTGTTTGCAGCTGCCACTAAAAAAAGTAGAGTATGCTAAGTGTGTGCTAAGACAATTTTGTTAACATTAAAAGAATGGAAAAAAGAATAAAGAAATTTCATATTCTCCGCTTTTTATTTTTTTATCCTTAGATAGTTAGATAGTTTTTCGTTAACTTATGTTGTAATTTATGTTAGGTCAGTCTGTCTTGTCTCTGCTAGCCAGCTAACTAGGCCTCTTAGTTAGCTAGTTTAGAGTTTTTCTGTTAAATTATGTTGTAAATTTATGTAGCACCTTGGTTCCTGGAGGAACGTTGTTTCGCCTCACTGTGTACTGTTAAACTGTATAGGGTTGAAGTGACAATAAAGCCAACTTGACTTGACTTGACTTGACTTGAAATGAATTCTGCTAAGATACAGCATGTCAGGCAGAAAGACGGTACAGTGGTTAGAAGGTTCTACAAAGGTACTCTGTCTTCTTCCCACAGTCTCACTAAGTATGTTAAATGGTTATTCTAAATTGGCTGTAGGTGTGAATGGTTGTTTGTCTGTTCTATGTTAGTTCTGCAATAAACTGGAGACATGTCCAGTGTGTACATAAAACCATCTGTCCTTTTGTACCCATTCATCTTGGCAACTATATAATAGGAGGGATTAACCACAGTATATGTGTAAAATGCCACCAAAAGGGATTATGCTGTTTTATTGATTAAACTATAGTGTAAGGTGCTGTATATGGATTACGCGTGCCTAGCTTATGTTTGGTCACGTATGTTTTTCGAGGCTTGTCAAAGTATTTGTGGGCTGACACATAGAAACGGACAGCCTTGTGCCTCGTGTCTGTGGAGTGTTTAGCATTACACAGTATATTGGACAGTCTTTGGCACACGAAGTCTATGTGCAAGTCAAGTAACTAAAAAGTGGTGTGATACAAGAGTCACTGAGTTCAACATGGAAAAGTGAGTGCACTATTTGCAGTACTCAGACGTGTTCCTCTATTTTTTGACCAACACATTTTGGAATCTGGCCACAACCCATAGCACACTGGTGATATGAAGAAGATTTCCTATATATTATGTTTGCAGCGTCAAAGGTCAATTCTAAGGTTTTATGTTTCAAGACAAAATTTTAAAAGATCATCTGGGACATTACTGCTCTTAAAATTAAACGCAACCTCAGATTACCAACAAAATGTGACATATTACACTATGCCAATATTTATTTAATAAAAATACATCAAAATGTAGATGCAATGTGTGGAAAAACAAGAGGGTGAGTAGCACTAGGTACTGCTAATGAAATAAATCTGATTAACTGGTGATCAAGTTTTGGCAGTTTGCTGAGATGGAGCATTCATGTGTGTGTTAGCACAATGCCGAAGAGGAAAAGCATCAGCAATGATCTTAGAGAGGCTATTGTTGCTACCCGTCAATCTGAAAAGCACTGTAAGGCCATGTCCAAACAATTTGAAGCCCATCTTTCTACCGTGAGAAAGATTATTCACAAGTCTAAAACATTCTATTTTCCCAAGAGTGGAATCCCCAGCAAATTCACCCCAAGATCAGACCGTGCAATGCAAAAAATCTAAGCGCTACATTTCAAACTCTACAGGTCTCAGTTAGCATGATAAATATTAAAGTTCATGACAGTACAATTAGAAAAAGACTGAACAAATATAGCTTATTTGGAAGGGGTGCCAGGAGAAAACCTCTTCTCTCTAAACATGATATGGCAGCATGACTTAGGTTTGCAAAATTGCATCTGAACAAACCACGAGACTTTTTGAATAATGTCCTTTGAACAGATGAGATGGTTTTGCACCCACGGGTAAAAAACTGATCATTGTCAGACAGAAAACGATTACTTTAAGTTATTGCTGTCAAAGGTGGTTCCACAAGCTATTGAAGCATGGGGTGTCCTTAGTTTTTCCACACAGTGCTTCTGCATGTTGGCTTAGTTTTTGTTAAAGAAATCATGACCTGGTATAATACATCATGTGGTGTTGTTCTTCTGAAGATGAGTTGAAATCATTTTAAAATCCTTTAAGGACCAGATCATCTTTTTTAATAATGTCCTGATATGTAAAACTTTCTATTTCACATGATTATGGCTTGGAGCCACTGATATACAAGATGAATCTACAAATGAAGGAATGTTTGCTAGGAATAGTTTTGGTGATTTGCAGTGCAAAAGTGTGTGAGAGGTCAAAATCTATCTATTTTGCATTTTCATTTAGAAATGTAAAACAGATTAGACTAATGATTAGACATTATTCACTAAATTAAAACAAAATAAATAGTATGAAAGCTATCAAAACAGTCGATATTGTTATAAAGAAAGTGCCACCTTGGTCACACTCTGTAATTGAAAGGGGCGCCTCAGAAAGTACATACGTCCCCGAAGAAGGAGGGGTGACTGGAAACTGGCTGTAAACCGCTGGGCAGTTGGCTGTCAGCTGGCTTGGTGTAGTTGTAGCTTTATATGATCCCAATGTGCAAATGGGGGTTTTAGGACAGCATCCTTTTAATCCACTTAAGAATTAATCTGCAGGTTGCTGCAAGACCTAAAATCATAAACAACTTAAGAGCAGCAACCTTTTAAAGTTTTTTATTGAGCAGCAGAGTGCCATGTCAGCTCTAAAAGACGATGTAGTGTATTAGAAACCTGTTGTAGAGCTCACATGCAGCTCACAGTTTTTGAAGTTTGCTCTGTGTTAACTCAAAGAAAGTTTAAGTTTGGTTTGTCCTTTCCCATCTTTTTTGATTTTCACATAGAATATACAGTAACTACAAAGTATACAGTAACCGTTTAACAATAAAAGCACAGAGGTTTTGTGCAAAAACATATTTGTAAATTTCTTCTTATTGCAAACATAAATCTCTACTACTGCTGGATTTGGTGTAAGACATAAAATTCTGAGTCCGCTACAACCAAAGGAGCCAGTAAGTCGACCAGCAGACTCTAGTTTTTATATTCAGAGATAACATGGCTATTACCCTTACTGTAATGACTGTACATGGCAGCTCACTCAAATTTATCTCTGTAATATGAGAATCGCCACCTCCTCAGGTCATAAACCCTCGCAAATATCATATAAAGGAGCAGGAGAATTACTATGTGGTTAACAGTCATATAATAAGACGATTCCGCTGCAGATGAGTTACAGGTTTCATAACTTTATTGAACAAGCTGGAAAACTGCAATCCCCAGTGGCTGATAATTTCGCTATGTGTTTTTGTCTTGCGACACGTCTTGCAGCAAGTATACCTCACAAACACCTCAAAATTTGAAGAGAACCAACATAATAATTCAGTTGAACAAGATTAATGCCTCAATTAACTGTTACCATCCAATCAGGAGCAGCGTCACAAAGTCTAAGATGCTCAAGATTTACAGTGCCACCTGATGGAGCAGATCTGGCAAGCAGTGTGTTCAAACAGTGGTTCATTTACACGTGTGATAATACTAAATAATATAAGTTCAATGGCCATGTTTTGGTCTCTATTAACTCATCAGAAAAATATGCGGCTCTTTAGGAGGTAATTGCTCTGTTTTGTTTACCAGCTAGTTGCAAACTTCATCTTTCTGACATTTCTTGCTGGACAAGTAGCGAAAGTGGATTTCTGAAGTGTTTTTGTTCAAAACAACTGTTTACTGGTTCCAAAAGGTCATGGAATTAGGTACAAAATAAAAATAAATGGTAAAAAGCTTTGAAAATGAATTCAATAAGGTCAGTCAGGGCATAAATAATTGTTAGTAAACCACTAGAAGCTTAATAAACATTTGTGATTAGAGCACTTTTAAGCATGAAATTGAAATGTTAATGAAAGCAATAAAGACACACGCACTGCTTTCAGTTCAACAGTCTGGACCTGCAGTCACCTGCTAATGTAACCCACATGTAGATGTTTTAAACAAGTTTCACTTGCTGAGCGTCAGCGCTAAAGATACATAAAAGTGCCTGACTGTTGGCCTGAATTAGTTGTATGCCGGGGGCTGTGCCCAAAGAACTTCTGCAATCAGGTGGGGAAACGTATGAATACCGTGAATGAAGGAAAAATGGAGTAAAGTCCATGACATTTAAATGTTTCATGCTACATATGATACAAAAATCTTTCCTTTATTATTTCATCTGTTAAATATTAACATGAATGTAAATATTCAGTAGATAAGTAAGTAATAAGCCCAAAGAACCTGGAATAATGCATATAATTCATACAAAAACGTACTACCATAAAATATCAGTGACTATTGCTGTTTCATTTTGTTTTTTTGTTTTTGTTTGTCTATTACTTTCATACAAAAATGATTTTCTCAGTAAATACTAATAACCGTCTTCCCTAAAACAGTAGCAGAAATGCCTTCAGGGCACATTACCACCTTCTCGCAAGGTTTAGAAATGCAATTAAAGTTATGAACAAAATTACTCAGCCAAAGTAGATTTGTTTTTGTCTCCTCCAGTTTAAGAACAACCCTCCGATGATAAGTTACTCATCCATTGTCACTGTGATTGCACATCCAGTTCCATGATAAAGAATAAGCTCATTTCAGTTTTGTCATGGACAATGTCACCTGATTTTATGCTGCTGAATCACAACAAAACAGCGATCAAAGTATCCACATAAATCATCACTGACAGGGCATTTAAAAAGAAATATACATTAAAATTTCAGATGCAAACTCATACCGTGCCTTGGCTGTACGCAGACGTAAGCTTGGCAACAGCACACCCACATCTGGCACCAGATCATCAGTTGCATCTCTGTTTTCTACTTCTATCAGTATATTGATTAATAGTGACATTTTATTTATTTATTTATTTATTTATGTATTTATTTCATAACTGTAATCGCTTTGTGTGCAACAATGTAAACAATAAGCAGCAGAATACAAAACCAGATGGACAGCAGTATGGTGCGTGCGTAACTTCCCTGGCAGTCAGTTTGGATCAGTTATACCTTTCAGCTACATGACTCACCAATTTGGACGAAGACACAGAATCAGGATATCATCGAACTCGGATGCGCCACTGGCACAGAGACAAATTTCCTGCTTCTTGGAAACACGCAAAACATTGGCCAGGAATAATCAGCGAGTATGCTCTGCCATTTCTTTCACAATTCACACTGAATGACCTGGAAACATGCTGGTGTTCTTCTCTCCGACGAATAACAATAATATCTACCTATAGTCCTGTTGAGAAGGAGCAGCTATTTCCATGTTTAGTGCTGCAGTTGTTTGTCTGTAACACTGGAAATGAACCGATAAGACAATAGAACTTTTTTGTCATTGAGAGCAAAATGCAACAATCCAACTCAGTCTCCCCGAGAAATGACTCTATAGTCATAAGATTCAGCAGTGATATTATGTCATTTTCAGCCCTGATGGCGGCGTATCAGTCGTTCAGTTCACCGCTGTGCTTCAGACTGAAATGTCCCATCAGCTGTTGGAGGGATTACTGTGAAATTTTGTGAAAATAAGGCTCCATCAAGAAAAGAGTGTCTTCTAGCAAAAATGTTGGACCAAGCTAAACTTTTGCTGCAGTGCGATGAGTACTGTGCTTTTTCTTTAAATTCTTTAGTTGCATTAATATATTACTTAAAACAAACATTGTCCACGCTTTTCATTGCCTTATAGGTCAAACAAGGCTAGTCAATAATAGGTCAATGACCCCCAACGACCACAGGTTATTTGGGAAAAATCTATGTATGTAATATGCGTATTCCCTGACTGGGTGGCAAGTAGATTCTGAAGATTGTGGTAGTCACTAGGTGAAACTAATCATAAAGAGGTTTAATATATTGCACCAAAAACCTCCTTGCGCTTGATTTGGACACTAGCAGGTTGTTGTGGTCACCCATTATTTGCATAGAAGATACCAATTTGTGCAATACACTCTTTGTCAGAATACACATTTTTAACTAGCAACCAGTGGTTCCCATTAACTGGTCTCTAGACCTGTATGACTAACAGGGGATTTATACTTCTGAGTTTAATCTATACGTAGGTATGTCACAACCTCAAACTCTACCCTAAACCCCTACCCTGATGTGCAGCTTCCAGGAGGTGATACTACACATCACATCAGCACTGCTCACCACTACTGCAATTTGCCTGTTCTGTGCTTTTAATACCTCCCATGCATTTCTGGTTACTTTTTTGTGCCAATTTTTAAATTTTTATCAGTAAGACAGCCTGAACATAAGGGAAAATAATAATAGCCTCAATAGAAGGACTCGCAGCTGTCAGCTAATACCTGTAAGGAGATTGCTGAAACAGAATGGATGCGAGGGAAAGTACAAAGAAGTGGAAAAACTGGGCAAACTTGTTTGCTTACAAAAAAAAAAAAGAAATCACCACAACAAAGAGTGGGAACTCTAAAAAAAAAGGTGCATCACTTTACTTGTGGCTATTGTGGCTGGCACCACATTAAAAACGTGGAGCAAAAAACATAAAACACCAAGCAAAAGCATGAGTGCTGGTAATGACATCAGCCACTTACAAAGCTTAGATCTTAGGCTCTACAAATATTTACTACAGAAGTCTAAATCAGCCACAAGGTTTACTAGTGACCTTAAACAACATGTGTCTCCCATTTACATGGGTGTTTTCCATCTGCTTACATTCTTTTCCACATACTTTATTTTACGATGGCATTGACTCCTTGTCTTGATCTCCCTCTGTATTTATCTTTCTTCAGTCATAACCAAATGGTTCTGTCTTGTTCTTAATCACAAACTTGGAGTTGTAATGAGCGCTTTTTTCCCTAATCAGCGCACAACTGATTGCCACCCCTCTTACAGCAGCTGAAATGCCCTCCATATGAAACAAAACTCTTTCATATGGAGGGCACTGTACTGTAATGGCTTTTCGAAACAACAATGTTAAAACAATCTGTTGTTGTTTGTCGTTTCGTTCCAGTGAGCCGTGACTCATGCTGGCAGCTGCCCTTTAAGAAAAGGACTGGCGCAGGTGTATATGTATATGTGCGTGTGGGCCGTGTTCGGTGAGCACAATGATACAGTTCATGTGTGTAAATGTAGTCAAGAAATGGGGAGAAAAAGTTGAATTGAAGATGAACATTGTGTTTTCACGTTTTCTGTTTTATGTCTTTATTTATGCAGGGAATGTGAAGAAGAATTGCCTAAAAACGCTCCAGGGCATTAAATAGTGCCACTCTCCAAGCAGCGTGTTGTACAAAATGAATACAGCAGTGTAATATGTGCAGTCATATGCATCTATCAAAAACGTTAGAAATGGCAAATAGCTTAGCATTTTACGTGAAAACGGTGCATCCCATAGACTATTGCAAGGTGTAATGAATTCATCCGTCATAAGACACAACGACAACAACACGCACAAAAGCAAAAATGTCGGCACATCAAAACTTTCGGTTAAAACACTAGCAGGTGAAGTGACTTGCCCTTTAACCTGGTGTGAAGAGGACTTTTCTGGTTACTGTGAAGAAGGGACCAAAATAATGAATTTACTGAATCGATGAAGTCCTTGATAGTTTAAAGTAAATTTGCCAGAGAATGCTTGGATGAGCATGATGTCATAAAGTTTCATTTGGAGTGAAAAGCTGTTCAAAGTAGTCACCCTATGTTTTGGAGTCCTGCTGGCACAGGTTCACTCATGCTGTGTGGTTTCTGTCATCTCCTGAAGCTTTTGTGGTTTAATTGCCATTCTGTCATAGTTAATGACGATTTCCTCATTCGCTGGCCTGGTTCGTTGCGAGTCTGATTGCTTCTTCCTTAGCAATTCAGAGATGTCTTTGGTTAGACAAATTACAGTTTTCTTGAGGTAAATTCTTGCTTAAATTGTTTTGGTGCTCTTTTGTGCTCTTGATTTCATGACATTTTGTCCTGGTTTAACTTACTATTGCAATGAGTTTGTTTCAAAATACTTTGGAAACATGCAGCTCTTCTGACATTTGTGTTTCCTATAACAATATTCACAATGCTTCTATTGTTCTAAAAAAATCAGACATATTTTAGATTTCAGATTTCATACAATGAGAGGACACTCAGGCCATAAATGTATGCTTTACAGAACTGAAGGCTGGTTTTGACCTGCTGGACCTTACTATGATTCTGGCAGTTTCAGAAATCATCTTGGTTTATAAAGAACAGGAAGTCCACTTCTCATCTAATGAGCATTTCCATATAAAATACCTTATGTTGTTTCATCATGTCTCTTATAGTCTCTGCTGAGACGATATAATTACCGCTGCAGAAGATGTTTGCCTGCTGTTGCAGTTTCACGGGGTGCATTTTCAACACCAAAGTGGTCCCCCGGGGTCTTGTCAGTTCATGTGATTGTCATTTGCTTATGGTGATCCTGACACAACAGAGGGAGCAGGCTGAGGGGAGATGGATGCATCATTTATTAGAAGCTGCAAAAATGCATAACTTTTGGCTACTTTCTCCATAGCAAGTTGTGATTTTCAAAAGTCCAGAAATGAAAATGTTCAGGTGTTAAAACTATAAAGAGCAAGTCTGGAGCTCAAGCTGATTTAGCTGCCAATATTGTCTGCTGCTATTAGCTGTGTTTTCCTGAATTAAATGTGAAGCAACTGTGGCATTATTGACTGAGAAGTCCCATTTCAACACTCAGCAGTGGAAGAATTGTGTTATCACCATGACTGCAAGCTACATAAACTTTCACTCTTGAGTAATAATGCTTTAGATTAATCAGGCAAATCGTGTTGTTGTGTGTGTTTCATCAACACACAGCAAGCCAATACTTGGTCCTTTCCAGGAATGAACTGCCACATTTTGGAAACAGTTTTTTCTTCTTTTCACATCGTGAATGAGGAATTGAATTGGGCTTTAGTGGAGTTCTCAACAATGTACCATAAAATTGAGGCTGTGGGCTCCAGAGCATTCTAGCTTCTTCATTCCAGCAGCAATTGGTCACAAGTGATGAAAATCAGAGCTAAAATGTTCCTAAAACAGACAATCAGTCTACAAAAAAACCTGAAAATATACAAATATGTGAAACTAAAATGTTTAACTGTCCTTGCTCTGTGGAAACATAAATTATGTAAAAGATTATCTATTATGAATGAATGTTTTAAATACATCCTTATGATACTTCATTTTAAATGTTATAAATCTTATAATAACTTTTTTTTTAAAATCTGAAATCATCTCTAGCCATAACTGGATTATCAACAGGCCTAACAAACACAGGCCTAGGAGCCCAAAGAGTCAGAAGTTTGGGGGGAAATCTGCAAAACCATCGACTTTCATACCAATTTATCCTCTTCATTCTTGGGGCTTTTAATTTAGCTAGCTGATATTCAGGCCAAGACTTCCTGTTACACATTGCTCTGACGCAGGAAGTATGGCAGGCATTTCAACTGCCTGTGGCCCATGTTTTTTGGCACCTCATCCTCCCATGCCACTAGATGTGAAATTAAAACCAAACAAGTTCCTCTGAACACACAGAAAATCAAGCCAAAAAGAAAAACCACTGGTATTAAACGTCATATTTTTAAAGACGACTAGCATTTTACTGTAATGTTGTTTGGACCTGCTGGGTCAGTAACCAGAAAGCCTGTCAAAAGGCAATATTAATAGTTATTATACCCTTCCATTATATGAACCATCAATACTATGGATGTTTTTCTACAACTTGCTGCTATGATTAACTCACTATATTAGGACTCCTGGGCTTGTTTCACTTCCAACCGCAATCAGTGTCTTTTCTCTTTGTTAATGGTCACATGATCCTGAATCGTATTTTTAGCAGCAGAAACATTTACTGCTTTGCTGACATGCTGAATCTGGATTATGTGATAAATTTCTCATGCCTGCTTTAAAAATGGAAAAACACCATTGTCAAGCATTTCATTTTAGTCAGTCAATGAACAATTTATTGCAAAAGGAAGAATTAACGCAGAGCTATTTTAGTCATCTCTCTTCATTAAAAAGAAAGTCCACTACAATTCAGTATTGAAACATGCTATTCCCTTGACTTTCAGAGTGACCTAACTTCATAATGATCCAGTTCTTATGAGTGAGTTTGGATTACTCTTCTGTCTTACAGCTCAAGCAGCAGAGCCACGAATCTCATGAGGACTGTTAAGCTGCTGCATTGGTAGTGATTGTCAGTTAATGACTGTATCCTGAGAGGCTGATATGAAGCCTAGTGGTCAGAAACATTTTGTCATTTTCATACAACTAAAATATTTTAAAAAAAAACCTATAATTTCCATGCATTGTATTGCTGCATCTAAAAGCATGCAAAGATTTAAAGATTAATTAGTATGCACACTTATTATAAGACTTATTTACCAGCAGAGCAAATGCATTAGACTTTTCAGCAATATTACAAGCTTAAATATCAGTGCTGAGGTCTCCAGCAGTGTGCCATCAAGTCTTTTGGAGCAAACTGACAATAAACCTGCACTGATCATTTATCCAGCCAGACAGACACAGGGGCTTTCTCAGCAGAGGTTAAAATTTTGCTTCATTAGTCATTCTTTTTTCATTAATTCACATTCAAATTGCATCTCCTGTTGAGAAAAACATCCAATTGTTCAACATCAACAAAATGCACCAATTTCTTTTTTTTTCTTTTTGTATGACATAGTCGATTTAACACGAACATGTTTTAAAAGAAAAGCAACCAAAAATACTGCCTTGGTTTTCAACTAAGCTGCTGCATTTTGTATGGATTTTACTCAAACAACAGTGTCCAACAATACTGGTGGTGTTAGTATCTGAATATATTTTACTGCCTGATTCGTAAGCTCTGAGTTGCTGATGTGCTGTAATGGATGAAAATTGATGCTTCATCCGGGATGCCTCCAGAAGAAAGACTAGCATGCTAGAATTGTATTGAGTCTTCTACCATGGTTCCCTCAGGTAAGGTCAGGAAGGGGTCGCCATCGATCATGTTTGCAGACTACATCTTTAGCGAAAGTAGAGAACATGTGGAAGATAGTCTGGAGTGGCGGGTGTGTGCACTGGAAACAATAGGAAGCAACACAGAATACACCGATCAGGTATAACATTTTGACCGACAAAAAGGAGTAAATAACATGGATTATCTTTTCATCATGGCACCTGTTAGAGGACAGTATAGAAAATTTTGCCCTCAAATGTTATGTGCTAGAAGCGAAAAATGGGACTGCATAGCCTCAGACCAGTCAGGGTGCCCACGCTGACCTCTGTCCAGTGCCAAAAGCACCAACAATTGATGCATCTGAACTTGACCAAGAAGCCATGGAAGAAAGTGGCCTGTCTGATGAGTCATATTTTCTTTTAGTCACATGGATAGCAAGGTACGTGTGTGTCACTTACCTTAGGGACACCTCGCATAAGAATCAAAATGTCAAGATGGAGATGGCAAACAACTTGAGGTTTTATAATGACTAATAACTAATAAGCTGACTAATTAACAGGTGATGCAATGGTGATTAGGTTTGTCATTTAGAATCTCTTGATTTGAAATAAACACCATGAGACTTTGGACACCCATGTTGCACACAGGAAAAAATTGCCTTCTATTGTATGATTAAAGTTGTGAAAGAGTGCAACTCTGGCCACTGTAATTTATGGCATTGCCAGCCCTCCATTATTATCTCCAACCAGAAAGTGACGGTGGCAAATAGTTGGTTTTCATATTTCATCTGGCAAAAGAGCAACAGCCTGTATTGATGCTAAAGGGGCAAAACAGTGCTGAGAAAATGAACTGTGGGTAATAACACAAAAGGTTCATTTATTTATTTATTTTTAGGTATTTTCTGATTAATAATAAGTCTAAAAAATACACTTAAAAGAGATTGTGGTGCATTCTTTTTATTGCAGCTTGCTGTGGAAACTTTCCAGTCAGCAATGGAACGAGGTTGATCGACTGACAAACTCATTTTGCCATCTCTAGAGCTTTGACAATTGGGTGGGAAAATATTTTCATCCAGCAGCAACAGTGTTTTCTTCAACTTATACAGGCTGTGTTTAATATTCAAAGATATGGCTGAGCACCTCATCCGAAAAAATATAAACTGATTATGAATATAATGCAGATATTCTGATGCAACACATGTAATGGCCACAGTATCACGGCAGGCCACTGATATGAATAATTAATCAGATCCCTCTCTTAAAAAGCAGTACATAAACTAAAACTCAAGAAAAGGCGGTGAGAGCAGAGCTCTACACCGACTGCACAGACCAGCCAAATAAAAGAACAGGAAATTGTATCAGAGAGAGTTTGTTGTTCATCATGCTTTCAGTCCAACTGAGAACATTTTCTGCAAGAGATAGGATACCTTCATCCAACCAAGGTTATTTATGAGATGGAAATCTACTTTGAAGGAAGTCCTGGCCAAACTGCAGCACAATTACATTATATAAAGCTAAGGAATCAGCACAATCATAAAGAATAATCACAACAAAAGCAACAAAATAACAAAAAACTATATATTAAGTCTCCATTTACAAATTGCTAAGACAGACAGACAGATAGACATGTATGTATATATGTGTGTGTACACACACGTAAATGTGTGCCGGGTTTCGGCAAATGGCAGTATTTAAGTAATTTCCCCTACGGATCAATAAAGTATTCTGATTCTGATTCTGATAAATATGGAGAGAGAGAGAGAGAGAGAGCTTGGATCCTATAAATGAATCACAATTGATAACACAAAAGGTTCTTGCATGTTTTGCTGCTGTGCGTCTGAGAGCCTCTGTTTATTTGGGAGGCAAAAGGATGGCAAAAAAGAGACAAGGACAAAGTGACCTGTGTAGTTATTATGTTGATGAGAGATCATATAATTTTGGCTGCTTTGACAATGGTGATTTTTCACTATTAGGTTCCATTAGTTTTAGTTTAAGACTTTATCAAGGAAATTACCCAGCATAATTTTCCATCACAGCACATGAGATATTGTAGTTTGGCAGTTACACAGCCTCCCCAACAAGAGTTGTTACAGATTTATACAGTGGAAGAGCAAAAAAAAGGTCACATTAAGGGTGAAACACCTTTTATATTTCTGAGATAGAGGCTTGAGGTCAAATTTAACAATAAGCTTGGTAATAAATATGACAAAAAGACACCTATATTCATTTAAGAAGAAAACTCACATTTGTTTCGAATAGAAATATTTCTTTCAACATACAGGAACGGCTACTTAATGCTATTTTCCCAAATCTATAGCACTATTGTGAGGAAACAGAGCAGAGAGGACTAAAAAGCAGGATGCAGGCAACAGACTGAAAAAGTAAGATGAAATTATTTTATTCAGACTAAGAAGGTTGACAAACAAGTCCAAAAAATAGGTATCACCAAAAAAAAAGGAAAAAACTGGAGGAATCATAGAAAGCAGAAAATTGAGGAGCTCAACAGAAACGTTGACAATGCACAACACGAAGACTTCTACTACTTATACACAAAGGGCTGCTTAAACAACAGGAGACATGTGGGGAATGACAACAGCTGAACACAATTAACACAGGTGAGAACAATCAGGGAGTCAGGGGAGAAAGAGACAGGAAGCAAAGCCAACAGAGGGCATGAAAGAAAACTAACCTTCAAAGTAAAATAGGAAGCATCCCAAAAGACACATTTTAGATAATAAGACAAAAGTGAGAACAGATGAAGGGAACGCTGGAGGAACAGATGGGGAAAAGTAACAAAGTCATGAAAAAAGTACAGAACGCAAAACCAAAGCTCATCACTGGAATAACCATAAGCTAAAAAGCCTTATAAACTAAAAAGCCGATTTGCCAGAAGAGAAGGCAACGGAATGTTTTGTGGGGTTTTTGTTCATGAAGACATCGGTGAAGAGTCCCAGATATTTAAACCTTAGTGGGGTTTTCCCCACACAGGATCTGTGAAGGTGAAATGTCTTCACATGTGTGACTGGGTGAATAAAACAAGCAGAAAGTCATTTGATTGCTCATGTTATCCTAAGTGATTAAGATGCAGACATAACTCAATATGTCTCTTAATGTTAACATGATTAACATGATTACCTTTTAAGAGTCATAAATATGTAGTTATAATAACTCTATTGTGGTGATGGAGGGCAGGCGATGTATCTTCCCTTGTTTTCTCCAGAGTTCAGAATTATACCTTACAAACCTCCAGTTCAGACAAATTAACATCATCTATCTTGTGCTGTACTAGTTCTTGGCAAACAACAGAAATATAAATAAAAAAAACAAGCACAAAATTTGATTGAGTCACCCAATCAAATTTTGTTTTGAAAACGGGAAATAGGAGTTTATTGAAATATGTGCAAACGTGAATGGAAATAAAGTAATATAAGTCAAGAATGCAGTATGTACAATTCTGATGAGCTTTGAAGATCCTAAGAAAGACTGGAGATCCACTGCTCAAGACCATTAAGAAAAAAAAGGAACACCTGGCTCCTTGGAAGCAAAATATAAAGACATTAGGAGTGATCTGAGACTTTCACACACTAAATATCTTTAAAACGATGAAGTTCGTAATGATAACATCTGATACATATTGCTTTAACTGTGTAGGAAGATTGAATAAATGACTCAGACTCCAGGTGTGCAATAAAGTATAACACAGGCAATGATGCATAAGGTTGTGCCCCAGAAATCCATACTGCATAATGACACTGAATCCCTACCACAGAAATAACAAAATAAAGAATATTCAAAAGAGACATCATGCCTACTAAATACAGTAGATTTGAGTGCAGTCGATACAGAATATTCTCCCACACAAAGAGAATGGAAGAGCTCCAACTGAAGAAGACATAAAACACTGTGGGTGGTGGTGAAACACCTCAAAAAGAAGTCGTGCAAAAACAAAAACAAAAAAGTAACTGAAGTTTTGTAGACAGTATTTTGATGTTTAATTCGCAGTTGCTTTGCAAAGTTGGCGTTTGAGTCACATTCAACATAGTTTGACAGTAAAAATGCTGAGGAGCACTGATATTTTGTTAAAGTGTGCAAAATCAGCCTCTACAATAACAGTGTCTACACTGTGAGGGAGCATAAAGTACAGAGAATAGAATTAGTATGAACTTGAAACTAAGCATCAGTCTTCTTAAACTCATGTGCACAGAAGCTTAAAAAAAAAAAAAAAAAGTCACTCAGCTGCCCTTTCCCCATACTCTTCTTTCCAGTTTAATCTTATTCCATTCCAACTCAACTCTGCAACCTAAGCCAAACCTAGTAAAACTACTATGATGCCCCCAGGAAAAGAGGCGCACAGCAACAAGCCCAAAACACCAGAGGGAGGTTTTTCTTTCTTTTTCCTGAACTCTTGCTCTTTCTTTCCTCTTTCATTTCTCCCAACCAAAGGACATAGCAAGAGAGGTTCATTCATTTACCAGCGAGCTGAGGAAAATGGATGATAGAGCAATTCTGAAACAAAATCAGAACAATAAAATGGGAAACAAAAGGATTGCTCATCCCGCAGGGGTAGGCGAGTCTTGTCACAATTGGAGAAGTTTTCGAAACGTCTCCTGCTGAGCCTCTCCTGCACCTGAAAAGAAATGAAAAGAGGAGGACGGCAGCAAAAGATTATTTTCATGAAATAAAGCCCATACAGCAAAAGATGAAGCCACCATATGGCGAAGCAGTGGGGATAGGTTGTAACTGTGCTGAAGGACGGGGACAGATATGGAGAGTTAATGGGACTCAGCTGCTGCTCGTTGCCTCATCAGGCCACCCCTCACCTCTCTCCGCCTCCTGACCAACAACCTGACGCGACCTTGGTTGCCACATGCATCCATCTTTTAGGGAACTTATTTCTTTGGTAGTTTTCATACCGATTGAATCAATGTAGTATTCTTGAATATTCGTTTTTTTCAAACATGTCAAATAGAGAAATAAGCTAACGTGAGACATCTTTCCCTTGTTGTTTCTCAAAGAACTCACATGGAGATGAGGGTTTCATTAGCAGCCTCCTATACAGTTCACTTCAAAGCCTTTGTTGCAAGTTCCTGTGGCATTAAGGCAAAACAAGAAACATCCCACAACATCCACTGTAAACACACAAAATTCCCTCTTAAATCCCAGCTGATTATTTTCTCTGGAGACAAACACTGGATTAAAATCTGTGGGATACTGCAGAAAAACATATGCACCAAATAATTAAAAAGAAAAGAAAAGTGAGTAAAACATAAATAATAGCCTGGATTTTAGCTTCTGTATCCGTGTATCAGTGATGCAATGTTTATTCTCATAGCTTATTGTATCTCAACACTGATACTGATGCACTGTCGTGAAATTGGATAGTGCTTCAAGTTAACACAAGATCATTGCAAATTATATGAATATTTAAATTCACAGCTTGAATCAACCAAATGCAGTATCTATAACAACTATAATTCAGGCTTCTTGCATAACAATGAGGACATGTTTTTCCTC
Source organism: Pundamilia nyererei (assembly GCF_000239375.1). Classification (NCBI taxonomy): domain Eukaryota; kingdom Metazoa; phylum Chordata; class Actinopteri; order Cichliformes; family Cichlidae; genus Pundamilia; species Pundamilia nyererei. The sequence continues at coordinate 1,272,689 of NW_005187419.1, forward strand.
TACATTCATCAACCTCCTGCTGCTCTCCTCTCTGAGAGAATGTTAGATGCCTTGCCAAAAGTGTTATCTTCCTCTCCTGCTGATAGAATGACAACTCCCCCAATAGGTGAAGTTTTGCACCTTCCAGAAATGAGACAAGTCGACCATAACAACCAGTAGAGCACTGCTGGAGCCGGCAGACACCTCATCGGACCTGTTTTTCATTCTGCATGAGAAAAACAAAACCCAACACAGCGCCTCTGGTTGTACAACCAGCTCTCAGTACAGCGCTGACATGAACCCAAGGGGCGCTCACTGTACAACCACGTGAAGTCCTGCCTTCAGCATCTCTAGAAAAATTAATGAGCATGCCCACTCCAGAAGATCCCCTTGCTTCATCTCTCACTTACTAAGTAATCCAGTGGGCTTATAGTCATTACCTGAGTTGCTAAATGGATGAACTTTACTTCAAAGGCTCAGATTTGATAAACATTCTTCATTTATATAACTACCGCTAAGCAGACTTACATAAGCTTTAACACAATGGGAATCTTGCCCGATCTACTGAAACATTTTTCAGCATTAAATGAAACAATATTCACCAGCTGCGAGAAAATGTGTATCTGCAAGCAACAAAGCGTGGTGTAATAAATCTGTTCAAAGCAGCTCCTCTTATATTTCATAAGCTGGAATTAAAATAAATTAAGTGCCTCTGTCTGGTCACAGTTACATGAAGTAAGATGTCATACAATTTGCCATTGCACCATCTGTCTTTAACCCAGTCTTCAATCCCAGTTGTATTTTCTCATTTGTCTGCTCACCAGCAAGCAGACTGGCTACAAGATCCCCAGAAGATAGATCCGCACCTGTCCCATGGTAAGTTAATTAAATGGAAAAGAAAACAACATTTAAACTTGGATTTCATAATTCTGTTGTTTATGGAGAGTTGCTACTTACAATCTTGATTCCAAAAAGCTGTTATGCTGCCTGAGACATAGATTAAATGTGTTAATAATATGTTAAAATATGTTAATAAAATACGAATAAGTTAACTAGCAACACAAGGGTGGAAAAGTAAGTGGCACTAAAAAGAAACAGCTCGAAGAACATTTTGCAACTAATTAGGTTAACTGGCAATTGGTTGGTAACATGACTGGGTATAAAAATAGCATCATAGAGAGGCAGAGGTTCACCGATCAGCAAAAAAAAAAAAACTGCGTCTATAGCTTGGAAAACAATTTCAGAACACAAAACAAGACTTTGAATATCTCATCATATATAGTAAACAATATCATAAAAAGATTCTGAGAATCCGGAGAAATCTCTGAGTGCAATGGACAAGGCCAAAAATAAATATTAGATGCCTTCAGGTGGGACTGCATTAAAAACAGGCATGGGCTGAGCAACATTTTAGGGAGAAAATATAAGTGCCACATTCTTCTGACAAAAGAGAAGAGGGACCATCTAGACTGTTATCGGTGCTGCATCTCTGTTGGTATAGGGGTGCATTAGTGCTTATTGGCAACCCCCGCATCTTGAAAGGCACTATCAGTATGTACTGGTCTTAGGGTAACGGATGCTTTCATCCAGATGAGATTTTTTCATCAAAGGCCTTGGGTATTTCACCAAGACAATGCTAAAATGCATACTGCATATATTACAACAGTGTAGCTTCATAGTAGAAGAGTCCAGGTTCTAAACTGGCCTGCGTGTAGGCTGGAAGCATTTGATACAGCATGAAATGAAAAATACAACAAAGAAGATCTAGGACTCTTTAGCTGCTAGACTCCTATATGAGATGAGAATGAGACAACGTTCTCCTCCCAAAAGCCCAGAAACAGATCTTTTCGGTTCTCGGGCATTTGTGGAGTGTTGTTAAAAGAAAAGAGGATGGTACTCTGTGGTAAAGATGGCACTGACCCAACTTTTTAAAGACATGTTCTTGCCATCAAATTCAAAATTAACTTATTGTTCTTTAAATGGTTCATTTTTTCAGTGTAAGCATTTGAATTTCATATGTTCAATGCTCAGTGCTCTATGTTCAATCAGATTTTATTTACATTTTCACAGCAGCTTTTCTTTCTTTTGTTGCATATTCTAAAACAATGTTGATGCAGCATAAGGATTCTGCAGCAAAAATTATTTGTTTCTAAAATATCAAATTGGGGAATATGGAAAATTATGACATAAAAACAACATGTTAGTTAAAATAAAGTATATTTGTGTAGCCTGTGGTCCAATAATCATCGGTCCAACAACACTCAGAGTAGTAGACTGAGGATTTTATGACTATGTCCCCACATCAGATCTGGCCACATATATTTCCTGTGACATTTCTTCCAATTGAAAAAAAAACAAAAACTAAAGTTGATATTTCTGTATAAATAATTACCCAAAACTACCTGAGTTTAACACATCCAATGAAATTAAAATAAAAGAACTCAACTGAACCAAAGAAAATATTGCACTTAGCCATATATTTGTTTAAGACATTAACTGTTTTTACAGAGGGGAGAAGGAAAAAAAATATGTGGTTCCTGAGGATATGCAGTAAAACTGCAAGAGAAATAAGAATCCGGTGGTCTCAGTCAGTAGAATAACAATCAGTCATGAGTGTGTGCACTGGTTTTATTCAAAGAACCAGGATCTATGAAAGTCTTATCCTCACAATACATATTTGAAGTGAATTATTATCATAAACAAAATAAGATTTATGAGTTCTTCAGGGGAAACAAAACACAATGTGCTGATCATGACTCAAATTCACAGTCAGACACACTGTGTGCAAATGATTGAGATTCAAAAACAGTATCAACCTCTACAGAACCAACAAAGATTGCTCCAAGAGCAAGACGTGTGATAGCCCTGAAAGTCAAAAAGGTAATTTCTAATAAATCCTATCTAACACTGGCCACTGTCCATGCTCACAAGTCCACCATCAGGAGAACACTGAACAACAATGGTGTCCTTGGCATGGCTGCAAGGAGAAATCGAGCACTCCTCAAAAAGAACACTGCTGCCTATCTACAGTTTGCTAATCACGAGGACAAGCCAGAAGGCTGCTGAAACAATGTTCGTGGGTGGATGAAGCCGAAATTAAAGTTTTATTTTTAAAATGAAAAGCACTGTGTTTGGATAAAGGAAAACACTGCATACCAGTGGTATTACTGTGTCGCAGCAATGAAACACGGTGGTGTGAGTATCATGGTTTCAGTGGTATTTTTGCATCTTATAAGAGAAATAAGCTTAATTTTAATTGAAAATGGATTATGCAGCATGACAAAAAGCACACATTGTACCAAATACTTGCCAAAGAAGAATGAAGTCGTTTTGGATTTTTCTCCAACATTGGTCTGGAAATCCACCAACATTCCCAATATCATAATAAATTTACTCCTGAAAAAATCATATTCGCTTGACTACATTTCAAGGATCCGGGCAGAATGCTGATTAAAACTGATTTAAGACTAGGATCATTCAGGAAAAGACATTTGTTCAATATTAAATAAATCACAATTACTATTTAAAAGAGCAATGATTGATATTGTTTTTCAGTTAAATTAATATTAACACTGCCAAGAGATGTGAGATATTTCTTGGGTTTGAGTATACCAGAGATGTTCTACAGTGGGATTTGGAGATCAGGGAAGAAAGAGAGGATTTACAGTCTAATGCAACATTCTGAGTCATATTTCAACTGTGTGACCTTTAGTCAACAGATATTCCAGCGATGTACCTGATCGAACTAGTCTGGTCTTTGATGTTTGTTATTTTGACTTTTCATGCCAGAGTTAAAAGTCCTATTTTTTTTTAAAATAATTTAATATGTGTTAAATATATATTGTATATGTTATTTTTAGAACCATTATTAACCTCCTAATTTAGCAAAACTGAAAGGTTTTAAATGATACAAAGCGATTAGGCACGGAGGAGGGCTTCACAAAGAAAAACCGAAGGAAATGAAATCACATGTACTCTTTAGCTGATTCATGGGGAACTTGGTGTTAAGATCTAACCATTTCAAATGCTTGAAGTGTTTGCAAAGACTGATAAGTGGTGTTCAGTCTTCAAAAGATAGCTGACGGTAATAATGAAGCATTATTATTCCAGAGCTCCAGTGGGTTTAAATCTAAACGTCAAAGGGCGTATTTTTTTAAGAGCAGCCATTTTTTAACATAATGTTTCATCAGCTCAGACCTCTTAGAGTAAATGTTGCAGTTATCAGTTTACAGAGTGCTGCCTATAAAAAGCAGTAAGTGCAACAGTAGTGCAGACATTATGTTACTGGGAGATGTGGACATTATGTAATATTCAAAGCATAAACACAATTGGCATATTGTAGTAATAATGTTGATCAAGCACAGACAAACAACCAAGACAGAATAGTAGGTACGAAAAGGCACTTTGATAACTATTAGGGGGGGGGGGGGAATTAAACGCATAAAAGGTGCAAAGCATATAAAGAGCCAAATGAAGACATGAAAGCTGAAAGTGAGAATCCTAACAAGGAAGCTGACAACAGAACAGACACAGACTAATGAAGAAAAGGTAATCAGACACAACAAGGGTGGAAAAAAGTTAGGAAGTAAAAACAAAGAAGCCAAATGAGGGACTAATCTTCAAAGTAAAACAAGAAGTAAACTGAAAGGGAGACCAAGGGTGCAGTCAGATGATTAAATTTGCAGAGGGACACTACTAACCGAGTGAAGTGACCTGGAAAAATCTCTCTGACAGCCATAATTGTTTGATTTAATAATAAAAATAATAAGGAAGGATCCCTCATTGGAACAGATTAAAGGTTAACTACAAACAATACAGTGCTGTGAAGAAATCTGCTTCTTATCAAGGAATGATCTTGCATTATAGAAGCTCTCTAAATCAATATTATGAGCTACATTAACTGATCAAAGTGGTTTTGCATTTTGCTATAGTTCAGTTGGCATTAGTCATGTCCATTCCTGTATTTTCCGTCTCTAGGATTATCATAAAGTGAACTTTGGGTCATCTTGGATAGGCGGTGAAGGGGAGCAGGGAATTTTATTTTGTGCACAGAAATCTTCAACAAAAAGGTGGAAAGGGGTTACCCTGGATCAGTCTCCAGCACAAAATACTTCATTTCAAAAATGAATATATTTCATTTTTTTAAGGCAATACTTTACTTTTTCTGCAATTTGCAATTTCATTTTTTGTAAGTTCATCTTCTGGACATTCTAGTTTCAAAAGGACAGACATTCATCATCACATTGTTAAGAAGTCTAGTGCAAGTGCAGTCAGATTGTCCACATACTTCACATTTCCTAAGCTCTTATAAATTCAGTTTCCCACCTTTTCATGACATTTTCCACTGAGGTCAAGGAAAAGGGATTAGGAGAAGGATTTAGGAGGTCAGTTTTCTGGACCATATGTCTGTACTCCATCATTAAATTCACCTACAAAACCAGCAAGACAAAGACAGTGGGAACATAAAAATGGCAAACACCCTCAAATACACAAGGAAAGAAGAAGAAAAAAGATAAGAATTGAAAACACAAACAACAGCTTATTAATAGGACCGTGACAACAATATTTGATCACCATCTTCTTCTTCTCTGCACTCTTTTATCACACATTAGTTTACTAACCCAGTGTGACAAATCACCAGAAAACATCCACACTTGCAAAAATCTTAACAAAAAGTTAGTTCAAAGTTTTTATCTCTCGGTTTCCCTTTTCCGCTCTGCCCCGTAAATGTCAGTAGATATGGGGTTACAAATGTACACCGTGCTTTGTTTATCCTCAGTGTCTTTAACCCTCGTACCACATCCAACCTTCACCCCGTTTGCAATAATGTTCCTGACATTTTTCTGCAGGTCTGCTGCAGCCCCCGATGAGCAAAGATCAAGATTGTTCACTGATATGTGTCCTTTTGTATAACAATGCCAGGGAAAAAGACACAAAATACCTGTAAGTTTTTGTGTTTTGTTTTGTTTTTTTACAGTTGTCTGAGAGGCAATGAGGCACTATAAAAATGATGTCTGAAGAGAATATTTTCCCTCCCACGTATTCTTAGAAACACGCTTGTTTACCAGAAAATTTCCATTATATTAAATGGCTTGCCATCATGAACTAAAAGAGTTTCCAGTAAAAAAAAAAAGAGTTGCGGTCTTCATACAGCCCTAAGATTTCAGATTCTTTTTTTCCCCCTGTGAAGATGGTATGAAATTATCATCATAATAGTATTCATTACTTTACGTCAGTGAATGCCTGCTTGGCTCAGTCTGCTAACATTCAGGGACAGGCACTGGGAATGATGAATGTTGTCAGACGAGCAATTCATTTTGGCAACTCAGGTCAGCCAAGGGAATGAAAGGCACGATGGTTAGAAAAGATATTTCCATTTCTTTAATTTCCTGCCAATTTGAGAGTTCCACTGTGTTAATATTAGAGGCGATGTTTGTTTTTATTAGTGGGACAGAGCAAAATTCAAAAAGGAGGTCTTTTTTCCAGAAAGATTCAGAGTTTTTTATTTTTTTTAAACCGTTTTTCCAAAAAAATCAGTTTGGTAAGAGATCAATTCTCTTTTCAAATCATTTGAGGGCTTTTCTAATTGGCGGTCCTCTGCATTCTTTTGCCACCAGAGTAAATAACGTCAGATTACATAGGCTTAAATGTATTTATTATTCATGTGAACACATTTTTATTTATAATGTAAGAAAGATAAGAAATTTCAAATTAATTCCTGATTAGGATGACACTGAATAGCTGTTAATTATATTCTTCTGCCTTTTCAACAAAATCTCAGCAACTTGTCAGTAGTACTTTTACTTCTTGTCTTACAGTCAAGGTAAAAAGCATAAATTATAAGGTTTACATATCAAGACATAATAAAAGAAATATCTGGTCTTTAGTAGGTCTTAAATACAACCTGAGATTAAAAATAAAACGTGTATTATACAGATTCATTATTTAATAAAAACTAAACCAAAACACAGAAGAAGTATGTAAAAAAAAAACTTAGTAGACCCTTATTGCTTCCGTGGGAATTAACAGGGTTAGTAGCAGCCAGGTGGTAATTATAAAATGAAGTTGATTAATTGATCATGAGCAAGTGTCTGTAAATCAGACATTTTGCCAGTTTGCTGGTCTGGACTATTCAGGTGTGTATTATTACAATACCAAGGAGGAAATACATCAGCGCTGATCTGAAAGAAGCGCTTGTTGCATCCTGTCAATCTGGGAAGGGTTATAAGGCCATTTCCAAACAATTTGAAGCCTATTGCTTCTACAGTGAGAAAGATTATTCACAGGTGCAAAACATTCCAGACAGATGCTAATCTTTCCAGGAGTGGACACCCAAGCAAATTCACCCCAAGGTCAGAACGTGCAATTCTTAAAGAAATTGCAAAAAAACCTTGAGCTACATCTAAGACTCTACAAGCCTCAGATAGCATGTTAAATGTTAGAGTCCATGACAGTACAATTAGAAAGACTTGGCAAGTGTTTCTTGTTTGCCAGGAGAAACCCACTTCTATCTAAAAAGAACATGGCAACATGACAAAGGTTTGCAAAGTTGCATCTAAACAAACCACAAGACTACTTGAACAATGTCCTTTGGACAGATGAGACCAACATGAAGATATATGGACCTAATGCACAGCATCACATTTAGATAAAAACCAAACACAAAGCATAGGCAAAAAAAATAAAAAAAAATACTTTGTGCCACCTGTCAAGCACAGTGGTCGAGGGATGATGATTTAGGCTTGTTTTGCAGCCATATGAACTAGGCACATTGTACTCACTGAGCTGACCATGAACTCCTCTGTATACTAAAGTAAACAGGATAATAATCCCAAACACACCAGAAATCTACAATAGATGCTGCTAAAGGACGTTGGAATGTACTTAGAGTTGTAGTTTTTCACACATTCTGCATATTGGCTTTGTTTTTGTTAAATAATATGTCATGTTTTGGAGTTCATCTGAGATTAAATGCTCCAGATTTTGAGACCTGCTAAGGATAGAATACTTTTTATGAAAAGTAAAGTTCATATAATCCTTTGCAGCAATAACAAACCAAAGCAGTTAAAACTGGTGTTACGTGGCAGATTGTAAAGGTAATTACCACATCTCAGCAGACAGATCTGAATATCAAAATGTGTGGCTTTCTGTTTTCCTCTCTTCGTTTACTATTATTTACAACGATACCTGCAGCTGTCCAGGGAAGAATGAATTAGCCTGTGAATGAATCATCATTTATCCTGAGCCGAAACACTCGAGTCCAATGGAATTTACATAAATCCCACAGTAATTCTGAAATAATTTAAATCTAAATAGCAAAAGGGTTGAATAATCAACAAGTAATGAGAAGTAAAATTGGTCATCTGTTCACATCTTGCACGATCAGCTTCATCAACAGGCATGGCTGCTCCTGTTCATTCTAAGCAATCATCTTTAGGGGTCAGTCTCCCTTCTATGCAGTTAATTTTACCAAGAGGCATGAATGTTTCAGTTCACACTGTATTACTCATCACTCCTGAGACAGAGAGGCCAGATAGCAGCCATATTAATTTATTCATGTGAGCAATCTCTTTCTTTGCTGCATAAATGCAAATTTGAGCTCGATTAGGATTTTAATTTTCTTTTTATGGCAGGATCAGACTTTGAAAAAAAAAACAATTTAGGACTAAACTGATTTCAAAACAAGAACAGCTTGTGAGTCATTTATTATATTGTATTTTCATAAGGAATAAAATATTTTCAGTTACCGTTTGTGACATAGATATATTCAGATATACATTCAGCATTAAACACATTTGGGGGAAAAAGGCAAAAATGAAATTTAACAGAATATTCATATTCAGTAAAATTACATTCAGACTTGAGCCACGCCTCTTTCTTTTTTTTCCTCCAGGGAAGCTATTCTTTTTTTGTGTGTTTTCATTGAAGTAGTTTTGTTTCTGCATTAGTTCTTCTTTCTTTCTGAAGGTCTTTAAGGCCTTTTAGTTTTCTTTCTTTGGACATTGGCTGGTTTCTTCACTCATTCTCAGTCCCGTCTTTGCACCTCACCAGGTTTCTTTTGTCTTGTTTTGTTTGTTTGTTAAGCCAAAGCACTGACCTATAAATCATTTAAGCACCAAAGAAACCAAAATCAGTGGACGAACCAGTGTTGTGCATACACATAACAGTAAGCAAATAATCCATTTGAAAATGTATCTTTGGGTAATTTGTTACCAACAACCTGTCAACAAAACATAATTGGTTCCCATTTCTTGCCAAAGATAAAACAGTTTGAAAAAAAAATACTATTTTCTGACCATCAAGGCGATTCCCAAAAAACTATTAGCTAAAAATGTCACATCTTGGCAGGGTGTGTGTTATGTTCTTTTAAAAAAAAATTGGAAACTGGACAAGTAGAGGACAAAAGAAGTGTCAGGCCTAAAAAGCAAACTACAGCAGATTGCACATGGTCCTTCATTTAATCCATCTACTGTTCGCTGAATCTTCATCACAAATGGTCTTGGTGGAAGGGTGACTGATGTGAATTCCTTCTTAAGAAAGGAAAATAGGGAGAAAAGACTGAGGTATGCCAAAGTAGAAAAGAACTTGACCAGACACACCAGGAAAAAATAAATTAAAAAAAATAAATCAGGAAAAAAATAAATCATTGCCCCCATTTGAGATTTTTCTAGCAAAACATTAGGAAATATGAGGTGGCTCAACATTTTTGCACAAATTTAAAATCTAAAAAGCAACATGCACATCCTCTAAATGTTATGCATCTTTGACCTCATTACTCAACTGTTGTAAATTACTAACTTCCAAACATTTCTACCCAAAACCATAAGAGAGCCTCTTTAGGCTGTTTATCTCTCTAGAAACTGGATTCGCTTTGACTGCAGTACTAAGGATTACTATACCTTTAAAAGCAAATTTAAAGAACTTTATTTTTATGGTAGACTTGTTACAAAATCCACCCACAAATTAATCAGAATTCAAAAGAAAAATACTTATTTTACTTGAGATCAAGCTATCGTCTGGCTTGACCTAAGAACCAAATGTTTGCAAACACAGATGTTAATCTTTTATACTGATTTATTTAACCATGAAAGACATACGAGCTGTAGAAGTATTCAGCAAATTGCATCTCTGTTTATAAAATGAATGGAGATTTTTCCTTTTAGAACCAGGGGTGCCTGAAATAACTCCTTCTCCTTTGAACCTCTGCGCATGGTTGCATTTCATTGTTATTCACTCATTTGTACATGACAGAGCCCTTTTGGCCAAAGGGTAAAGCAACATCCCAAGTACGTGTCCAGCTGGAGACCTTTGTGGCAAGTCATTCCCAATCTATTTCTGTCACTGGACTAAAAGCATAAAATGCCCTCCAAAAATGATAGTTGCTTGTACATGAAAACGAATGCACTAAGACGGGAAGAGAAGATAAAGATATCGTATATGCATCTGGCTCTGGTGAATGGCGCTTCAAGTCAGGACAAGACTGTGACACTATACGACTACAAAATGTGCTTTTATTTCATGACCAGTTGTACTAAAAAATAAAAACAAATGAAAGTGTTCACCTCAGTGATTTAAAGGAGATCTGTGAAAATATGAAAGAAAAAAAAAAGAAAAACTGAAATGACTGTGCTTATCACATTTTCACAGGAAATGGACATGTTTTCACTGTCAGAACCCAATAACACTTGAGTAGCATCCCACTTCCAGTTAGTCATACTGTGTTTGACTCTTATGTATTAGTTTTCCCTCTCTGTGAGCTCTCAGTGAGAGAATTATTACATATTTCTACATGGCTGGCAGTGCAAATTATTAGCATAAGCACCACTGGTAGATGACTTTCTGTAACAAATACCAGTCTGAGTGTGTAGAACAAACACTTGGGGCAAACAATAACTTCAGAGAAGCACTGCATTGGGCTCTTGAGGAATATCAAACTGATTCTTGCATAGGTTTACATATTACTGATTCACTGCTGCTGTGTTAAGTTTGCAGGGCTTAAAAGCCAGCATCACAGTGTTTAATGTGTTTGCTTCTGTGCCTGGAGCAGTCAGCCTTACCGATGCCTCAACAGTGCCATCTTTTGATGACAGCCACTAAGAGAGCCCCTTCGTCATGCTCAGACTGAACGGAGCACACATAATTAAACATCATTTTATTGGCCTTCTGTACATTCTAGCAAGGAAATATCGTTCAGCTGAGTCTTTTCTGCTGGAATCTGGCTTTAAAGTCCGAACACTACTGAACACACTTGAGAGCGTTTCCTGCAGTTTATGAGCAAGGATCCCGTCCCAGTATTTACAAAGAAGAGAACCCTGGGGCTGTAAAATTTTCTCAGCCAAGTCTATCAAAGACAAACACATTGTGATGAGTTTCTCGTGGTCCATCTCTCTGAAACCGCTGGCATTGGGTGCCATGTCGCTCAGGATGACATGAGCCTTGCCGTGGGGAAGAAGCTCCAACAGCTTGGCATGTGTGGCAGGGTCTGTGACATCGCAACTGGACAGGAAGTGAGCACCATCCAGAGGCGGTATGTTCAGCAAATCAATGCCAACAACCATACCACGAGGCAACTCTGGATCTAAGGTAATAGGAAAGATAGTGACTTTAATTTACAAGCTTATTTTTTCTGTTATTTAAGGCTGAGCTACAAGAAAGACAAGTCTGGATATAAAAGCCAGGCTATTTCCTTGCACGATCAACTAGAGAAGCAAGACAACTCATTTGATAATTATAATAACACAGAAGTATATCAAATTATAATAGCACATGTTCTATATTATCATCAATACACGTTTCTTTTGTGAATTTTCTGCTTTTATTAATGCATCTGCCATAGGCTTCAATAACTTTCAGCTTGGTAATACATCACAGTCTATCACATCTGCTTCTGTTTTTTGCAGAGCACTGCTTTTTGTTTGTGTGGTAAATGTAGTGCAGACTCTTCCCATCAATCTGCATCACTAGGAATAAACGCCGACATGATGGATATTAAGACCAGCTTTGGTTTCTGAATGCTAATATTCAAACCACACTGCAGATATTTAAAAACAAAATCAATCAATATGACATTTTATGATGCCTATATAATCTTATTAGGAAGCCACAATACTTTACGCTTGGAAAACTACAGAAGCCCTACGCAATAGGGAAAAATCGGACAAAATATTGTAAGGTTGGGCTCAATGTCGTCCCTGACATACAGTCTTAGCAAAAGCACAAACTCTAGGTTAAACGTTGTAACAATCATATCATGGCGCCCCTCCCACAAACCTGTGTGATTAGACACCTGTCCTCTCACCTGTCACATCTGAATTGACCCTCTGGACTGCCACCTGGCTCCAGGCTCCAGGAGCAGCTCCGCAGTCCACCACAGTGTATCCAGGCTGTAAGAGCCTGAACTTGTCATCTATCTCCAGAAGTTTGAAGGCGCTCCTGCATCGAAAGTTTTGGACCTGGGAAGCTTTGACATACGGGTCTTTAAGCTGCCGTCGGAGCCAGCGCTGCTCCGCTGGCGTCTTACCCTTCAGTTTCTTCATCAAACACAACGAGGAGTGCAGATATCTCCTCTGCAAGGAAAACATCCACATTGTTATTACAGTGCGCAGTCACGTGTACCACATGCTGAACTGCGCTTGCGTCGAAATACACGAGCCCCCCCTCCTCATTGGTTAAGGGCAAAATCGTTAGGTGCGTGCCTATATACGTCCCCTTACTACAAAACATGTACACAACAAGTGTTCCTATCTGGGACAGATTGAAGCTAATGTGCCTAATTTATTTTTCCATTTGTTTTAAGTTTATACAATACTGAGAAATCCTAGGTCACATTTCTTTATTTATTTTTTTACTGTGTACAAAATCTTTTAATGTGTGAGAAGACAGGCAGGCTATATTAAGCCAGTTCAGCATCCAGACTCTTATTACAGTGCTGTAATATGTGCAGAAGGTGTGACACTGTCAAAGACAGACGAGGCCTCCCCTAATGGAATAGATTGCAGCATATGTAAAGCACAAATGCTTTCCAAAACGCTTTGGAGAGTTTGATTGGCGAATAACACATTGGCTCACCAAGGTCACCAATTCGATTCCACTCTCTTTGGGGGTTCTGTCAGGAAGAGCATCTGATGTAAAACTTTACCAAATCAAAACATATGGAGCTACCAGCTGAGGCAAGTACCATGACATCCAAGTACAGGAGACGAAGTGGCATTTCTTCATTTCCCCTGCAGTGATTTCACATTATGGAATGTTGTATGCTGTTAAATGTAGATTCATTTGAGGGCCGGGAGACTGTCAGTAATGATCTTTACATGCAGATAGTTCTCCAGATTCTCTATAGTCCAGCCATTCATCCATTTTCCTTTGTTTATTCAGTTGTTTATCCGGTTGGGTTTCTCTATAAACTTGTAATAATAATATGGGCCACAAAGATGATTTGTTGCAATTTTAGATTGGAAAATGTTCTTCAGTTTTTGAATGGTAAACTGAACCTTAAATTTTACAGATTTCGGATGGAATCTTTTTTTGTAAGGCATGACTAAAGTGCATTTAAGTATTATTGCTTTTCTTATTATTACTAATAGTCTATAGACTATTAGTAATAATAAGAAATGAAAGCAAGTAAATAAGCTTCTAAGGCCTGGATGACTGAGAACCATCAGAGACATAACAAAGCTTTTAGAAGCAGTTTTTGTTATATTAACAAAATAAAAATAATCAAGCAATAAATTACTGATAACCTCCATTTGTTGTTGGGTTATCGTGAGATAACACGTGCTGTAACTGCAGCATTAACCAGCTGCAGTTTCTAGTCGAACACATTTCATGGTAACCACGGTTAACCGATCTAGCAAGAAAGCGATGGACCCGGTGAGCTGAGTTTACGTCAATCGTACTCATCCACGCTCTTACGTATCAGCACATCACGTGACAACCGATCTGCAGCTGCACGCGGGAGTTGTTGAACTCAAAGTATACTGTTTTTATAAGCAGTTTTTCGTCTTTTTTCTTTCGGCCACCGCTGAGAAAAATTTCCTTTTTTTCAAAACGCTAGCACAGTTTTACTTAGCAGGTAACCATGTTAGCACACAGCGGAGTGTGCAGCTGATTACGCTTACTGTGCAGCACAGTGGAGATACATTGCGTTAGTTTAACATCAGATTTCTTTACCTCCACACTCAGGCGAGATGTTGAGCTCCAAGCTGCTGACCCTTGTGCTCGTTGTCCAGCCGGGCAGAGTGCTACTGGGTATGAAGAAGAGGGGCTTTGGTGCTGGAAAGTGGAACGGGTTTGGGGGCAAAGTTCAGCCTGGAGAAACCATTGAGGACGCTGCTAGGAGGCAAGTTTAGTTGCGTTCGACATTTTTTATATTAAAAAAATAATAATTATAATAAAAATAGACTCACGATTTAAATGATTTTGAAATGAAGTGGTCTTAAGTGTGACGAAACTAATTGGGAAGCTACGATTCTCATGGGGACCAAAATTGGACAATAGAAGACTGGAAAAATGTCAAATGGTCTGAGTCTCAATTTTGACTGTGACACTCAGATCATGGGGTCAGAATTTGTTGTAAACTACAGGAAAGCATGGATCAATTCTGCCTTGTATCAGGGCAGTATTGGTTTAATGTGTGGGGGATATTTTTTTGGCACACTTAGGGCACCTTAGTACCAGCTGAACATCATCTAAATGCTACCAGCCTACCTGAATATTGTTGATGACCATGTCCATCCATTTATGCACCACGGTGTGCTCATGTTCTAATGGCTCCTTCCATCAGGGTAATATGCTTCATCCCAAAGCTTAAATCATCTCAAACTATTTTCTTGAATCCCCACCACAGCATGTTTGGATGTGCAACTATGTTTTTTTGTTTGTTTGTTTTTCTAGTTGGGTTTTTTTTGGGGGGGGGCACAAATTTCTGCAAACACAAAGCATCTTTTAGGGTTTTACAGGTGTAATTTTTATAGCCCTTGTGGTTTTATCTAAAGTAGTTCTAAATCTAGTTTAATCAGTTTCACAGTCCATATTATCACATCAATATCCACTTTGATACCTGCCAGGGTATCAATACACTTACAGCTTTAACATGAACCATTAAAAACATATGACAAAACATAACACTGGGTTTGGGATTTTAAGACGAAACTCTGTCTGTGTTTGTATGCAACAGCAAAGTACCAATGTTGTGCAAGGATTAAGAAAACGACTGAAAAAGAGGGAGTTTGATATGTTTTGAGTACTCTAAGTGTGTGGGGGGAAACACATTAATGTGAAGTCTGGACAATCTGTGATCAATCATCTGCAGGAAATTTGCTTCAAAGCAAAGGAAGGAAACCCCCAAAAAGCTATCGGGCGAGTTCTCAAGCCGTTTTTCCTTAAACAAGTAGTGAGACCAGCTTTGTGTTTAGGATATTTGGATGCAATGGGTAACAAGACTGAGTTAGAAACACTTAGTTCTTCATGTAATGGTCAGGTAAGGGCAATACTGAAAATCATCTTAACCCACTTCTCAATCCTAGCTTCACTCCTTCCATTTAATAAGTCCTGGTCAGTGAATAGGCCAACACCAATCAAAACATTTCTTTTAGTGAAGGAAACTTAAGGTTGTGTTTGGCTTGAGTACTGGGGACTAAAAAGCTAAAATGAGGACCCTTAGATAACGTGCTGTGACTGAGAATATTGCTAGACAAAAGAGCTTCTTTTAAAAAGTGTGATTGATTAAAGAAAAAGAAAAAGAGGAAAACTGCAGTTTGTAATTAATAGTCCTAATCATATAAATTAGTGTCTGTAAATATGTTGAGTGTAATGTATAATATTCTGTGAAAGGAACGTTAAAATTCACTTGCTGCTGGCATCTACCAGCAGCTTTTAATGTGGAGTGTTTTCTTGGATGCTGCTAATGCATCATTTTTGCAGTTGTTGGTTTTTTTTATGATTGGGATGAATCCCCTGAAAATAAAACAAAAAGAGCTACTGCATCGTTCCAGAAAATCTGAATTTTTTTTCAGTCTTTTAAAAGTCGTCATCCCTGCCCCTAACAGTTCTTATCTCTGAAGCTCTTGTGATGAGTAAGATATGTATCAAGTGTACCTTTACCAAGATTTAACATTCTGTAAATGAATGATGACACACACGGCTGCAGCTTTCCAGCCACCAGCCAAGCACATCACCAAAACAGGAACTGACAGGACCCAGTACAGACTCTTTATGCCGGCGAGGCGTGATTGCGGATGCCGCTCAGGTGCGTCCGCCTCCTCTGCAGCGGCACCGCAGACCACGCCCTGCCACACCTTCATAGAAAGCGACAAAGCTCTTATATTAATTTCTTCTCTGACGACACATTTTTATTAGAAAGCACGTCACATATTAGTGTATTAATGGTAAGTTCATGGTTAGTTACTTTTTAAATAAAGATGGGAGAGAATAAAAGTACTACAAATTTGACATTCAGTCAACCTGAACATGCTATTTTGGCAGATTTTACTACCCTCTGCAGTTTGCAACAACACTTTGACCCCGATCTCAATGTTCAGCCCACAAGCTCCTATCCAGACCTTTCACTCTCATACTAATTTTTTTTAATAATCTTAAAATGTTTTGTGTAGAGGGTAAAGCAAATGCCACAAACAGATTGTGTCCTAGAACCACCGATATCATTACTTTGCCATTTTTAGTTGCTTTTAGTGCCCGTGTGACGTCTACGGTGAGCTTATTTTTAAGACCCACGTAATTAATCATTTATTTGATGTTTTTTCCTTTCAGAGAGCTGGAAGAAGAAAGTGGTCTCACGGTGGATGCACTCGACAAGATCGGAAATATCAAATTTGAATTTGTGGGAGAAACGCAGCTACTTGATGTCCATGTTTTCAGAGCCGACACATATAATGGAGAACCGACAGAATCCGATGGTATCACATCCGCTGCACCACACTGAAAAATGAAGAAATCCAGTGGTATCATAGTTTGAAAGTGGTTGAAATGAGAGGAAGCAGAGAGCTTGGGGTGGTGAATTTTAGTTCACTGTTGCCTATACGTTTCAGATAATGGTGTCCTATGAGAGGATATGCAAAGATTGTTTGTTGCACAGTGCCTAACAGTTTGGCACGAAAATATTTTATATTTCAATATATTTATAATAAATATAATTGAGTCCTAATAACGTGATATAAACCATTTTTTGTAACTTACTGTTAAAGTGATGTTTGACCCAAACTTATATCAACAGTTCGTTTTTCATATCTGTCACATTTCTTATTGAAAATAATATTTTAAAGGTTTTATAAAATCAAATTTGTTGAATATGCAAATCCATCCACTTTGGTGACCCCTTAATAATAAGTGAGCAGCCGAAAGAAGCTTTTTAAATGGAGTTGAGTAGAAATGTTAAGTAGCAAGGAAAACTATAATATAGCTAAGCCATAATATAGCCAGTGCAGTACTGGAGCAGATGTTCATAGTTAAGAGTTCTGTGAAGTCTGTGAAAAGCATTTGACCTCCTCCTGACATCTTCAGGGGGCTTTGTTTTGCAGGCTCTTCTAGTTTTATATTTTTCCAGCAAAATTTAAAGTGAAACAAGCAGTCTGAGCAAAGCAATTGAAGCCAAATTCTTCTAATAACTAGAGTCAGGCTCTGACATTAGGTTTTTTTGAAATGTTGGCCCACTCTTCTATGCCAATCTGTTATAGTGCAGCTACACTGGGGGGGTTTCATGGCTTTTGAGTTCCATGCAAGGTTTATGATAGCAAGAATAGGAATAGGCGTGATGTGCAAGCACTTTGTGGTTTTTGATTTGCACTACTCTAGGGAGGACCGAGTAGTGCAAATCAAAGGTAAGGTACAATAACTTACAGCAGACAGAAGATTGGAGTGTGTGTTCAAAGCAGAAGATTACAATAAAGGTTTGATTTTAGTGATGTTTCTTATTTGAAAGAAATGAGTACATGAGGCTAGAGAGCTGAGGTTCAAAATTCAAATGCTGGTCAAAATAACTGCAAAACTCCTCACAGATTATTTGATGTTGCAGGGCTAATGACCGATCTCCTTAAAGAAGCTGTCAGGCCTGAACACATGGGCCTCAGTTTTGAGATACTTAAAGACACTCAGTCGGTAATGATAGTGAAAACTGGTTGATAGGTGTAATAGGAAAGTATAGCTACATATTATCAGATGAGCAGCAGTAAGAAATATGAGATCTCTAAAACATGAAATATGTAATGAAAGCAGAAATGGTACAAGGGTGGAGCTTTGAGAGATGTCACATGGGAAAAGAGAAGATAAAGACAAAGTTATTAGAATTTTGAAGTCTCTGTCAAATAACTAGTATTAAATTTGAGAGCAGTGCCAGAAATACCAGATCAATAATATGTTAATCGGTTTGGTCTGGTCACTGGTATACTTTTTTTTTTTTTAAGTACAATGTCCCTCAACCAGCTGAAAAAGCTGGTAAGCAGTAGTTTTGTGAGTTATTTTAGAAATTAGTAGAAGTCTGGAAACGGGTCTGCAATTGTCTAAACCAGTCGTATCCTGTGTTGGATTTTGTTTGACCATTTGACTGTTTCGTGTGAGATACACAGAAGTAGGAGCGTGTGTAGTATATTTGTGAAGTGGAAAGAAAAATCTATAATTGTGCTCTCAGTGGTAAAGATTGTAAATAAACAAAGAAGAGTTGATGCCCTTAGCAGGAAGAACTTGCAAGGATGTCTTTCCAGGCAATTTAGCCAAGGTCAGCAAGGTGAAGTCTGGAGGCGCTCGGCAAACCTCAGCTCCTCGAGCGTTCAGGCATTAGCAGTGAACCAAAGAGTCTGGAGGGTAAAAGAAGTCAAACAGTCAGGAGGTGAAGTGATAAGTAGAGGGAAAAAAGCTTAACTGAAATGTGG